>NW_024370263.1:3638122-3853122 GCF_014805655.1 Passer montanus | reverse complement strand
CACCCTGGAAAAGCCTTTTCCTGTGGCATCACAGGGGGCTGTTCCCCCCTCCCCAGGGTGCCCCCAGCCCACCCCAGCAGCCTGTGGTGTGGATTTTCCTGCCCTGTTTGGGTGAGCTGCCCGCAGTGCCGCAGCCACAGCTCTTTGTCTCCCTCTGAAGCGGATCCCAGTAAATTGGAGAGGCTGGTTTGTTTGGTCGCTGGGTTTTTGTTGGGCGTGTTGTGGCTTTTTTTTTTTTTTTTTTACCAGACTGATTGGCTGACATCTATTTCCAAGGAGATCATTGACAGGGAGAGAATACAGTTTACTCAACCACGGTGGAATACAGAGGCATTTGCATCAAATAGAAAAAAATTTAATTCTACTTGAAATGCATGTATGTGTCAGAAACACTCGACATGGAGAGTAGAAAAAACATCTCTTTGAATCTGTAGCATTTATTGTGCACGTGCTACACCAATAAAATATGTAATTACTAGACAGGCACAGGTAAATTAGCATCTTAAAAATTTCACTTTTTTTATCACATACCATTTGCAACCTGTGAATTTTGCAGCACCAACCTGTCTCTTCAGGTGCTGGGGAGAGCAGAAGAGCCTGCAGGGTCTTGGGACTGTGCCCAGCCCAGCAGCTTCTCCCTGCTGGGATCACGGGCTCCACTTGTGAGTTCAGCCATAAACTGTATTTAATAATGTATCTTAATACAAATTAAGGCAAATTTTCTCTTTCAATTAAACTGCTTTTAAGTAGTAAAACACCAACTGCATCTAAACCCCGCCGGTAATTACAGCTCCTTTCAAGTTCTGCGCATCCCCCAGCGGCACCAGGGAGAGGAGCCGGGTGCCTTGGGATGTGCTGGGGACAGCACCACGGGGGAAGGAGCATTCCTGGGACTGGGCTGCCCTTCCTAGGGTGGGTTTAAGGCCCTCTGGCCACAGCTCTGGATCCACTTGCACATCACACATGGAAACACATCAATGGCTTCCCTGTGCCACTGGCAGGGGGCCGAGCCACTGACCCTGTCACCCACCTGGCTTTGCTCCTATAAAGAGCAATAAGGGAAAGAATACCTATTAATTGATATATTTGACCATCACAGGTACCAGCTCTGCCAGGAAGTGAAACACCTGGATGCAGTTGCTGCCCAGGAGCAAACCCTTATGGTGGGAGGCAGATCCTGGAACACCCCGAGTGGCCCAAAGAGGGGCCATGGGGTCCATCTCAAATGGCTTTTACCTTCTTGTCCCTGCATAAATTGTACCTTGTTCAGACTTGCCTGTGGTATCAGCCACCAGCCCATACCTCTTCAGAAGGCATTCCTGGTTTCATTTCATCCCATTCAGCAGCAATTATGGAGCACCTGAGCTGCCAGAGGAGAGGGGCACTCCCTCCACACACCTCGGCTTCCCTTCTTTGGGAGACACAACTGGCTGGTGTCTGCTGCCACACAGCTTTCCCCAGAGTTGCCAAACTCTCAGGAATTGTCATGTTTTCTGCTGCCACAGGCACAGGGAAACCTGTGCTCTGCAGACCCTACCAGTGCTCGATGACACTTCAGCATCACAATGGTTAAATGCTGCTTGGGAAGGTTCCCTCCTCCCAACTTCTCCAAAATTGTACTAAAGTCTTAAGTAGAGGCATCAGAGGGACAAGATAAAGGCAAAGCCCTTCTGCAAGAGGATTTGTCTTTCAAATCTAGATTAGCAATTGGTGTTTGGGGAAGATGAGTCCCTAATCTGATTGAATAAGGGGAGTTTGTGATATCAATCTCCTTGGATCCCATTGTCTTTGTGCTGCTTTGTAAATTAATATTCATTTTCATCTCTGTTTATGCCGAATCTCTCGTGCTCTTGTCTCTCACTGCTGGATGAGCTGCAGCCCTGTGTGTTGGATACTGCAAAATATATATATCAGCAGAATACTGATATTACTTTGTGGTTTACCTTTATATATGTGCTTAAGGGGCATGAACAGAGCTGCAGGGTGTGCAGGCTGCAGGGCAGAGCCAGGACCAGGCACAGGCACTGATCAGGGTGTTGCCAAAGACCCGTCCCCAGCTGCTGGCTCTGGGCTGGCACTGATGACTGCACTGGCTCAGCATTTTGGGGGAATTCTGGCTCCTCTGGGGGATAAACTCCCCTGCCCTGCTCTGTTTTGGGTCAGCCTGCAGTCCCAGCATCCCCTCAAGCTGTCCTGTGGCACCGTGCTCCACCAGCACCACAGTGCCTCTCTTTGCACAGTTCACTGCCAGTGCCACCTTCCCCAAAATTCAATTTTTTTTCCCTTCCCTTAGAACATTGCATCTTGTTCAATCCTTCCCCTGTCACACCGGCTCTGGCACTGCTTCAATTGGATTCCAAAAATAACCTCTTTATTCACACTGCTCATGCTATTATATCGTAGTACAGCTCGGGCAGGCGAGGGGTCATTCCATTATCCGGGAACGAGATAACTGAGTATTAGGGCAGCCAGGCTCTTTGACTCCCTGCCCTGTGGTAATGGGCCTTTTTTAAGGGCATTAACCAATGTTTCTACTTAGGTATTTGACAAGAGTAAAGGTAACATTGCTATTTAATCCTCCCTTGGCTTTTTTTCCCTGCCTATAGACAGCACTTGCACGTTTACTTCTCTTCGAGTGTTCAAACTTCAGCTTGAAACCACAGAGCTCATTTTCTCCAAATCCTTCCCCTGGACTTCTGGTTACAGGTCTGATTAAATATTCCAGGCAAGAGGACACAGGGAATCATTCCTGCTCTGAATGCTGCTCTCCTCCCTTCACTGAGCAGCCCATGAATATGGACCTGTCCAGCAAGGGTGCCACTAATAGTCAGGTGTCACTCATGAAGAAATACCAGGGCACGAGGAACGTTCTCCCTGGCCCAAGACGTGTGAATCTCACCCTGACATGGCTGCAGCCTCTGAAACACACTACAGAAATTAAGGACAAACCACCTCTCTCTTTGTCCACATGCAACACCTGCAAGTGCTGCCTTCAGCTCCTTCTTACAGCAGGAAAATGCCAGAGATTTGGGAGAGCTAGATCCGTTCCGGAGTTTGTAGTGTCACACCCATCTCTTCCTCATCCAGGGCAGAGCAGGAGACAGTGAGGGGACAGGGAGCAGGAGGAGTAGGGGAGAGGGGCTGAGAGGAGGCAGCAGCTGGATGGGACAGTCAATTTGGAGTCCTTTTCTGAGTCTCTTGACTCATACACAGATTTTTCCAGGCAAGGACGGATTCAGGATCTCCTCCAGCAGGAGCAGGAAGCTGCTGTCAGAGCAGCCGCGAGAGCTGTCCGTCCTTCCATCCGTGTGCTGGCTCTAGGCAGAGCAGCTCCAGCTTGGCAGTAAGGCAAGTGGAGCTGAATGTTTCTCGAAGGACTCGGTGCCAGCTGAGTTGGCATTTCCTGGTGCTCAATCCCAGTGCCAGGCCTCACCAGCCCTGCCCAGGCTCTGCTGCTCTCCCTGCCCAGCACGGTGCCCAACCAGCCCCGGCACCGCGCTGGCACCGGGAGCTCTGCACACACCTGCCCGTGTGGCCAGCTGAAGTGGGGTCCCTAAAGTTCACCCTGCCAGCATCACACCTCTTTAGGAGTGAAAATGTATATTCCAAAGATTGTGGCTTAATTGATTGATTAATAACTGAAACTCTAATTGAATCCTCCCAGCTTGTACATAAGATGTCTTAATGTTAGAGCCTAGGGAGCAAACGCACAGCATGGAAGTATGAACTGCAGCACAACCAGCACCACTTTCAATTTAAAAGTCAATCTCATTATACAAGAAGCTGTTTCCTCTATCCCTCTGGAAAGGCAACAGCAATCTCCCATCTTCTCCCTACCAGAGCCACATGGTTTGTTAGTGTCTGTGGGAGATGCAAATACAAGGGTTTTTTTATTTGTTCCCACCGCTGCATATCTGAGCAGCTCAGTAAATATTCATGAGCTGCCATTGTAGGAGCTCTGAAAACTACAGAAAATATGCCCTCTGAGGTGACATGTAATTTGGCACTTCCCCCATGGAGAGGCAAAGGATGCAGCCAGAGCTGCAATCTCCTAATAATTAAATACCTTGCTACAATCTAATCTTTTTTGTTTCTCATTAAACACAAGATACCTCAAACCTTTCCCATGCTCAGGGCCCCCTCTCACACAGAAGTTACCAAGACAAACCAAGAAAAGGACAAAGTGTGTGGATGTCCATGAGCAGGGAGGCCTGGCAGTATCTGGGGTCAGGAATGCCTGGAATTTCTTGCCAAATGCACATTTTATGATTATGATGCCCCTAACCGAGGAGAATAAAATCACTCCATCCTTCCCAACATGACCCCAGGTAGTCACTGGCTCCCTGGGGAGCTGGGCAGACCCGTGTGACATGACCCACACATGTCAGAGCAGATGTGCAGGGAGCAGAGAACATCTGGATGCCAATCCCTGGGGCAAAGCAGGAGGGTCTTTGGGAAGAGATGAGCTCCCAGGAGCTTGCCTGGTCCCTCATAGAAGGGGGAGCAATGGTGGCTGAAGGTGGGTCCTGTGGCAGCTGACAGACACACACTGGTGGTGCCACATGGTGACAAGGTGCCCCAAAGGGTCCCTGATCAAAGCCCCAAGCTGTGTTTGTAACATCCCCTGTATAGATC
Organism: Passer montanus; assembly: GCF_014805655.1. Lineage (NCBI taxonomy): Eukaryota > Metazoa > Chordata > Aves > Passeriformes > Passeridae > Passer > Passer montanus. The sequence continues at coordinate 3,848,487 of NW_024370263.1, read as the reverse complement.
TGGCAGCCAGGAGATGTCCTGCTGCCTGTGCTGCTCATTTTAACTCCTCTGGCATTGGCATTTCACTGTTGTTCACGCCGTAATCTCCCAGATATCTGCTTCCTATTTGGATTCCTACCTGTCAGAGCTCCTCTCTCCCACCGGCAGCATGGGTAGTGAGTGACCTTCAGCCAGGAAATGGTTATAGCCTTAAGACAACACAATTAAACATGTTTTATTGCTTAACACGCTGTGTCAGGAGCCTTAGTGGTGTTTTTGTTCCAGTCTTCTATCGTTTTCAGAAATGCCTGGAACTGTGACAGCTCAAAGCGCCAGCGCTCTCCTGCTCCCAGGTAATCAATAGAAGGCCTCAAGGTATCTCACACTTCTGTCAAACATGGGATTTTTAGCATGAAAGCATTTCCAAGAGTTTTTGGTCATTGCAAGACTCCTCCCACCCCCCCTTTCTCTGACAATTATCACGGCAAGGACACAGGGTGGCAGTGGAACGAGGCAGCCTCAGCCACCCGGATGATTCCCGAGGAGAAAGGCCATGCAGGCTGTGTCCTCTTGTGGGGACAGCTCCTGGGGAAGTGCTGGGATGGGATGGGATGGGATGGGATGGGATGGGATGGGATGGGATGGGCAGAACTGTGGCCTAGCAGGTGTATGTGCAGGTGAAGAAAAGGCTGATGGGACACCTGCAAAAAATTATTCAGGCTGAAAACTATTATTTTCATTTGTTGAGATACTCTGGTTTCCTTGTATAATTTTACCTGCCTTCTGGTGTTTTTTAAAAGAATCCTTGTGAAGTCGATTCCAGCAGTAATTTCTCTGTTTTTCACATAAATGCCCATGTTCACAGGAGCAGTGTTCCAGCATGAGATGCTTCTTTGGACTCAAAAACTGCCTTTTCACTTTGGAAAATTATTCCAGGTGATAATTAAACATTTATGTGTTTTGCAGTCCCAAAAGCTTGGGTTTTTTCTCAGATGTAGATGATTTTCCACTATCTCCCTGTCTGTACCACCACGGGCTAGGTTGCCAGTGGCTAAAATCAAAGCATTAATAGACTGAGATGTGCAATGCCAGCTTTGCTTGAAGAGTCTGATGGTGAGGATGTCCCTCATGCCTGCAGGACCCTCTTTGTAGTGCTGCCCCATTGGCTCCATGCCCTTTGCCCACCATAGAACCACAGAATCCCAGACAGGATTGGGCTGGAAGGACCTCAAAGCTCATCCAGTCCTACACCCTGCCATGGGCAGGGACACCTTGCACTCCCCCAGCTTGCTCCAAGCCCTGTCCAGCCCGGCTTTGGACACTTCCAGGGACAGGGAAGCCACACCCAGGGACGCCCCCACCACCCAGGAGCCAGAGCTATTTATTCCTCATTAATCTAAATCCTGCTTTTAGACCAGAACTGTTCCTGGGCTCGCTGCAGCAATGCAATCAGAATCGATTCCACATCAAGAATTCCTCCTGGGGCTCCCGAGGCTCTCCTGCAGCTGGGGACAGGGATGCAGTCAGTGCCTGGGGGCAGATCAGGCAGCTGGCACAGAGCTGCTGGGGCCACCGTGCTCCCCTCTGGGGACAATGGGTGACCATCCTCCACTGATGGCCCTGCCCTGCAGAGCACCCCGAGGTGGCACTCGGCAGCCAGAGCTGGCACTGCTGGGTTCTGCCTGCAGGAGGAAGAGAAAGCCTTCCTCTTTCAGACACACACAGAAGCAGTGACACCCCTGTCCATCATTATTGTCATCACTGTCCCACCCCAGGTCCGGTGGTCTTTAGCCCGGCTTTTCTCTCTTTGGATTTTGCTGGACCTTGACTCTCCAGGATCACCTTGCACTGAATGTCTACAGTGAGCTTCTCCATGCTCAAACCACCTCTTCTGCTGGCACCAGACTGTCACTGCCCATGCCCAGCTGCAGCAAGAGGCCCGTGAGGCCACAGCCAGGCACGGGCTCCACGGTGGCACTGGCCAGCAGTGAGGAGGAGGCCACGAGGAGCCAAAGGCATCGCCCTTGATTGGAGAATCCTGACACAAATGGCAAGAGAAAAACAAATAGGGAGGGAAATGAACAAATTATACTGATAATTGGTTTAAAAAATGCATCAAAGAAAAATGATATCCAATAATACTGCTGGTTCCTAATGAATGTGTGTGTAATAAAATCAGGCTGTTTGGGCCGTGGTTAGCCCTGCACTTCACATCCCCAGATTAAAAATGGAACATCTGTGATGATTTAATTTACATGTTAATAACAAACAGGCCTCCAGAAACCAACGAATAAATGCCTTTTATTGCCGGCGTATCTTTTCCACTGCAGCTTGAATGAAAACTCTGGTAATTAATTGTTTTAAGCGATTCTATTAAAAAGTGTCTGGAAGTGCTGTGTGCCGAATGTTTATGTGGGCAGGCAGATGAGGAGAATACAGACGAGGAAGCAGCCTGCTAATTATGTGCCTTTTTAAAATTCACTGCCTTAAAGACATGGGATACTTTTATACATGGAAGTCGACCCAGGCGCGTTGGTTTTTCCTCATTGTTCCTTTCCAGTTGAAAAGTTTGCAATTTAAAATAAATAGCAAATCCTGATGTTGCTGGTTCCTGCATGAAATGAGGTGGAGGAGAGAGCGCTCGCTCTGCCCGGGCTCGTGGGTGCTCAGAGCAGCTGAGTCTGGCTGGGGGTGGCCATGCCAGCCTTGCCATGTGGTGACAGGGACCCAAGTGACAGGGGACAAGGCCCCTGCGTGCCCAGCTCTGTGGCAGCAACTGGAGCACTGTGGGTGAGTCCTGCAGTGGCTGCAGCCTCTCCCTCAGGATGTTTGTTTTTGAAAAGGAAATTCCCTCAAGATGTTCTGGGCTCACAAACACAAGGAAGGCACTTCAGCTGTCAAAATGCAGAGGGAACACTGAAACTTCCATTTCTCAAGCCCTGCAAAATTCAGGCTGCAGGCTTGGATATTGAGCATCAGTGAATCTTCTTCCCCTTGGCCAGCAAAGTCCAGAATGTGTCTGCACTGGCCACCCCTCTGCACTGGCAAAGCACAGAGCTCCAGAGGCTCAGACTGCTGCAGTGCTGGGCTCATCACAGTGCCAGGAGCCCCTCCAGCATCTGTAAGGAACAGAAAATACACTCTTCAAAAGGAGAGAGAGGTGGCCTGGCCTAAGCACAGCCCCTTGTGCTGTAGATCACCACGAAGACGACGGGAAGCTGCAGATTCAGCATCTCCACATCTCCTGCACAGCTGCTGATGGCCAAAAGCTGGATGCTCCCCAGGCACAGAGGGGCAGGAGATAAGGAATGCCCAGGCCTTGAGAGCCTGTGCCAGCCACAGGCAAGGTGAAGCAAAGGCACCACAAGTGACAGCAAACTGTGCCATGGGCCCAGCACCATCACCAACCGTGCCATGGTGTCACCAGGACAGACAGACAGAACTCTGCCACCTCACGGGGGTTATTTATAGCAGGTGGCAGGAGGACAAATCTTCCAAACTAAAAATTACTCCTAAACCACAGCATAAATTTCATCTGACAGCAGGCAGCCAGCAATAGAGGAGGAAGCAGGGCTGCAGCAGTTCTGTTGGGCTTGCTATTAAAAGACGAGGAAGACAGAAAAAAAATACCTGTAAGGTGTGGGGTTATGCACAGCTTGGAATAATCACAGCCACGATTCTCCTGGGGTGACAGGGAGCCCTCCAGAACCACCAACAAGAGGCTACAGTGCTCTCATGAGAAGGGGGGAGCTTTTTCTCTCCCTCCCTCTCTGCTTTTCATGTCGTGATTGTTCAGAGCCCCAAGCTGCCCCCCTTGGCCAGGGGTGTGTGGCATTCAGCAGGCAGCAAAGAAAAGCCCCCTCTCCCCTTTGTTTTGCACATGAAAAGCTCTTTCCCTCCCTGTCAGCTGAATGCCATGAGAGGGACCTTCAGTGCATGCAGAGTTGGGGCAAGGCTGGCCATGGCTGGCTCCCCCCAAGCCCCCCCGGCTCCCCAGGCGGGACAGCATTGAAAATAAACACGGAGGAAATCGCCATTCCATTCGAAAAGCACCTGGGAGCGTTTAGGAGGCTCCTCTGTGGGATAGAAAAAAACCTTTCCTCCTTCCTCCCTTCTCCTCCTCCCTCCTCCTTCCCCTTTGGTGCGGGGCTGTTCTCTGCTCAGCTCCATCGAGGCTGATCCCCAGGGGATGAGGCACCTTTCCCGAAAATTTCCTCCCCCTTGTTAAAAAAGAATGCTGGTTAGGCAGGGAGCAGGAAGAGGAGAGGAAAGCGGTTCCTCGGGGATGGATATTTGCAGAGGTGGCAGCAGGAGAGAGGTGCCTGCAGGGGACACTGAGAGGAGCCCTGGTGCTGGGGCAGCTCCCAGAGGCAGCTGCCAGCGATGCCTGGTCCCCCGGGATGAAATCACGGGCTGAAATCACATCCCAGGCACTTCCCTGGGGCAAGGACTTCGGGGAAACTTCCTGGAGGCAGCAGGAAACAGCCTGGAGAGGAGAGAGAGAATGGAATGGGGAGGGAAGGTGGGTGCCCAAAGTGGTGGCTGAGCGCTAACCTGGGCTCTGGGATGGGCACAGCCCCCAGCACCATGGGCTGCCCGATGGATCCCCCAGCCCAGTGCCTGCCCACCACGCTGGGACCCCTCACTGCCATGTCCCTGTGCCACTCCCAGGGCCACACATTCCCCAGTGCCCTTAGACAGTGGCCCAGAGAAGCCAAATCCCCTCCTGCTCACCCAGCGGGCAGCTGGAGTGGCCTCGTCCCTGTCTTAAACAAAAGGAAAGAGCCACTTGTCAGCTCTTCAGTCAGTCAATATTTCACTGAACTTTGTTTTCCCTATTTAGTACAATTAAAATCCCGAGGAGAAGTCTTGTATAAATCAAAGTTCTTTTAAAGTGTACCACGCAGACACGCGTATCAGAGCCTCTGCACAGCGTGCGCCAGTAAAAAATATGCAACCCCCTTTGGCAACACAAGCAGAAATAAGCAATTTGGGATCTTAAAAGATAAAAGATAATAAAAGTAATTAAGATAATTAACCACCCTGAAGAGAGAAGAATTTACTGCTGTAAATTTTGTACTTAGTTTTAGTTGGCAATATCGCAGCTGCCACTCCACTTAATATACAGCACATCCCAGCACTGCTGCAGCAGCAGCTGAGAGGGACCCAGTGCCATGCTGCTCTCAGGGTCATTCCCATCAGGTTTGGGGGGTCTGGTCCAAGCCTGAGCTGCTGGAACTGCAGGGCACCCACCTTGACTGGAATGTGAACAGCTCTGGGTGATGGCAAGGCAGCTGAGCACCAGGGATGGGATGGGATGGGATGGGATGGGAGGGGATGGGATGGGATGGGATGGGAGGGGATGGGTGGGATGCAGCTTCTCAGCTCTCAGCCAGAGCCTGCTCATTCCTGTTTCCTGCTGGATTGAGTTCACTGCTTGCACAGGACCAGGAACAGCCGAGTGCTCTTTTTCTATCAACCACTTGCCGGGTTCCCAAACCAGCGTGTTGTCTCATGCTGGCTGTCATGCTTCAGACAAACCACCTGTGAGCATCCCAAAGGAACCAAAACGCTCCTCAGAATTCTCCATTGCCTCCAAAGCTCGGCTGCTGCTGTGCTTTGGTGAGCACACTTCGTGCTGCTGGTATTGCTGTGTTGTTTCCCCTTCTCCCCGCCCGTCTGTATCCATCTGTTGCAACCCAGCTCTACTAACAAGCTTTGTGGGGTAAGGAGTGGATTGAGCTCCCTGTGAACAGAGGGAGCACAGCCACAGCTGGGAGTGCTGACCAGCACTGCAAACTCTCTTCTTCCTCCCCTGGCCTTCCCAAGGTGCCATTGCAGCTCTGCCATGAAGGATGCTTTCACGGGTCTGGGGAGTGTCCTGCCCCCATGAGGGACACCAGGGCCAGTGTCACCTTCACTCTCTGCCCTTTGTCCCTTTGAGAGGCAGTCCTCTCTTGACACTAACATCCACATCCCCATTCTCCTCAGGGGCACCAGCCCTTTGCTCCTGTGCAGGATCTGCCTTTTCTGTGTCAAATCACCCACCCCAGAGCAGTCCTGGAGGGTGGATGCTTCTGCCTCTCTATCTGTGTTTATTCTGCTGAGATGTGCATGCTCTGATCCCCAGCACAAACCCAGCCATGTCCTGGCCTTGCCACAGCATTCCCACATTCCCTTCCTGATCAATACCCAGTGTGAGGAGCATCCCACTGGTGGCATTGCAGCATTGGGCAGTGTTTCCAAGGTTTGCTGTGTAGGGCTGTTCAGTCCCCTTTCCCTCTTTCTGGGTCCTCTCCTTCCTCTCCTTGCTCTCAACCATCCCTGCAGCCCAATTTCTCATCCCCATCTATCCACGATGCAGGCAGAGGTGGCTGAGCCAAGCCATGAGTCCCTGATGCTGGTGACAGGATTTTGCCTGCTCCCAGGGCTGGCATCATCTCTGGAGCTGCCGGGACTTCTCCAGGAGACACTGGGTTCATGTGGCAGAAAACCAGCCCAGGGACACGTGCAGGTCAGAGCTGACCCCGTTCATTTCAGGCAGAGAACCAAGGAGCTCAGTACCAGCACCGCAAGACGCAGGGCCAGTGGCAAGGAGCAGGGGAAGGACAGTGCTGGCAGGATGTCCCCGTGTCCCCTGTGCTGTGACACACCTGCAGGGGTGGCTCTGCGGGCGCACAGCTGGTGGCAGAGCCCACCAGGCCCCTCTGGCCGTTGGGATGCTCCTGCAGCCGCCACGCTCCGGCGCCTCCGGAGAAACCACATCCTGAAAGCAGCATCCCCACAGGCAGGAAGGAGCCCGGCTGTGGCAGCTGTGCAGGAAAGGCAGAGCGGGGCTGAATTAGCACAGGAGCAGAGAAATCGCCTGGCTGCAAAGGAGGGAAGGTTGTGCAGAGTGAGCCCAAAAATTATCAGCTGCTCAGCCTTTTCTACACAATCCATCACACACCATGTTCCCAAGCAGTGACAGGCTCACAGCCTCTCTGGGGTCCCTTGGTCCCAGCAGAGCCCTCCAAAGCCTGTGGCAGCTCCTCACTGCCCTGAGCTCCATGAGGGCTTTCACCTTCTTGGTCTCATCCCTAAAGATCTAAGCAAGGGTTTCACATTCCTCCTCCTTTGCCTGTTCTGTTCTAGAGGAGAGTTGGAAGCCATTGGAGTATTTTGGAGCCAGTCTGTCCAGGGACATGGGAAGGGGGAGTGACACTGAGGCTGTGGGGAGAGGAAGGGAAGATCCAGCATAGATCCAGCATGGCTTCAGCTCAGTTCTCTAATGAAATGCAGTTTTTGTGATGGGGCTGTCCATGCCTGGCTGGGTCTGGCTGCATGTCTGCTGCAATAACTTTGTAATCTCCCAGCAGATTTCAACCAAATCTGACAGAAGTGTGGGGACAATGGCATTCCTCCATGTTTCATGACAAAGGGCTCCTGCACGGGGAAGGCTGCCCTATTCTTGCCCCTGTCCCTGTCCAGGGATGAGGCCAGCTCAGCTCACTGTCACTGTGCCAAGGAGGGCAGCAAAGGCTCTTCCAAACCACCCTGACTGTGGGAAACCTTTAGCAGATCTCACAAATATCAGTGAGAGACAAACTCAAAAAGCTGGGTCTGGCTCCTGAAGCCATTGGGCTGCAGGAGGTGCCAGCATTTATGGATCCAGGGTGACCACCTTGAGGGAACAGTGAGGGTTCTCAGTCCTGGGGCTTCCCTGCCCCAGCCCTTGTGCTTTCAGGGCTCATCCAGCCATCCCAGATGTGTTTCATCCCACTTCCCCTTTTAATTTGGCAAAGAGTGAGAATCCTTCAAGTATTCCTGAAAATGCAAATGATCCTGTATTTTGCTAATTGTCTCCTCATCCACCCTGCTCTTGAGAAGCACCGAGTGCCAAGGTCTGTCATCCCTCTCTGAAACACTTCAGTCTGGGGCTGGTGGAGGGTGAGTGTCTGTATTGTGCACACAGGCAATCTCTGCAGCTCGGGAGCCTCCTCGTTTCTTTTCGAACACAACCCTTGAGTATTCCCTTCATCATTTTTCAAATCCTTTTGTAACTGGCTATTGTTCAGCACAAGAAGCTCTTAGGAGCTGAGACTGAGTTTTATTTAATTACTGAAACGCAGAGTGAGCTGTGGCAAGTGCTGCTCATGTTGGGTCCTGCCCCCCTGGCACTTCCAGACCCCTCAGCTCGGAGAGGACACCCCTGGGAGCAGGACAGCCCTTTCTCAAGGGCACCTCCAGGACCTCTGGGATCCAGTCCCTTCTTCAAAACGTCCTTGCTCTCCTTGGAGAGAGCAACTCCCATGAGCCACGTTGTGCTTTCACTGTGCTTTGAGCTTTTGCATCACTTGGGTGGTTTTAAAAAGGGTCATAAGAGATAAAAAGTGGAATCAAATTATGGGTTCCTGGGTGCTGGCTGAGCTCAGAGGGGAGGCCAGAGGAGACCCCATTGTATGGAGAGGGGTGAGTGTTTTGGGCTCTGAGACAAACCAGATTCCCTTGCTGACTGGTCACTGTGCTGCTTCAGGGCAGGGATGTTGCTCTGGAGCTCAACAGAGCAAGATGAAGTGAAGCAAGCTTCCCTTTACCCCAGGCAAATCTTTGTCCAGCAATTCCAGAATCAGAGCTGCAAACCTGGGAGGGAGAAATTAAGAAAAAAGAAAAAACAGCAGAAAAATAAGTTTATTTTATTCCAGAGTGACAAACCTATTTTGAAATGAAATCCAGAAGTGTTGCCAATGAGCCTTTGTTTGCTCTGGTACAAAAGTCCCCCAGACGGGTTCTGAGGAGGAGGAGGAGGAGGAGAAAGAGGAGAAGGAGGAGGAGAAGGAGGAGGAGGAGTGCAGCACTGCTGAGGCCCTTCTCAGCTGCATTCCAAGGGGCTTTCTGAAAAGAATGAAGTGTTGAGCGTTTGCCAAATAAAGGAGGGGGGCAAAGGTTGCTATTTATCCCAGAAAAGTGGCCAACATTATGTCTATTGATGGGAAGGAACCTGAAGAATTGTGGGAAGGAAGAAAGTTACTTCAGCTGCCAATCAAGAGCCCGAATTTCCATGAACTGCCAATCATAATTAGAAGGAATGTGGCAGTTCAGGAAGGTCGCAGCAGCAAGGATCTCCCTGAATAAACACCAGGTCCCCATTGAACACCCTCCAAAGGCTCCAGTGATAAAAACACCAACTGCTACATCGGTGGCTGTTGTTGTTCCTCTCTCAGAGACACTACAATTTTTCTCTGGTGCCAGGGATCATCCCTGGACCTGAGCAGGTTCCTGACACTTGTAGGGACACAGACCTGTGGTGTGGGTGGGCTCCCCAGGCTGGCTTGCTGACATTCCCCCTGGGATGGAGCTGGGGCATCACTCCCTGGCTCTGCCTCCCCTTCCCCAGGGACAGCTCCTCCCAGGAGGATTTTGGGTTGTTTTTGTTTTTTTTTATTTGGGCTTTGCTTGACAACATGACTTTTCTAGTTGACAGCACAAAAACAGGAATAAAGGGAGCCCAGCATCCTGGGAAAGGTGAGGCTAACACCTCTCTGAGACCCAGCTCTCCAGAGGGTCCAAGGCCACTGTGGGGTGGGAGCTGGGCAAGGCAGGGCTGGGTGGGGCATGGGTTCATCCCCCTGGGGTGATGCAGTTCCCAAGGACAGCCCTGGAGGGACAGGAAGGTTGCCAGCCCACCTCCTGCAGCATCCTGCAATCCCAAGGGAAAGGAGCCACCTCTACAGCAGCTCTGCTTGTGGAAATGGATGGCAGTGCCCTGGCAGCAGCTTTTCAAAAAGCAAAATCTCCCAGCTTGCCAGTAATCCATAATGTGATGGGAGAAGCACCAGAACTAAGCAGCAAATTTCCCACCCCAAAGGGTTCCAAACCAGCCCCCAGGGGTGTGGCACTGCCAGCTCCTCAGCCAGGACAGCAGCCCCGTGAGGGCAGCCAGGCCCTGGCACACGGATCACCAGAGCCCCCACGGCACACCCTGCTCGCTCCCAACCACAGCCTGCTCCCGAGAAAATTGTTTCTGGGCAGGGAACCAGCAACGGGCCCCCGGGGCTGGAGTGGGCTGTGAGCGAGGCACAGCCAGGACCCCCTGCCAGGAGGAATTCCAGCCTCACCAGACAAATTCTCTTACACATTCAGGCTGTTTTCAGTAACAACCACACAGTTTTTGCCCTTAGGATGCTGCTCAGCACCCAGGGACAGCAAAGGAAATCTCTCCTGTATGCAAGCAAGCTGTTCTGCTCTCCTTGGATAGCGGAAGGTGTCCCTGCCTATGGCAGGGGGCTGGAACTGGATAATCTTTAAGGTCCTTTTTATCCCAAACCTGACTGTGCTTCCATGATTCCTCACTCCACTATAACACTCTGCAATAAAGCCACGCACTGGGAGCTGCTGATGTTTAAATATCATTCCAGTGCACAGGCAGGCAGCCACCCACCAGTGTGAGCACTGAACAGCCCCAAATTTTGGAGCTGAACAGCCCCAAATCCCACTGGGCTGGACAAGAAGGCAGGATGGAACAGGATGGAGGCAGGATGGAGGCAGGATGGAAGCAGGATGGAAGAAAGCACTCTGTGAGCTGGGAGCTGGGCAGGCACACCAACCCTTGTCTGACAGTGCTGACAGTGATTCCCAGAGCCTGCAGACACAGCGGACAGGCAGCTCCTATATAGGGAGTGACATTCCCAGTGGGGAGGGGAGCTCTGCTCTGTGCTTCTCCCATGGGCTCTTCCAGCCTCCACATCCCCTGGGGTGAAATTCACCACTGGACATGAGTTCTCCTGTGTGCTGAGGTGGCTGCAGTGAGCAGGGCTGGGGAGCTCTGTGTCCAGTGCTCCAGGCACAGGCACTGGGGGTGTGCACGGCATCCCTGGGTGTTCCTGGGGCTGCTGGAAGCTCTTGGCACGTGGTGCTAATGCGATGTGACTCCCAGCCCGGCGCTGCCTGCTGCAACATGCTCCCCTTCAGACCTGCACAGACACACGATATTTCACTCAATGTCTTCTGAGCCTTTTTGTTCTGCATGTATTTAAAAATTAGATGTTTAACTGCCTCTGTGGAAATGGGGCTTTTGAGGCAAAAATGAAACCTCTTGCATGGCTTTAACAGAGCTGGTGATAAAATGCAACTGTGAGCTTGACTGAAAAAATATCCTGCACAGTCGTTTCTTCTGCAGCCGTGATCATTCAAACAGCCAGGCACTGGCCTGACAATATTTAAAACAAATTGAAGTAAACAAAATGCATTTTATGCCCACTCCCACCTTCAGATGTGCAGTTCATACGTGGAGGCACCTGGCAGAAAACTTACTGCAGAAAAGGTCTTCAGGACCATTTATTGTACTGCAAAACATCAGTCAAAAGTCCTAGAATTTGACTTCGTGGCCCCTAGTGGCTTGTCAGCATGGGAGGAGGCTCTGGCTGTCCCAGCCTTGCATGAGGCTGGGTCAGACCTGGGGCTGGTCCTTGGGTGCCTCCCCTGTGCCCAACCAATGCTCCGTGTGGGGCACATCTGTAATGCCCTTGGTGTTTGATTAGGAGAGGCATCGACTCCATGCTCAGTGCACCCCTCACTGGGGCCAGGAGAGCAGAGTCCACGCCATGCCCATGCTGGAGCAGAGCCCATGACGTGTCCATGCTGGAGCAGAGCCCATGACATGCCCATGATGGAACACAGCCCAGGACATGCCCGTGGTGGAGCAGTGACTACGCAGTGTCCGTAGCATGACACACAGAGCCATGTGCCCCTTCCCTTTGATGCTGATTTACTCCACGGGGCAGGGAGCTGTGGGGCCCAGCTCCAGGGATTGATGCCCAGTGAGGGCATCTGAGCAAGGCAAGCCCCAGCACAGGAGCTGCTTCCCACAAGGGGTGGGGGTGTCCCTTGTATCACACCCCTGGGGCTCACCCAGGGACTGTCCCCTGCCCACTGGTGCCCTGATGAGGAGCATTAGGTGTGCCCAGTGTGCCCAGGTCCTTGCCAGTGCTCCCCGTGATGCCAGGGCTTTTTAGGGATAATCTCCCAGTGGAGAGCCTATCCCAGCAGCCCCAGGCAGCCTGGACAGGCTGTGAATGAGTGACACAAATCCAAGGAGCCCATCTCCCCATCTGAGCTTGCCCTGGTGCAAGCCTGGCCCCGGTGAAGGGACTGCGCAGGGTCCAGACCTGCCCCGTGTGAGGGAACCCCCTGGAGCAAGGGCATTTTTGGGGGACGTTGTAATGGAGAAGGAGCTCTCCCTACTCCCCGGGTGGGGGGGTTGCTTTGGTCCTCTCACAGCAGGTCTGTAGCAATCCTCCCCACCGTCCCCTCTCCTCAGATGGGAGCATTTAGGGAATGCTGGATGTGCTGCAGGATAACAGCACTGCCGGCCTCACCGGGAGTGTGGGTCGGGGATGGAGCAGCCGCACACCCCGAGTGTCCCCACTCGGCCCGGTGTCCCCTGGCCACATGGCCACACCAGGACACGGTGTGCCCGCACCACACAGGCACTGGATCCGCACCGCGGCCGCGCTCCTCCGAGGTGCGGGAATGGTGCTCGGATAATCGATACCAGCAGCGTCAGGGTTTACAAATCTTGTATCATTCATGCAAATGGGGAATGATGAAAAATAACCCTTCCCTGCCCTCCGTGCAGGCAGCTGGAGAAGCTTGCCCTTTCCTTAGTGTTAGTTAAGGCTAACATTAAAATACTCTCTACATTCTTGGTGCCTGTTCAATATATTTTATATAAGTTTAATAAAAAAAATTGCTAAGATCATTGGAAGGGTAAATAACTGCCATGCTGACATTGCTTCTATTTAAATCAGCTACACACTGCGTGCGTACATCGTTTGCATAAAACAATATTCAAGTAGGGTGATTTTAATGTTCTGTGCTATTTCTGACTCTCTCTGGATTGCTGTTTGCATATATTTGCATACCCTAGGAGAATTAAACTAGGAGTATGTAAATGAGCTTGCAGGCTCTGTGGTGGAGGAGTTTCTTCAGTTCTACAAAGCAGCTCCCCCAGCCTCCCGTGCCGCTGTGGCGGGGCCGGCACCGGCACCGCCACCGGCACCGCCACCGAACCGGCAGCGCCGGGGCTCCGGGCAGCCTGGCTGGGGGGCACAGGGCACTGACCACCCCCTGCTTCCTCCTGCTCCCTCCTCTCGTGCCCCCACAGTGCTCCCGGGTGTCCCCACAAGCCCCCGGCTCTGCACCTCGCTTTCCCCCTGGGATCCAGCTCCCTTTCCAGGGAGGGCTCTGGGCAAGCGGGCAGGCACAGCTGGAGAGCGCGGAGTGCGCCTCGGCGTTATCCCGGCGGGAGCAGGCAAAGGAGCAGTGAAGGGCTTCTGCAGGGGCTGAGTTCCCATCAGGATAAATCCGCATCCCTTCTTCTGGGCTGGGCTTTTGCCCACCTCGACACGCTGCCTCGCAGCACAGCGGTACAAACCGAGGGACAGCCCTGCAGGGGAGCAGCAAGCTCCAAAAACCACAAACAAAGGCTCTCCCGGTGCTCCCTGCCCTTCCAAGGGGAGTGAGGATGGTGGGAACAATTTCCAGCGCCGTGTGATGAATCTCCAAGAGGCCACATGGGGGCTTAATTAAGCAGCCTGGTGAAGTCTCAGATTTTCCTGCTGATAATTGCTGAGCAGCCTTTGCACCGCCTGCCTCTCCCCACCGGCACGCCTGGGAGCACAGAGCCAGGGCTCGGCCACAGCAGGGCCCCCTGGGCAGTTGGATGCCAGGCTCCTCCAGGGGCACTTGGAGAGCACCATGGTGTGAGGAAAGCATGGCCATGCCCTGGTGACAGCCCTGCATGGAGAAAGTCACCTCCCCCCTCACTCTGAGGCACCTGCTGAGGGCAGCTCTGTGCACCCCTGTTCAGCCTCTGTCCCCTGGGCACTCCAGGATCCCTCCCAAAGGATCAATGCATCTGACTCCAGCATAAATCCAAAGGATATTCAGTTATTTGCAGCAGTTTGCTGCCATCAGAGTGCTATGCCCAGTGCAGCTGGTTGGGCACTCCCCCAAAAGCACCAGGCTCCTGTGGCAAACCCACAGATTCAGCAGTACCTAAAATACTGAGGTGCTGCTCCCTGCACAAAGAAGGGCCTCAGCACCCCGGGGTCCAGCCAGGCACTGCACAGGGCTGCTGCACACTCCCGGTTGAGCCATGGAAAGGAGAGGCAGCGACATGGGGCAGATTCACAGGATTCCCAGTGCTGCCTGGGAGCACCCTGGGGACAAGGCACATTTTGGGAAAAGCACGGGTGTGCACAGGCACCCTGCGTCCACACCTACGGGTGTGTGCAGGACTGGACACACACGGATGGATGCTGATCTGCTCCTGCACATGCACACAGGTGAGCAGTAGTGGAATACCTTGTATGATACACTATGTATCATCCTTTCATCTCTCAGAGGGGCCAAATCCAGAGCAGCAGCTGCTGTCCAGGATGTGCAGGGGAACTGGAATGGCTCCTCCATAAATGGGAGGCTCCTTCAGAGCCTGAGCACAGCTATGACCACCCTGCCCAGCCTGCCACACCAGGGTGTCACAGAAGTTCTGTGGTGCCTGTTCCCAGAGCCTGTGGCTCCACATCTCTTCAATAATTAAAGAGGTATTGGCTTCTTGAGCTGGAGAGATCATTGCTGTGGAGGGACTGGTAATAACTTCTCACCACACAAGGACTTTTTCATTCTCCTGCTGATCATGACTTGGCTTTACTGTAAATTAAACACATCCTCACCGACACCTGAAGGTTAAGGGGGATTTTCCTGCACTAAATCAAAGCGGACACCAGTTTCTTCTGTGGGAAGAATCTGAACTGGCTTAAAAGGTCAAACAGTTCGGCACAGGATTTGGGTGGTTGTTTAAGGTCATCAGGCAGCCTCCTCGTGTCAATACATCAATTATTAACAAGTCATTTGAGTTAAAGTGAATTAGTCTTTTCTCTTCCCATCCTGTTAACAGGATTAGTAAAGAGTAAATAAAAATAGCAGTGGAGTTGAGCAAAGCAGGGGCTCAAAGGCACTCATGCAGCTCAAAGGCAAGTGCAAGGCAACAACCCCATGCTCACCCCCCTAGGACCCCAGTGCTGTGTGTCTGCCCAGGCTGGCTCTGATGGGGCTCCCAAGCCTCTCCTTGGCTGCTCACACCTCAGCACGATCACAAGGGCCAGGCTGGTCACCAGCTGGGGGATTCTTGTGGAATAATGCAGTCAGGATGGCCTCAAGCCAGGGAGGGATGCTCATGGCAGGACTGGGCACCCTGCTGAGCCCTGGCCAGCCCTGGAGTCCAGAGCCACTCCCAACACCCAGGGACCCTCCGCTCTCACCTTGTTTTCCCAGAAGCTGTGTGAGCACCACCCTGAGAAGGCTGGGCCAGAACTGGGGTGGTGGATAGTTGCACCCATTCCCATGGGAGACAGGTTTCATCCTCACTTTTTGGGCTCAGACCCAGCTGCAACAGCGAACAGGAAATAAAATGACAAGAAGAGTGAGAGACTGATTACACCTACTGTGCAAAGGACTGGTAACACATTGAGTGAAACAAGAACATGCATTTTCTATGCTGTGCCCCACTGCTGCAGCAGCACTGGCATTACACTGGGACTTTGAGGATGGAAGGGTCTGGCAGTGCTTGGCAGAATCCATTCCCAGTGAGCAGGAGGAATTGGAAGATCCGGCCCTGGGAGGGAGCTGAGTTGGCTCCAACAGCCAGCACAGGGTTTGAATCTTTGTGCTCGAATGCACTTTTATGGTGGGTGGAAAATCATTTACCATATTTACATTTTTTCATGACATTTTTAATTTTTCATATCCAACTTGGACCAAAATTTTGAAACTGTTCAAAACTGCCAAAGATTTTACCTCTTCCTTCCTGCTCAGTAGCAAAACAGGAGGGTAAGGGACTGAAGCCAAGGGGAAAAGAAAAAGAGGATAAAAGAAGAATTATTCTTTCGCAGAATTTGTGACATGCTTAAAAGAAATTTTAAAAAAAGCTACAGGGAAACTTTTTAATGTTTTAACAGTCTTTTTATCACATCAAAATTTCAAGATATATTTTTGTCTTGCATTAGTTTTAATAAACGTGTCTTAGCGGTTCCTTTTATCGCTGTTCCTGGACTAATTAAATGTACACATACATTTTTAAATGTTCACTTTGCTTCAGCACTCACTGGTTCAGTTTTATTTAAGAGCTTATTTAACACCTTGCACAAAGCCCTTTGAAATTCTTTCCAGGAAATGTCACACCTTGCAGAGGGAAACCCAGCCCTCCGAGAACAGAGACCCACATTTGTACTTACAGGCAAGTGCATCAACGCACAGGGAAGGGGCTGGGGGGGCTGGGGGTCCCCGTGTCTCCCAGTGCTCAGGTACAGGCAGGGGGCTGCTCACTGCTCCCCCAAATTGCCCAAATATGCTGCCTGTGTGTGCTCTGGTTCCAAGAGCCAGGACAGGGGGTGCAGGTTGTGCTAGACCAGGTCAGGAATTAAAATGAAAGGCCAGGAAGTGCAGGTGGTGTTGGGCCAGCTGAGGATCCCCTGGCCCCAGAATCCCAGGATGGTGGGAGCTCAGTCAGCCTGGCACCCTGGGAACGTGGCAGCAGAAAGGATCTGTCCACCTGCAGCACTGCTTCAGCTTGAAGGATCAGCATGGAGCAGGCAGGTGCATTAAATGAATGTGCATTAAAGCAGTAAAGTTAAACGTGAGGTCCCCTCCGTGGCTTTGCCGAGAATTCAGGCATCTCTCATCCCCACCAGCCCATGGATCACGCCAACCTGCGCCTGCTCACCTGCTCTCCTGCAGCAGATGCCAAGTCCCCATTTGTCCATGGTCCAAAACCACCTTCTCCTCCAGAAATCCTCCCTCTTCCCCAAATCTGTGATGTTGTTTGTTTAAAATAAGACACTGGCACTTGTCAGGAGACTTTTTGCAGCGTATTGTTTTAAAGAAGACATTCAATTACCTCGGTTGCAATGCTTCACTGTGCTCTGATGATCTACTAAGGGAAAAATAACTAATATGTAGCATGTTGTGTCATAGACAATTATAGAGAACATCGCTTTTAAGGAAACAAGACTTGTGCCCAATTGTGCGAGATTTATTAAGTTTGCTGTTTTACAGCAACACGGCAAACTCAGGGAGGGGAACACATTTGCATCTCCTCCCCAAACCCCTTGCTGCAGGAGGAGAGGACTGATTTTCCTTCCCTCATTAAAAGATGAGGAGCTGGTGAGCCTGCAAAGGACTGAGATAAACATCTCGACAGACACACGATTATTTCCTCCTTTAGTTTTACACAGCGTGAGATTCTTATGTGGAAACAAAGTGATTTGGCTATAGATTTATAGAGGGAGCAAATGATTTGGTCCTACATGATGGAGCGTATCATGCATATTCCGTGCCTTCGCTCGTGGGCATTCTCAGCTCGGCGCAGCTGATGGCGGGAGGCAGGAGGGAGAGGAGCTGGGAATGTGACATTATGCACAAGAGGGAACGCTGCGAGGATTTCACATCTCCTCTGGTGAACAATGTGACTGAGAAATGCACTTACTGGAAAGGATAACTTAATTCATCCACCAGGCAGCAAGCATCCAGCAGCGGAGAGGGGCCTGCAGAGCCCCAGGGACAGGGATAACAGGGACAGGAGCACAGAGGAGCCTTGGCAGAGGTGGATCCTCCTGCTCCTGCTGCCTTCTCTCCCAGGGACTGCACCTCCTCACAGACCATGGCAGTTTGGCCAGTTCTTAGCAATGGTTGTTTTTGGTTTTTTGTTTTTTTTTTGAGTTCTAATCTGTCCACACACAAAGGAAGACCTTGCTCCAAGGATCTTGAAGTTTAAGACCTCGATCTTGCAGACTTACCAAAGTGCTTCATTTTAAGCGTGTGATTAATGCTGTTGACTCTGGTGCTTAAAATTCAGTATCATAGAACTGTTTGGGGCTGGAGCTGACAGCCAGAGTCCTCTGGAGATGTTAATGTGCCTTAGCAAAAAACATAGCAGTGCATCCATGGGAGGTGCCTGCAGAGTCACCCAGAAATAGCACAAGGAACAGCTATTTTTTCCCAGGAAGAGGAGCCTGGGAGCATGCTCTCACTTGGCAGGAGCTGGCTTTGATAGGCTTTGGGGTGGTGGGCATTTCTACAAGCATTTGGATGCAATTCATGAAGAAGCTTATGGGGTGTGATTGATGGGTTTGCAGTCTTCACTGAGAAAGCAAGAGAGGGCTAAAAACAATGAATAAGTCTTTATGGAATTCAAAATTCCCACCCAAGGCATTTATCTTTTCCGTTGGCTATAAATGGGCCGGGAGTGGGATAGCATCATTCCTGCCTTGCTGGAAAGTGCAGGGCAGCCTTCACACCACCCACCGCAGCGATAAACAATGTTCTCATGAGCCCGCTGCTATTTATAGCAGCGATCCTATTTCACACGTATTTGCCTCAGTTACTGAGCAAGGGCACTTTCCTGGCCCTGATGGATCTGAGCACATCCACCTGCCGATCCCAGGGGAGGGCTGCCAGTGCAGGATGCAGAGCTCTGTCTCTGCACAAACCGTCACCTGGGATGAGCAGCACGGGATGTCATTAGTGGCACAGGTACAACACACACACACATCTGAGCTTCCCACCTGGGCGGGAGAGGGAGGGGGAAGGATTTTAAAGGATGAATGATCTGTTTCCTGCTCAGAACTCAGGCATATCCAATAACCTCAAGCAAAGCAAATCTCAGCCTGAATTAAAGGCTCTAGTGGGCTGGATTCTTCTAAACATCCAGCACCAGTTGCAAACCCTCCAGCTTCAGGCTCATCTGCTATTGCTGTACCATTGCCTGGGTTGGTGTCCTCACTTGCTCTGAAGTGCTGTAGGCAGAAACCAGCTCATGTTTGGGGGAAGAGGTGCCAACAGAGAAGAGCAAGCAGCGATCCAGCAGCGACGGGAGCTGATGGCTCAGCAGCAGTGGCTGAGCTGCTGCCTCTCCCTGAGGCAGCAGCACCTCCTGCACCCAGCTCTGACACCTGCCCAGGTGTGAGGTACATGGTGAGTGTGTGCCAGCCCCTTGTCCCAACTCCCAACTGCCTCCTGAGCCACCACCTCCTCCACATCAAGAGGGAAGAAGGAGCCAAGAGCCAGACCCAAGAGGAGGGCTGAGCTGCTTCCCATCACCATAACACCACGGCAGGGTGACACAAGCAAGCACACACAGGGCTTTGGGGGCTCTGGGCTTTTCCTCTGTATTTGCTTAAAAAATCCTCCTACCTGGAAAAGGAACAAAATGCACCTTCTGGCCTGGTGATTTATAGCTGTGCTTTGCTTGTCTTGTTTCCCTCCGTGTGATATGCAAATCCCAGCAATAGGGAATGCAGTGAGCTCTTCCTGCTGTTAATTCACCCTGCCCAGACCCCGAGCACCCTAGCAGAGATAGCCCAGGGAGCCTTTTAATTACCACTGCCAGACAAGGGACAGATCCTCGGCAGCTCCTGAGGACCTGGCAGCTCAGCAGTGGCATCACCTCGTGTTTCCCAGGCTGGGTTGGGTCACAAAAGATGTTTGAGCATTCCCTGGTTAATGTGACTTTGAGCTCCTTCTCCCAAGTGATGCTCAGCCCCAGAGAAGCTCAGCCCTGAGTCTGACTGGGAGGACACAAAAGCCCCAGGGCAGTGCTGGGGGTGGGAGCCAGGGTCTTCACATTCCTGCAGTCTCCCTCCATGGGAATGGCAAAGGGGACTCCAGAAGTGTCAGATCCATCTGACACTAGGAAAATTCTTATAAATAAAATAGTTCCCATAAAATCTGTATGAGATCTCCACAGTCCATCTTATACAGACAGTAATAAAGGAAAGGCACAGTAGCAGCAGCCGGAGCCACCATCTTGCAACAAGAAATGTGATTTTAGGAAGTATGAAAAGAAAAGCCATTTACTCACTATTAGCATTTTAAGTGTGTGTTAGCAATGAGGCCAATACATTACTGACACTTTGGGTGATTCAGAGAGGTCCAAGCAGCTCAGCTGGTACAGGAGCATTTCTGTACTGCCAGCAGGACTAGGGGCCAGCACAGGGTCTCCTGGGACATGAAGGTGGCAAACTGTGCTGGATGGCTCAGTGCCACCACCTAGGTCACAACCTTTCTTCCAGCAAAGATTAAGGTTTTTTTAAACCCTCCTAATCAACCCAAGAACTACCTGATGTTGCTGTGGGTGAAAGGCAAAATCCAACCATGTTCATCTTTTTCTGTCACATTTTGCAAACCAGCAGCCCCAGCCCAAGCTACGACTCCAGTTCCATTTTCTCTCATCACATCTGGAAGGGACAGTGGATAGTGATTCCCAGTGCTCACAGATATTCATCCAGCTCCTGTAAGTCATTCCTCACCTGTTCAAACCTTTGTCATCGAAGCATTTAGAGCATGAAACCCAATTAAAGATCAACCTCTTGCTGTTACAATGGAAGAGCTACAAGAATTAGCACTTAAGCTGCATTAGCAGGAGGCATTTCTAATGACACCGCACCCACATTTATCTTTGGTGATTACTCAGGGCACACCAAGGGGAGCTCTCATTTCTGGGCACATTATCTACCAGGCAGCAAGTTTTACCTGCACCCTGTGCTGCACAGAGCACTGTACAGGTTCAGGTGTTCAGTCATCCCTCAGGAAACATGGCAGGTGAGGTACCTGAAGGAGATCTGCTGAGGGACCTCTCCAGGAAAGCACCAAGGACACAGAAAACTAAGCCTAGAACAGACCTAGACAAGGCTGGGGTGATGGACACACAAGAAAATGTTGGTGAGAAGAAAGTCTGGCTGGGAGCCCTTGCCCAGGCACGGCTGGGGCACTGCTGGTGCTCCCTGAGTGCCCCATGCAGGAGAGGGGATCAGAGCTCACAGAAACAGGAGCTGCAGGTGTCAGTTGAGCTTTTGTCCTTATAATAAAAAGAATTCTCGGCACCACTGGTTCATGTTGGAACAGTCTGTAAGCCGCTCTGCCCTCCAGCAAGGGAGGTTAATGTTATTCACTCCAGTCTGCAGAGAAGGACGCAAAACCATGGAGAGGTTATGGGCCAGATAACCAAAAATGGCTTTTAGTTCTGGGCACTTTCATTTTACACTGTCTGACCTCTGAAGTACTATCAGTCTGATTTTCAAAGGCATTGAGCAGATCCTGCTTTCACTGACCTTAAACACAGAGACACACAAAATTAAAGGGAATTCTGCAGACTGTTGGCCAGAGCAAGCCCATGAGCCACTGGTCAGAGAGAGGAGGAGGGAGCTGGAGGTCACCAGACCTGAGTCACGCGTACGCCTCTGGCCTTTTTGAGATTCTTTTGCCAAATCAAAGGTCAGCATGGTGTGGGAACAGACAGGTATGAGCTGCCTGTTAACTGATTTGAACTGAAAACAGCAAGAAGTTTTCCACTGCCAGAGTTCAGAGGTACAGAGCAGCACCCTCCACTCCCACCCACTTCCTGGGGGTCTTTCAACCTATGTCAGCCAATGGCTGATACCAGCTCTAATGTGTCAATGGGATGACTTTTCCTCCCACTGCCCACCCCAAAAAGATGCCCCCTCTTCCTTCCTGCTGCCTGTGTCCTGCCCCCTGAGCAGCTCCCAAGCAGCACAACCTCCCTCTGAGGAGCCTGGGCAGAGCATTTGTATTCAAGAGTCAAATAATATTTCATGGCTATTCCAAAAGTTCGGTAAATTCTTTCTCTCAACCTTCATTACCTGAAAAGCTTTGCAACCCCAAGACTTTAATTATGTACATGAATAATGAGATTAGCATATCCATCAACTAACTCCTGCTCCATCCCTGTAGATACAGGAGACCTTTGTGGGAAGCCCTCTGTGCTCAGATTCCATATCAGCAGCAGCTTCCAAGGCTGGTGTGGGAACCACCATGATTGTTCTGACTCCTTCTCCTCACAGAAATCCAAAGTTTCACTGGGATATGGTGGGAAGATGGTGAAGCTGGGGCATCCTGCCATCCCGAGCATCCCTGGGAGTGTGCAGTAGGCACAGGATCAGTGAGGGATGGTGACAGGGAGCACTCTTGGGGTGTCACAGAATGTCCCAGGGTGCCACAACCCTATCAATGCCACACTGTGGCTGATGCAGTGTCATTGTTTGGCAATGGGCATGGATGGATGACAGGTGAAGGAATGGCAATGGGAATGTGGCAGCAGCTCCGTTGGCACCAGGCACTGGCTGGGAAGGGCTGAGCAGCTGGTGAGTGAGGCACACGCCCTGGTACCCACACCCAAACCCATATCCACATCGATGTGAACCTCTGCTGGCATGTTGAAGAACCTGTCTGCATTCCAGGAATGTGTTCAGGGAAATGGTACATGGAGAAATGCCTCACAATGGGAACAACCTTCCCTGCACCCAGCTGTGGAGCTGCTCCTTGACTGTAATTGGGGACCTGGTAATTAGATGATGGCAAAATGTACCAGCAGCTCAGTTTTCATTCTGTGGTCCAAATTACAAACCATCATATTTTGAAAGTGATGCTGACATTCCTCAGCCAGGAGCCCTTGCCAAAAACAACTTGAGCAAGGCTTGTCTTGGCACCGAATCAAACTCGGGGCCCCAGCAGCGAAACTGAAAACATTTACACAGCTGGACCCAAATCACCCGATTTTCTAAAGAGTTTGTCAGAGCCTGAAGCTCTTGGTATATTTCTGCCTGTTTTAAAGGGGCCTGTGTTCTCACAATCCCCCAGCTCTCCACACAGAGAAAATAAAATACTTGAGGAAAAGTGGGTGGTCTTTCCATTGCAGTCCGAAAAAATAATCCAGAAAAGTCTCATGAGGAAAATGCGAACGAGCCTGATGTTCACCCAGCCCATCCACAGATGTGCCAGACATATTTCATTTGCATATATAGATATGGAAACCTCATCATTTTGCTGTACGTATGTAATGGCTAATAAATGCATTAGCAAACCACTAATGAAAACAAATTGGAGCCAGTGTCAGGAATTACGCCAGCGTGAGGAATTACCTTGCTGCATTTTTTCCTATCTAAATGTCCTGACGATATTATTTTATTACATCAGTCATACCTACTGCATATGCATTATCCATCCCTCACTCCAGCTAGGGCCAATTCCTCTTGGGCTCTTCCGAATCATCCTCCCCAGCAGTGTGGGCACAGGCATGGGCACAGGAAGGTGTACAGGCAGGGGAGGGCAGGGACAGGCAGGAAGGGCGGGACAGGGCAGGGACAAGCAGGGGAGGGCAGTCTGCATGGTCATCGTGTATGGAGCACCCCAGCACTCGGACCTTCCCAGAATGCCACCATTCCTGTTGCAGGAAGCAAGGACCAGGCAGCAAGTTTCCATTTTGTGCCTGTTCCTGTGGTTTTTTTTCCTTGGAAAGCAGGTCCTGTTTTTTCACGTACCGGGGAAAGAGCCTAAAAAATTGGGAGAAATGGCCACACTTGGTTCCAGCCCTTGGGAGGGATGTGGGGATCTGTCTCAGAGCTGCAGGCTCTGAGGTCCCCCTCCCTACCTCAGGAACAAGTCTGGAACTGGGTATTTGCCCCTGTTCCTTTTCTTTCCTGTATGCTGCCTGATTATTATTTTTTTCTTATTCATAGAAAACAACAAGAGCAAATGCTGAGACTTTAGGGATGTCACAGAGCTGGACTGAGCAGCTTAGGGCATCTGTCCCACACTGACTACACACTGTCTTCACAACAGAGAGTGGGACACCACAATTAGTGAACTTACCTCGTTTGCTTACTCTAAAGGCATCCTATTGATTACTTAGAGCCCTGCAGCAGCCAGCAGTGGCCTCGGTCACCTCTGAACAAACACAGCACACAAACTCTGCTCCCTGCTCCGAGAAATTCAGTTTCTTCTTCCACCAAGATAATTAACAGCTTGTTTGACAGGAATCCCTCTTCAAAGGCCCTCTTTGCTCAGCTGTGATTGCTACCAGAAGACATGGTGGAGCCATTTTTCAGAGCTCAGCTTAAATTTTTGTGGCTACATGGGGACCTCAAAATCTTGCAAAATTAATTTTTTTTTAATGCAAAACCTTTTAAGTAAAAATACTTGTAATTGCAACCTAAAGCGATGTGGGATCTGTGAATGGCTCTCTGATTAATTCTTCTGCGAGGCGAGTCTCCTCTCTCTGTTCTACTGAACAAGCATACACATATTATTGGGATTAATGCTGCATAATACATAATTAATGAAAGTGCATAAACATGCAGATTTGGAATTGCAGATTGACTGCCACGGCTCTGTCCCCGAGCGCTGGGGTAACGGATTGGATGTTCGTTATTACCATATTTAAAACTGTTTCCCTGTGAACATGTGCAAACCAATAACTCGGAAGGGCAGACAGCAGCAGCAACCATCTCCAAAATCCAAGGGAAGGAAGAGCTGTATACCTGGCAGGTACAGCCCCAACCTCCCTGCAATGGGGAGCACTGCCCTGCAGTCCTCTGACAGCCAGCAGCTCCAGAGAAATGGTTTAAAAAATGTAAATCTGGTGTATCTGGTGCTGGGAAGCTGGAATGTGGCATCAGTGTCACAAAACAGGAAGGAGAGGCTGGTGAGGGTGGAGGGGGCAAAGCTTGTGAGGGATCGGAGTCCCACAGCAGGCACAGGCACTGGAGGTAAAAAAAGCTTTGGAAATCAAGATATCTCCGGGTATTTTCCCAGGTCTTTGAGATGGGCCAGAAGGATCTGGTCAATAAACAGTTCCCAGTCAGTTAGTTCCCAAATGTCCTCTGTAGCTCAGCACCAATGACTCACCAGAAGATACTGCATGGAACATGGGAAAATGCCATTCAGATCTTTTGGCTGGCATGACAAAGGCTGTGCCCCCCAAGTCCAGGTTCTCCCTGCACTTTGCTAAGGTAGATATAGAAATTTCTTTGGATGGCTCCTGGGTTCTGAAGCCACTAGCTGCTGGATTTTGGCGGTGGTGGGAGAGGCAGAGCAGAGCCACAGAAGGGTGGTGTTGGTGAGGGTTATCCCCTGATAGCAAGTGGGAGCAGGAGCTTGAGATTTGCTGGTGGATTGAGCTGACCTCGAGCTCTCAAGGGTACAGTCCAGGTGTCCCCAGAGCAGCAGCAGGTCACTTGTTCTGCTTCATGCTGCCTGTTTGCTCTGTTGAGGATGTCAGGATTTATTGCACACTGCTGTTGAGAGGATTCAGATCTCACCCAGGGAGTTCGAGCTGCAGATCTCCAAGCTCTGCCCGGGGAGGACTGCAAGCATTGTTCCCATTCCTCACATTTACAGGTTCGAATTCTTACTTGTAGAAAAGGAAAAGCTTCCCCAAGAGGTGTTTGGGAAATGTTTTTACTTTAAAGTACAAGTTTCCTACGGATGTCTTCAGATGTTTATTGAAGTGGAATAAATGAAAGTGTATGTGCTGTCTTAGGAGGGACGGGAGTTGCAGCTCTGTGCACCAGAACTGCTCAGCCAGGTGCCCGACATGCCTGGGGTGACATCTGTGTGGGAGATGATGTCCCTGGAGAGCCCAGGCTCATGGAGAAGCACAGCTCCTGCCGCCAAGAGGAAGACCCAGAGCTCAGCTTGATGTGCAGAGCACCCACACAGGCCAGGGCACTTCTGTGTGCCCTGCTCTTTAACTCGGCTCTGGGAGAAGAGCATTTATCCAGCACATCAGCCAGATATCCTGACCTCCCAATGCCTGCTACATCTTTAGACTGCCCCAAATATGAGAGGGAAAGGTTTTGTGTCCAACCTCACCCCTCTCTCTCCCTTCTCACTCTGTGCTCCCTGGCTCCACTGGCCACTCAGCACCACTTCTGCAGCCGCTGACCCCCCATATCCCCCAGCTTCTCAGGCAGGGAAGTAAGTGGGAATATGGAAAGAGAAAATGTGTGTATGAGGGTCAGGTTTAATTCTTTCAGTTGAGCAACCTGGTCTCAGCAATGAACTTAACCCTGCCATGTTTCACGATGAAATATTAATTGCTTAACCAGATATCTTCCCTTCCACTTTTGTTCTCGAGGAATGCCTGCACTCTTCTCCTTTGCAAAATAACTCCCACTGCAAGGCACTCAAAAAATCCCTTTCTTCTGGAAAATATCACACAGCAAAAGCAGAGCAGCAGCTTGGCCTGAGCTTTGGGAATCTGTGTGAGCAGCGCAGTTGGAGCTGCAGAGCGGGGCCAGCCTCCCAAAGGCCAATCCATCACAATCCTCCATCAAGATGAGACATGCAAGTGAGAGATGAGACCCTCGGAAGGAGAGGAGGGGACAGGTGACCTTAATTGCTCCACAGTTATTGATAGGGCAACTTGTCTTCATGATGCAAATTACCCTATAAATAAAAGTAAAACAACTACAGGAAGCAATTTGCCGCTTTGTTAGAGTTAAAGTAGACCGAAAATTAAATCAAGACATGGGGTTGCTAATTCCACAGGAGCCTCTTCTGGAGCCTCTGCAGGCAGGGCCAGAAACATGGGCCATGGAGGTAACTGAGTCACAGCTGCCTTTCATGGGCTCATGGTGAGGGCATCACCTTCCTGCACCACTGCCCTGGCACCAGTGACTGGTGGGGGATCCCTGCTCTGTGGTGAACCCCCATGGCAGCTCCCCCAGCTCTGGGAGAAGACAGGGGTTGTCCTCTCGCCACACCGGGGCAGCCACCCGTAGCCACCATGGCTCTGGTGCCCAACAGCCACGTGTCCTCTTTGTTGTTTGGTCCATGAGGTGTCCGTGAGGCTCAGAGGTGACCTGGCATGTGCCCCCCATACACAAAGCCTCACTGGCTTCCTCTGGTACCATGGTGCAGAGGTGGGTTCAGCATAGCCACTCATGGAAGAAATGTATCTGAGTCACAAAACTGCACTAAAAGCATCCTCTCTGACACCGTAAATGGGTATAACTCTTGCTTTACATTTCTAAAACACCTTTTAATTTACAGATCATTATATTCAATATTTATTTGTCCACTGAAGGAGCCAGAGCTTTCCCCAAAGGCTTCTTAGCAGAGTTTCTCCAGCTCCCTGATGACCGCAGCCCAGTGTCTCCCCTGCAGTGGGATCTGGTGTAGTGCTGCTGCACCCTCACCCCCACTGCTCATGGTTTTTGCCACCTCCCCAAAGCAGTAGTAACGTCCTGTCCCACCCTTTGCTCCCAGAGCCAGGGCAGCATCTGACAAGGGCAGGGCAGAGGGAGCAAAGAGGCAGAAGAAGAGGGGATTTTGTCAGTTGGCTGTGCCAGGGAAATTGAAATGCATTATTTTGTCACTAACTTGCAGCTTTTCTCAAAATACTGGCAGCCACAGAGATTTTCTCCAGCCCCAAAGGAACACTTTTAAGTGCTTCATTTTAAGATACTTCTTTCCCTGGTCTTTTTTTTTTCATTTATTTTCTGTGTTTGTTTTCAAACCTGTCGGAAAGCACTGATATTTCTGAGCTTTGTTGCTGCTGTTGTTGTTGTTTCCCTCCCGATGCTTTTCTTTCCCATTTCTGAGCATCCTCGCTGGTTCTGCACGAGGCCCCTGGAGGCTGCATGGCAGCAGGATGCGATGCCGGAGCCTCTGCCTTGCTGGGTGAGCTGCTCCCCTCCTCGAAGCTTTGAAGCTGCCACTTCACATTCCCACAGAAGGATCACGCTGTTGTTTCTTCAGGAAATTATGAAACACTTTGTGAAGCGACATCACTGGGAACAATAAGGGCAGTGACCCCAGCAGGCCCCGGTGCCCAGCTGGTGACAGGGCTGGCACTGGCTGTGATGGTGGGCATTGAGTGAGGGTCAGTAGCCCCCACAGACCACAAGTGAAAGCCCCCACAGACCATAAGTGAGGGACAGGAGCCTCCACAGACCACAAATGAGGCCCCAGCAGGCCCTGGCACCTGGCTGGCAGCAGGGCTGGTGCTGGCTGTGATGGTGGCCATGAGTGAGGGCCACCAGCCCCCACAGACACCCTGTGGGTGAGGGCAAACAGACACCCCTCAGGCGAGGGCCAGCAGCTCCCAAAAATGCCCAGTGGGTGAGGGCCAGAAGACCTCCAAACACTGAGCAAAAATACCCTGTGGGTGAGGGCCAGTAACCCCCACAAACACTGAGCAGGTGAGGGCCAGCAGCCCCCACAGACACCCCACATGTGAGGGCCAGCAATCCCCAAAAATACCCTGTGGGTGAGGGCCAGCAGCCCCCACAGACACTGAGCAGGTGAGGGCCAGAAGACCCCAAAAACACCCTGTGGATGAGGGCCAGCAGTCCTCACAGACACCTCACAGGTGAGGGCCAGCAACCCCCAAAAACACCCTGTGGGTGAGGGCCACCAGACCCCACAGACACCCCGTGGCTCTGCCGGTGCTCTCTAGTCCAGGCCTGTTCTCTCCCCCAGGCGTGGGCAAACAACTTGTATAGCTCACACCTCGCTCCCCACGGGCCATGCTGCCTGTCTCGGACGTGTGAGGAGATGGAAAATACACAACTTTCCCGGGTAGTTTTTTCCAGTCAGTCATTACTCTCCCTCCCGCAGTCTGAGCCTTATTTCCATGTTAAATGTCTTGCTCCTGCCTGTAGCCTTTGGCTCTGTTCTGCTTTTGCTACAAGACTTGGGGTCCCCCCATCTCCGGTACTTTCTCCTAAGATGGTACTTCAGGATTTAATGAATGCATTTACTCTTCTTCTGGATCTTATTTAAGCTCTTTAATATCTTCTTCTGTAACTCATTCTCTTCATCTCATAAACAATTTTGTGGCTTTCTTTGACCAAAATCCTGATCTCAGGATCCCTTTACAAACCCTGACACCGGAGCCATGGGCAATATTCTGATGTCCTTCTCACCAATGCCAGGCAACTTTACTGTGCCATAAAATCATTGCACTGCTCCTACTTCTACTCCTTTCTGTGTATCCTCTGAATGAATTAGCTCTTTATCACAAGGTCAGGGCACTGTGCCTGTGGCCTGTGTCTGCTCAGACGCTTTGCAAAGTTGTTAGGAAATGTGAAACCATCTCCTGCTCTGGCAACAAATCCATCATTCTTGGCCAGTATGAGAGAGATGATTTTGTATTTACTTACATTAAAATACATTTTATTTCAATGGACATGTCTATCTTCCATAAACATTCTCAACTAGTATCTGCTATACCCCAGTTCTCAGCTCCTCATCAAGTGGTCACACTCAGCTTCTGAGCAGGATTGATGTCCAGACTCACATCATCCAGAGGGAACCTCAATCCCTTCCACACTCTTGCAGCGCAGCCACTGCCCTCACAAAGTTTTAGCCTCTGTTCCAAGGTTTATTGAACACGAGCTTACAGCCCAGCGATCTCAGTCAGGTGTTCAGTGAGTGCTCCACAGCTCACCAACAGTCGTCACAAATCCATCTTAACCATCTGATCCATGTCTTGGCCAGTTCCCTCCTCTCCAACTCAAATATCCATGAACATGTGAGTTAGCCAGGGACAACCACGTCTGGTTCTTTACTTCCCCTTCCTCATGGATAAAGCAGAATCACTCATCAGTGATTTCAGCTCAGGCACCCAAGAGAAAAGCCACACGTTCTCCTCAGCAATGAACAGACAGTCTTCTTGCCCCTTGCCAGGGTAGGACCCAAAACCCCCATGTGGAAGCACCAATAGACAGCCAAGATAAACAGGCAGCTGCCAGGTCCATGGATCTGCAGTTGTGGGATACTTAAGATTTCTTCCTGAGTGCCTTTTCCTTTAGAGCTTTTCATTCAATGAACTTCATAAATTGTTACTTTCTCTGCAATTAAACATATGTGTGTTTGTGTCTGGTGCACACCACAGTTCACGCTGCGCCCAGCACCACCAGGGAGCAGAAGGGGTGAGACCAGCTGAATTTAAAGGTGCTGGAGACAAAGCTGCCCATGGCTCATCTCACCCAGGTCCCCACTGCAATTCCACAGAGGCTGTTCATCCTCTCCTTGCTGATCAGAGGAGAAGGTGTGGAGCCACTGGTGCAGGGCTTGGATGCACAGGATTCCCAAGCCAGCAGTGGGAGTTTCCAACAGGAGATGCAGAGACAAGGCAGTCATTCCTGCACAGCTTCCAGGTATTTCCAGGCTGTGCCAGTTTATTTAAAAGGGAAAAGGAATATGATGGAAAAGGTGCAGGTGAGGTCAGGAGCAGCTCTGTCCATTGGAGACCACCATGATGAGCTGAGCCAGGAACAGGCTCCCCTTAGAGAGCTGCCATCACACCAAAACCAAGAAAAGGAGATAAAACCCCAGGGGATGAGGTGGGGAGCAGCGAGGGGAATGGGCAGGACAATTACATTAACTGAAACAATGTGTTATATTTTAAACATTAAAAACTTATGACTCTACATGGCAAGTACCTGATGCAGCAAAGGAGGAGAAGGAAACTGAAGCCATGGTTAAACAATGCACAAGGCATCGGGGTCTGGTTTGTATTAAATCCATTTGGAGTCTGAGTTTCTCCTTTGACAGCTGGCCACACTGCTCAAAGGGAATAAGAAAGTTTTTGTTTTTTAAAAAAGATGTGTAATGGGTTTCTTATGTACTAGAAAAGAAACGCTCTCTGAGCTGGATCACCTATTTTCTTGTCAAAAGACTTTGGACAAAACGTAATCATGAATAAAATGCCTCATGATTTTTCAAAGAGCTCTTTTATTTGAAGTCAGCTTTTCTGAAATGGGAGGCAGGACTGGGTAATGCAGCTCAGGGCAGGAGGCAGCTTTCATGCCAGGCCTCTGCTCCAGCCTCTCTGGCCACATCATGCTGGACCCAGGACCTGCTACAGCTCTGTGCTGGGGAACACCTTGCTGAGATCCAGGAGACCAGGATCTGGCACTGACACTGTCCCCTCTCTGAATCATCTCCAGGGCAACACCATGGAGATCTCACTCATCCCCTGCCACTGGGATTCACCCCCACAGCTGCATGAGCATCAGTCCCCGTGGTCTCTCAGCCTGTCTGGAAAGGAACAACCACCCTGATCAAGGGGCAGCCCCAGCAGCACAGCCCAGAGCTGGTGTGTCCCTGAGGGCATTGGTGGCAACGCTGT
The DNA here is from genome assembly GCF_014805655.1 of Passer montanus. Classification (NCBI taxonomy): domain Eukaryota; kingdom Metazoa; phylum Chordata; class Aves; order Passeriformes; family Passeridae; genus Passer; species Passer montanus. The sequence continues at coordinate 3,817,535 of NW_024370263.1, read as the reverse complement.
GCTCCGTGAGCAGAGTCAGCACCGAGCACAGCACTGGGGCTCACAAAGATTTATCTATTCCTGGCTTCTCAGGGGATTTCCTGTTCTGCTGCTGGTCGAATCCAGGGAGCACAACTTCTCATTAACCACTCTGCCATTGCCTGGGCCATCATCCTCCTAGACCTGTCTCAGCTCCCTCTGGGCAGCATGGTCAGTCTGGGGTTTTTCTTGGCTCTTGCCAGTTGTCTTTGGATGGAAGATTTTCATCCCTTTGTCGTGGACACCCGGTGGCAGAGAGGACACTGGAATTTTAATTGTTCAAGAGCTCTAATAGGTGTAATAGCCTTGTGTGTTACATATGCATTAATTAAGTAACACTGCATTTAGCTCCAAATCATGCGGAAGGCGCGTGCTGTGTTTGCACAGACATAAATATCTCCTCAGTTAGAGTGCAGGCGAGCAGCTCTGCTCCCTTTGCACTGCAGTGCTTCCACTCTGGGGAAAATGGGAGCCTTGGAAAGCTTATCCCTGGGTAGTCCCAGTTCAGTGGGTAGGAGCCCAGCACATCCACGTCTCCTCCTCTCAGACAGGCTTTCCAAAATCTGCTTTGTGTGGTGCCAGCACTGGGAGAGACTCTGCAGCAATTCACACCATACCCACCCCCCAAGCAAATGAGCTGGTACCTTATTTTGGGGTCCCCCTGTACCCAAACCTTTCAGCCTTTCTCCTTCACTTCAAACACCTTCCTTGCAGGAATCTGTAAGCATTAAGAACAGTGTGGAGAGAAACTGCAAAGGGAAAGAGGAAACAAAAGGATCTGGCATTGTCAATGTAAGGTATTCTCATCGTGATCCACAGGGAACTGCCATACCTTAGATGGGAACATACCACCAGGTCGTCAGTGGAGAGCTGCTCGTGTCAAACCCCAGTATTGCTGCTCTCACTTTGCTGCTTCAGTGCAACCTGGTTCTGAAGCAAAACGTGAAGTTGGAATCCCACGTGTTGGATGAGCTCGAATACACAGGCTGGACAAATATTTGGAAGAGTATTCGCTTTCACTAGGCAACATTATGCAATGTGGATTAATTATACGGAGTATGGTCCTGACTGGGCTTTGGATGATTAAAGCTGTTCTGGAATTCCAGAGGATTACTTAAATGTGCAGCATTAGTGGAGGTAAAACATCTTCAATATCCCTTTCCTGCAGCCTCCATTTCCTTGAGAGAAATATGCAGATTAGAGCACAGAATTAATCTGCGGAGGCTCCGAACTGGGCTCCTGCCCCCAAAGAGTATTGGGAGGTGTGGGGTAAGGAGAGGGAGGGTTTTTGGAAAGGGGAATACTGAGGGAGAGACATTTTATATGTTTGTAAAACAATCACAAGAAACGAGCTACTTATTCCACATGTTTTAGTCTGGGAGAAAAGAGCCTAGATGCAGGCACAGTAAGTGCAATCTATATGTGTAATTAAGAAATGATTTCCTGAGATCTTCCTTAAAACACGTCTGAATACAGATCAAATTTGCATAAATAACTTATGCCTTTCACTTTTTCCTTGTGGAAAACACATAACATTGCCTCTTGCTTTCTGGTTTCCAGAGCCTGCCTGGCTCAGAGGAGGATTTGCCATATTACACGATTCTTCCCAATTGTAATCAGCCTTAAATCTGAATAAAAGCAGCAAATGGCTGACTGGCACCCAGGCTTCCCTCCCTCCCTGCCCCCATGGCAGCGGCAGCTTCGAGCGGGAAAAGACACGACTGCAGCGCTGGGTTTGCATTAGTATTCATGGAGCATCCGACTCCAGAGAGGATTAATAGACTCTGATGCCTAATATCCTGGAGAACAATTAATTTGCCCACAGTTTTGTCATGGTTGAAAGTCAAATGCTGGAACAGATCGATGCACTGAGCTGCAAGTTGAACACTGCAACCTTCTGCTGGAGCTGAATTTTAATTTTCCCATCATCATTTCCCTCCGTTCCCAGCACACCAGTTTTCTAATAGATCTAAAAGCCTCTTACCTTCTTCCATCACATGTTGGGCTTCATAACAAAAGTCCACGTTGATTGTTCAAATATTAGAGCCTTGTATTGCTCTCCATTACGGGATTAGAGATGTTCAAGGCCCCTTGTGTTTTGACCTTTTCCTGTCTCGTTTCTCTTTAAATGGTATGAAAAATGCCAACCTTCTGTAATTAAAGCCAAAATGGAATGCAGGAATAAAGCTTTTTTCCTTGCAATTATTCAGTATTTAGGTTCCCATTTGATAGAAGTGTTTGTGCAGAAATCAAGGCTGGGGTTTATCAAAGCTGGGTCAACAGACCCGTTGGGAAGGGCTGGCAGCTCCATGTCCAGCCCCTGGAGCCTGCAGCAGCTGGAGCTGTTGCCCTGGGCTTGCACTGGCCCAGGAGCTGATTCCCTGTTCCACCAGTCAATCCAGTGAGTTTGTGCAAGCCACTGAATCAGTGCACACAGGGAGAAAACATATCAATAAACAGGCTCAGGTGGTTGTCGTGGGGAAGTAGTGTAAGCATCAGAAAAAAATACTTTCATATATATATGTATACGTATATATTATAAAAAGAGTCCAGATGTCCCAATGGGCACAGGGCCTTGCCCAGTGCCTGGGTAGGGAGTGCTTGGGGCAGTCCTGCAGCCCTCCTGGCCCTTCCTTTCATGCCAGGGCTTCGCCTCTCCTTGGCAGCAGCTCAGAAAGCTCTGGACACATGGGAGGGGTGATAGAAGCCCTGCAGCAGGGCTGGGAGCAGGGATGGGCTGGCTGGAGGCACTTCCCTGCTGGCCTCCCTCCGTTTCTCCCAGTGGAAATTACAACGTGCTGCCAGAGCCAGGTTTAAGGACCAACATGAAATGAGTCTGCATTGGTGGGAAGGCATCAAATCCCACCAAGTGCAGACTGTGCCCATCAATCCCCTCAGCCTGGACCAGAGCCCAGGCTCCAGCCCCTGGGGCTGGATTCTCCAGTCCCTGCAAAGGGGGACAAGTCCTTTAAGCCAAAATCCTGCAGCACCGCAGGCAGGAGAGGGTCTTGTCCCACTGCCCATGTGAAAACACCTTCCCGCCACACTGGGCTTGTGACACATCCTGGCCCTGCTCCTCTCGTGCACCATCAGGAAGGCTCCCAGCACACTGCCTGGCTTTTCCCAGGGAAAAAAGGGACATAATGGGTTAAGGGCAGGACTGTGTGACTCTTCCCAAGCTATTGTGCTGTTCCCTCAGCATTTCTGGTGTCCAGGCTTTTGTGGTTTAATTATGGTCTGCTCCAAATGGTCTCAACCAACAGATCAATATATAGGAACATTAGAATTGTTAATTTGAATGGCTGATTTGAATTTAAGTGCAACTTCAATTTAATCATTTTAGAAATGAAACGACGTGTGAGGGCCCTTCTTCTCCTTCTCCTCTCCCAGTTGCAGCAGCTCCAGTGCCCCATGGGGATCACAAAACTCCCTGACATGCACATTTTCCTTCAGTCAAGAGCTAAGCCCTATGAGCTGCTGGATCATGACAAAAGTGGGGTTTTAGCAGCCTTTCCTACAAGCATGGTAATCCCAAATCCAACAGTGATTAACTTGGACTCGAAGCTCACAGCAGAAATTAATTCTAAATCAGGGTCCTGGAGCCGTGTCTCTCCAAACCTTTTCCAAGGCTGATCACCAGTGTGTGAGCAGGCAGAAAACGGCCCAGATGTCTCAACTTTCCCAATTCATCCAGGAATTCTGCCAGCTGCAGGGGCTGCCCTGCTGTCTGCCTGGAGGGCACAGGGCCACTGGGCAGCTGCCAGAGCCACTGGAGCCACGGGAGTCATGAGAAGCACAGGGATTCCCCAGTGCCACCAGCATCAGCTCTCCAGCTTCTGGCCAGGACTGGTCTCACATCCTACAGTCACCCTGGACATCCACAGAATAAACCAGAAGCACATAAGGAAATGTATAGGACAGAGAGCCTGGGTGCAATTTTTTGCAAATCGCAAAAATAAAGCTGCATGAGCTTTGGGCTGACCTTATTGCAGCCTTTCAGTAGCTGAAAGGCCTGACAAGAAAGGAGAGAGACTATTTACAAAGGCCTGGAGAGACAGGGCAAGGGAGAACAGCTTCATACTGAAAGAGGGAAAAATTAAGTTAGATATTAGCATGAAATTCTTCCCTGTGAGGGTGGTGAGGCTTTGGCACAGGTTGTCCAGAGAAGCAGTGGCTGTCCCATCCCTGGAAGTGTTCAAAGCCAGGCTGGATGGAGCTTGGAGCAAACTCATGTAGTGGAAAGAGTCCCTGGCCATGGCAGTGGAAGGAACTGGATGATCTTTTAAGTCCCTTCTAGCTCAAACTATCCTGTGATTCTATGATTCTGTGAGTCTATAAACTTATTGGAAAAATGAAAATGAAAGCATTCCCCAATCTCCTGTAACAGTTATGCCTCTGAAGCTCTGCTCACGTACACATGATTTTTCTGACTGCCACACATATATCCAGCTCTCATTTCATTTATCAGCCATGAAGTGCTCAGATATAAAGGTAATTCAGCTTCCAAGCACAAGTTTCTGAGTCCTTCCACAGCCATTTCAGAGGGACCAAATTTCAGAAAAAAGTCCAGATGAGGGTAGATCTTGAGGGGCCTCTGCCTGCCCAGGGCCATTCGGATGCACTGGCAGCTTTCTTCCCAGCAAAGAAAATCTGCAGTTGGCTTGTGCAGGAAAGCCAGGAAGCATTGCTGATTAGGGAGCTGTGCTTGCTATGTGAAAAAAAAGGGAAAAGAAGGATTTTGAGGAAGCAGAAAGAAAGGGCAAAGGTCTGTCTGTTCTCTTATTGCCATGCAGTATCAGTGCACTGGTCCCAGCAGCGCTGGGTCTGATTCTGGCAGCCAGACCTGGGTCTGCCTTTGGAGAGGTAAAAGCTGGACCGAGAACCCAAAACTCAGCCCTCAAACTGAGCTGCTGCTTTTTTCTGTGACAGATTAAACCAATAATTTGTTGGCCAATGCATCAGCCTGACTGACAAGCACCGACTGCATCCTGAGAACAATCTGAAGGCAACCCAGGGAACCCACCCAGATGGTGCTCAAAAGCCTGGCGGAGCAGAATGGGCTCTGCTCGATGCAGGAATTTCGCAGCAGGAACAAAGGGAACTTTGCAAACAGAGCTTTGAAACGGAAGTCATTTTATCCAACATGCCTGCAGGAAACAAGAATCCATCTTCCAGCACAATCAAACACAGAGCTGTGCATGGGCATAATTATTAGGGGAATGATGGCAACAGCAGAGGAGCTCATCAGTCAGAAAGCTGCATAATTCCTAAACTGTCTCTTATGCTGAACCACCTGGATTTAAAGTAACATTTGCAGAGAAGATGAATGAATCCTCCTTCCCAACATGCCTATGCCTGAAGTCACACCAGCAGAAGGGTCACTGTAGATATCAGATGTGCCTGCCCTGCCCCATGCTTGGGCACACTCAACTGTCCAACAGCTCTGACAGACCTTCCCTCCTGTCCCTCTCACTTGTGGGGACAGTGAAAACCAGAGAAAGTGTTTGTTTTTGGGACATTTATTTAGAATCTGTGCTCTTCATTCCCAATCCCAGCAATAGCTGTGGGTAGGCAGAGGTTGTGGCCAGGAAGAGGCTGCAGGCAGGCAGAGGCCAGCTGTCACTGAAAGGATTTGCTTGTGTGATTCTCCCTCCACCTTCCTAAAGATGCCACACATTGTTCACAGCTCAGCAGCTCTCTCCAAGGCTGTCCTGCCTGGGAAAAACAGGATTGTTTAAATGACAGAGCAAGGCTCTTGGCTCTGCTGGATGCCATTAAAATGGAGACAAGGAAAGGCTCAATCTGGTGGGACTCCCACCACCCTTGTGCCAAGGCCAGGCCTCAGTGCCAGACCCTGCCAGCCTTGGGAGGGCATCCCAACACCCACCTGAGCTCCAGCACCCGAGGGCGGGTGAGTGAGCTCTGCTGAGCGTGCCTGCCAGAGTGCAGATTGGCAGTTGGCAGGAAGAAGAGCTCAGAATATGCCAAAAAGGCCAATTCCAGCCTTCTCACCAAACCTGCCAGAAGAATGAGCCCCGTCCAGGCAGGGACGGGTGCCCTGCAGATGTTCGGCTGCCTGCTCACAGCTGCAGGGGACCTGCAGGGATGTGGCTTGATGAGCTTCACTGGGCTTCCTCAAAACTGCTGCAAGAATCTCCTCTAATATTTAAGACTCTCTTTTTTTTTTAAGCATTTCAGTTTTGTGGAGAACGAAGAGCTCTGTCCTGGGGAGCTCATTCCGAGGGAAGAGTGGGATTAAGAACTTCAAAGTAGAGTTCTCCCCTGTGACAAGTTCTTAGGAGAGACCCTGTCCAAGAGTTTTCACATCTCTCCAGCAAAGGAAAAGATTTGCCATGAGAATCCTTCTGGGCTCAGGAACTTGTGCAGAGGCGGAGATTTCTGCCAGCAGCGGCTGCTCTCCAATGGGAAGCACACCCTCCTCCCCGAGGTGTGAAATCTCCAAGGAGGGCAGGCTTCTTCCCACGTGGCAGCCGGGGAACATGCCAGCAGAAGCATGTGCTATTTTAGGAAGGCAGGAAAGGAATGAAAAGGCTTTCAGGGGACTGAAAAGCCAATGTGGGATGGATGGAAGGATGACAACTGGCTCCAACTGAAAGAGAAAAAGTGATGGGCTGCAGAGGAGAGAGGGAATGTAGCCTCTGAGTGTGGGAAAAGACTCCTGTGCTGCTTTTCTGGGGTTCACACTGAGAGTTGGGACACCACAGAGCTGGCCCCGGCTCCAGCAGCATCCCAGAGGATGCCACACAGGCTGTGTGTGGCAGACAGCCTGGTGATGCCAGGACAGGCTGGGCAGGTTGGCAGGGCTGTGCTCTTTGCCTCTGTGGCTGTTCCAGGCTGTCCAGAGCAGGTGAGGAGCAGCAGGCCAGGTACTGGCCTGGGTCAGAACAGCTACAGAAACACCAACAGGAAAAAGCCCTTTTGTCCCCTGTGTCTCAACATCTGCTCCAAGTCTTGCCACAGGGCCCTTGGCGTAGGACAATTCAGGGAGTTTCATATTTTGTTATCACTGCACAGCATCCTTCTTGGTCTGTTCCCTTTTGTATCTGCCCCTAAAACCACTCTGCTATTTGGGAATCTCTAAAGCAGCCTTGGATACAACAGGCTGCTCAAAAATAGTTTCCTGTCCTGCAAACAAAGATGATCGACAGCAATGAGGTTTCCCTGGCAGAAGAGTGAGTGAGAGGGTGACCATAAGCTGGTAATTCCCGGGGAACCCTGTGAGGAGGCCTTGTCACTGGTCTGGAGACCTTCTTAGGTCAAGAGACAAGGCATGGCAACTGCTGGAAAGGTCCCCTCCTAGCAGGAACTCTGCCCTTGTCAGATCTCTCCACACCCAAGGCAGACCATGGCAACAAAGAACTGTAATTTGAGTATTAGACCCCAGTATTGGACCCCTAATATTATTTCAATATTAGACCCAAAAAAATTGCGGGAGTTTTGTGCCTGTTTTCACATGACCATTCCCATTGGCAGAGCTGAACAAACAATCTGCCATGAATATTTGATCCTTTCTTTCCATTACCAGGTTGAGGCTGCCCCAGACCTGCTCATTATTCAGCAGGATTTTAGCAGCACTTTGTAGGCTCAGTGTGGCACTGGGGGTGCTCAGCTCCACCAGCAGCCACCACTCCACCTCTGCAGGTGACAAATGCAGGTGCCACCGTGGGGGCAAGGACAGAGCTGCCTGAGCCAGAGCATTGCCACCTTTGCTGGTATCACTGTGGGAGAGAAGAAGAGCCCAAGGGGCTTGGGTGAGCAGCCCCTGAGAAAAATGTTTTTTAGTTTGTCATTTTGTCATAAAACAAATAAATAAATGTCATCTTCAGATGGCTGTGGAGATTGGGGGTAAAGATTCAGGTTGTAAAGGGGGGAACAATGGAGAGGTGAGGATCCTACACCAGGCTCCAGGTTTTTTGGCAGGTGGTGGTAAAATTTTGGGGTCAAAAGTTTTACTCAATGATCGCGGAGGTTTTTTCCAGCCTTAATGATTCTGTGATTTCTATGATTACTGGCTCTCTGGCGAGGTTTTTCATGTCCCAGATGGGACAGGTAATGAGAGCACTTGACTGCTGAACTCTTTTTGACATCTCTGCTTTTGCTCTTCTGCAGGAAAAAGAAAGCAAATCCATTCTGATTTCTGTGGAATTCACTCCTCACCTCTGGGTGGTGTTTTAGAAATCAAAAGTAAATCCATTATTTTGCTTCTTGTCTAAGGACTCGAAGCTTTTCACAGATGTTAAGGCCACTTATAAGTGAACGGATTTGTATTTCAAGCTCCTGGCTGTATTTTTCATGCGTTTTAAGCACTGACAATGGGAGAGGTAAATGCACAAACTCAGCAAGGATGCTCTCACATACCAGGATTAGACAAGCAAAAAGAAGCAAATGTATCTATCCCTGTGCCCTGGTCATCCTGAGGGCAACTTATCTCCAAAATACTCTTTTAAAAATCTCCCAATGTATCTGGATCTTGCCGTTTCCTTTCTTCCCTGGAAGAACCTTCACAAATTTCCCCTGCTTCTCATTTGTGGAGGCTGGATAGAGGAGAGAAGAGCTGCTCTTTTTCCACCCAGTGTGACATTCAGCCACACTCTGGGCTTAGTCTTCATCTGTGGTGTAATTCCATTTCCCCTTTGGATGATGTGCTCTCGGGAGCCTGCCTTGTGCATAAAAGATCCATGATGGGGAGCGGCATCATTCTTTTTTTTTCTTTTTTTTAACATGAGCAGGTGCAAAATATAATGTCCCTGATTTTCAGGATCTGATTAAACTGTCATAGATGTGGAGCAACCTCAATAACTCCCAGCTCCAGGGAGGGATGGCTTATTACAGCACTGCACCCTCCTATGCCAGCAGAAAGCATCTCTCAGCATTTCAATTACAAAGCCCTATCCTCAGGATTTGTTTATTTAAATTGGAGGAATTTGGTGCTCCTGGAAGCCTGTAATCCACAGGCTGGAGTCCAGCAGGAACAGCCACATGCCTGATCTCCAAGAGGGGCCGCTGGTCCAGAAGAATGATGTGCAAACCTCACGGCCAGACACTGGCAGTGGGAGCACCAGCCACCCCCCAGTAGGTCCCAACCCTCAGTGCCTCCAGCACTGGGGTTTGTCCCAAGCTCTCCCACACATCCACTTTTGTGCTCACTCATCCAGCCACAGCTCCTCTCCCCAGCCTCTCTCTTTTCTTCCTCCAACACAAGAAGTGCCTGGGCCCAGGTTCCCAGCAGCAGCTTCCAGCACTGCCTCACCTTTGCTGAAGTTCCTCGGTGATTTGCCTGTCTCAAAAATAGCATTTCTTTTTCTTTTCTCCAGATATTGCAGCATGAGGATAAAAACAAGAGGATGGGAACCTCCTCCAGTTCTGCAAGAACTTGGACTATGCAGTGGCCAATTTGAGGAGCTGGTCTCCAGGGGAGGGAGAGGCTGAAGCACAGGGAGGGAGAATTCCCTCTGATGGAAATAGTGACAGGAACCAGCTCTGTTTTTTGGAGGGGGAAAAAAACCCATGTCAAAGGGGGCGACAGCAGGACCCCAGAGCCAACAAGCCACTGGGGCAGGGGCAGCAAGGGTCACAGAGCACACTGAGCTCAGCCAGTCTTCACTGCCTTCCCCTCGCTGCTTTTTGGCAAAGCTGTTTCCAATATTGGAATTGAATCCTTAACTGTTACACTGATGGAATAAATTAGACTGAACCTTTTATCCCCAAATCTTCTCCATAAGAAAGAGACATCTGAGGGCTCTGGCAGGCTGACAGGTATTCCCTTCCCTGGGGGCTGGCAGGGGGGTCACAGATGTCCCTGGCTGACGCCAGCCGGAGCAGGGCACCCGCGTTCCAGCGCTCCAGCGCGTCCCTGGCCACTGGGATGGGTTGGCCTGGCACGGGCACGGCCCAGCTGCAGGAGGGATCGCCCTTGGCAAGGGATCAGTAGCATTTCTCTGGCAAGTGCCAGAGCGATGGAAGCAGCCTGTGAGGCGCTGCGCCCGCCTTGCTCCGTGACAGGAATTAGCCAGATAATTGCTCTGGCTCCCAGGGTGTCCTGGCCACCCAGAGGTGCAGCATGGGGCAGGAGATCTGCTCCAGCACTCCCAGGACATTTTGCCATGCCCTTACCACAGAGCAAGGTTGAGCCAGGCTGGATCACAGAGCAGCCTGTACCAAGACCAGCCTGGCTAGTCCAGAGCAATGTGCTGCACTGGTGTCAAAATCCTCTGGCAGGCTGCCATGCCGTGGCCTTGTTTCATATTCAAAGGTAGATGTGTCAATGCCGGAGCTAAAAAACCCCAACTATTCAAATTAGCAATCAGCACCAATGATTACCCTCCCATCCCATCCCTGTGCTGAAACAGGAGCACCAATCCCTACACACAACCAGTGAACACATGCTCAGCATCTGATTCCGAAGAAGGCTCCGGCACCATGAAAAGAACAGGGAGAAGGTACGGCAGAGTGGGAGCTGCCATCTGGGCTTGCATCTGCGCGTTTGCCAAGGCGCAGATGGAGGATCCTTTTCTCTGACTCGGATTTGGCCCTGGAAACTGGGGGATGATGGAATGAAGAAGCAGCTCTGCCTGGAGCCTGGTCACTATGTGGGACTCAACATTAATGCCAAGCCTGTGAGGCTCCTGTGACCAGCACTGAGGGAGATGCCAGGTCAGGGTCAGGCTGTGGGGACAGTGGCTGGTGACACAGCCCCTCTGCCAGCACTGGAAGTGGTGCCGTGGTTGCTTGATGGAGAGACACCCCACCATGAGTGACCAGCAGCCAACACTTCACCGTGCAGCTGAAGATGCACTTTGCTGTGGTGTGTCTGCACCATGTAGTGCCTTCTACACCTTCAAGAGACTCAGGGTTCTCTTGAGTCCACGGAGTGACACCTGGCTTCCAAGTGACACAGAAAACAAGAACATGTCTGACTGGGGAGAACAGGGATATTAGAGGAATAAGGAAACTTGATGCCACTGGTAGGAAGAGCTTGGACTCTGAAGGTGAAATAAGGGGGGATGGTCATTGCTACAAGCAGTGAGGCCTTTTCTCCAGGTCAAGGGCTGGAGCCAAGCTATGGGCTGAACGTATGTGTGCTGTAACAGGGGAGGTCTGGGCAGGAGCCCAACCTGTCTTAAAACACATATAGAAAATAACAACAGCATGAAAACACTTGCGAGCTCTCCATTCCTTCTCCAAGGATGACATTCTTGGCTCTCCTTCTTTAAGTCACACATTACCTAAATTCCTCCTGTTTCTCTTACCCCATTCATCCCAAATCAGGTTGGGATCTGGGGGTCCTTTCCTACAGTTATTCCTTGACATTGAAGACAAACATTTCTGAAGTGGAAAAGGATGAAAGATGGTGGAGGGGCAGCCCAGGAAGCATGGGCAAGGGCTGCTGCAGACACCAGCTGCACACAAGGCTCAGCACCCCAAGGCTCAGCACTCCCCTCCACCTGGTGCTGTTCAATGATACCCAGCTACCACTGGAGTTACCTCAGTGTCTCCTGTGCCCCATCAGCAAGAGGCAGAGCAGGAACAGCTCTGGGAGGACAGTGGCAGAATATTTTCTTGTGAACCATGCAGCACCAAGGGGCTATCCAGTGCTCAGTAATTCCACAAATACATAGGCTCATTCCCTGGCACAGGAAGGTGCATGTTTGTCTCTGAGTTCCACGCCTGCTGTTCCAGCACATGGTTTGGTGGGTGTGGTGACTGCCCAGCAAGAGATGGACTTGCTGGCCTCCCTCCCCCTGCTGAACTCCCGGGGGTCCTGTCTGCTCTTTCAGAATCCATTCCTCAGTGGAAAGAACACACCACACCCAACCCACAGAATCCTCAGTACCAAAACTCCAATTCCCAACGCAAAGGCTTGGGGAGGCAGAAGCCTGAACAGCCAGATCAGTAGCAGAGAGGTGAAATAGTGACACAAATTGAGGGAGTTTGAGCCCTTGTGGTGCTGGGCTGGATTGAGGCAGGACTCAGTCCCCAGGCCAGGAGCAATGTCTGTGTGCTTGTGGAGCTGGGAATGCCTCAATCAGCCAAGCAAAGCTGCAGCACCTTGACACATGTCCTGTACCCACCGCATTTCGTGAGTCTAATTAAGTGCAGGAGCAGAAATGGTGGAGCACAACAGAGTGCTTGGAGGCTGGCTGTCCACAAAAGCTTCCTCAGAGCCGGATTGTTCAGATGAAGGAATGATCTCATGAGCAGATGGGAGAAAGGCTTTGCTTGTTCCACAGAAATCTGGGCTAGAGCAGACATGAGGAAACGCAGCACAGAAAACCATTGTGCTGGAGTGTGAGAATGGAGCCAGCAGCCGAGGGGGGAAGGTGTCGGGGGGTGTCTGCTGCCCTGCTCCCAGCAGCAGCCACGGGAGCATCCAGGCAGCCGACACAAGCCTCCAACCAAGCTGTGAATCTGGCAGCAGCACTCGGAGGGGGAGCGGGGGAACTCTGCTGGGCACTGCGTCCACTCGGTGATGAGCGCTGGCAAAGGGCAGTGCCAGAGGTGCCACCTCCTGCACCACAGGACACACTCCCGAGGGGCCCAGGGACAATGCCGAGCCCAGAAAGGGAGAGAGATATTTGCAGACAGCAAAACTTGGGGTTTTTTCTTCTTTTAAATAAGGTTAATTATTTATTCATGCACAAAACACAGGTTATTGTTTGCTAAACAAATCTGTGCGCCAGTCTGTGTGCAGCTCTCTGTACGTGCCAAACGCCCATTTTCTGAACAAATTGTGCCTCTCTTGGTCCAGAACTCTCTCTTGTGCTGGGCTGGGCTTGCTGTGGGCCCTCAAGGGGGTCATATCCATCCCAAGGGGGCTATGGGAGAGGAGAATTCACTGTGGAGGAAAGAGATGTGCACCAGGGCTGGGTGGGAGCAAGGAGATGCCAGTGTGTCACAGGCACCACCACCCAGCAATGCCCAGGCAGCAGCGATGGAGCACCCAGGGAGGGCTCAGCTGCTCCAGCTCCATCCAATCCCATCCGTGGAACCATCTCAGAAACACACTCAGGAACACCAGCGTCTCTGCAGCAGCCCAGGCACAGCAGTAACGCCTCGCAGGGCTTTGTTATCACACCACACGGTTAAATGTCCTAAGCAATCTTTTTTTAAGGAAAACAAGTCTTTAGAAACAGAGGTGACCCCAGAAGCGATAAGTGAAGAGGTGCACCTGAAAGTCTGTTATCAGCTATTTGTGCCTGGCTCTGCCTCAGATTTCTCATTTCGATGTGACGGCAGCTGAAAATTGGATAGATACTGGCTTCACCTCAAACAAGACTTTCTCTTTTTGTCTTCAAGGGCAACTTAAGTGCTTTACCCTCTGAGGTCGGAGAGAATCGCAGGATGCTGGAAAAGGAGCGTTCTGGAGCGGGAACCACAGTGCTGCTCTGCAGCACACTTTGATAATTAAACTCCACGGTGAAGGAAGTGTGAGGGAGGCTGGGAAAGCACAAGATTGCTCTTAACATCAGGTGCTGATGAGGATTTCTTTACAAACAAAAAGCAAGTTAAATATCTAGCACCAGTGACTCCTCCCAAGCCGTGTTCCGCCACCAGCGCTGCCTCCAACCCAGGTCCCACGTCCCAGGGGGACCCAGTTCAGGGAGATGCTGGTGGGGCTGGCTCTGGCACCATTGAGGGCTGTCCTTGAGAGACACATGCCAGGAAAGGGAAGGGAAGGCAAGGAAAAGGGCAGAGGATCACTGGGATCTCAGCTTGAGAGCAAATTCCACCATCCATGACAGCACAAATCATGAGGAATAAACCAGAGCCCATTCCATCCCCAGTGCAGGGAGCAGAGACAGAAAAGGGACAATTGGGATGCTGGGGTGAGAGGACAGAACTCTACAGAAACGAAGCTCTGAGAAAGGTTCCAAAGGAGAGGCAGAGACCAAAAGAAGTTCAGTCTGACAGAAGGAAATGGAGGGAAAGACAATTCCTGAGACCAGGCAGAGCTGGTAATGCTGTGATTCTGCTCAGACTGTCCATCCCCTGGAAGAGGATGTGACAATCTGAGCAGTTGGAGAGCTCTCCCACCACCAAAACATCTGCATCTTGCCTTAATCCTGAGCAGGATACATCACACAGACTTCCCAGCATCCAGTGACAACTAATCCACTGAAATCTCTCCCCCATCTTGACTCAAGCTCTACAGCACAAGTGCAGATTCTGAATCAATACATTTCTTCAGTCAATGTTTTTGTCTGTTTTTCCCTATAAACACCCATCCAATGCAACGTGTGAAACGCAGATGTGCTGAGTGGGAAAGCTGAGTCTTTCAGACTCATCCCCTGCCAGCATCACCAGTGAAGCCTTCCTGGGAGCACAGCTGGGGAGGGATGCCATTACAGATGTGCTCTGCTGAGGGATCCCAGTGCTTCCTGGGCAGAGGAGCCCCATCAAAGCCAAGTGAATCCCTAAAGCCCTGGGTTTGCTCCATCCAGACACATACTTCTGCCTGGATCCAGGACTGCAACTGGGAACTGTGTGGGGATCCTGCAGCTGGAGGGTGAGAATCCCATCTGGAGAATTCTGGTGCTGCCAGAGAGACTGGGGGTGAGATGCATGCACAGAGCTGGGATGGACACCCACATGTCCTGCCCCCAGGACACCCACATGTCCCGCCCCCAGGACAGCCCCAGCACAGCCTCTGGATTGGCAGCAGCCTCGGAATTGCTGGGAGACCTCAGTTCCCTGAAAGCCAAAGCAGGAGCAGGGACACGACCTCACTCACCCTGTCACCTGAGCAGGGGATGCAGGAGGGAAAACCACAAGACCCGACCCTGCAGCACTGGCCCAGATTCTCCCTGTTCCAGGAAAAGAGTTCCCTCTGTGCCAGCAATGTCCCCCTCCCCAGAAGCCACCAAGCCCCCTCCCTGTGCAGCACCTGAGGCACCATCCATGTTCACTGTGCAGACGAGGTCTGAGCAGCACTTCAGGATCTGCAGGAAAGTTTCCCAAATGAATGCTGAGCTGCACAGACTCAGCCCAGCTCCATGGCTTCCCACGAGACCCATTTCAAACCAGACCAAAGCCCCCTGGTCCCACTTCCCTTCATAATGAGTTGTCTGTTTTTTCTGATACTTCGGTGGGAATTTTTTCCCTTTAATACCAACAGCTGACACATTAAGAGTAAAAGGAAGAGTTCACAGAATAAACTTCAGTGCATTAATTATTGAGGGATATAATCCAAATTTATTTAATGAATTAATAATAAGTCATAGGGGTATTTTAATAATGAAATACTTCTAGTTGTGTTTCAATAATTACGGCTGGCTTTCATAATTACACTGCTGCAGTGAAAATAAAATCAAAATCAATTAGGTGGTAGCAATTCTGTCCCAGGAGTTCCCTGTGCAACTCTATCTAGATCAGGTTTAAAGGGACACAACAAAAATCAATGTTGGTTTAAATTTCCAGTGTGCAACTCGTTCTGTGCTTCACCATTGGAAGCAGTCGGAGCTTCCCTTTGTGCAGCCACTTCAAGAGACCAGGACTGGGTCTCCTTAGGAGAATCTGGGAGCAGAGCTCTCAGAAACCATTTCCTTTTAAAGAAAACTGACATCTTGTCATAGCCAGTGATTCCAGGAACTGAACCTGGAATTCTGCTGGGGCTGTCACCCCTGGCTGTGGTGAGTGCCAAGAGCCCAGGGCACTGAGAGAGCTGAAGATACCCCAGTGCTTGTTCCCCACATCAGTTGTGTTTGTTTAGAGATAACACTGCCAGAGTGTTTTTCCAGAAAGGCAGACAAAATGTTGCTAATTCCCTCCCATTCCAGGGAACCATTATTCCACCCTCCAGCTCAGCTGAATTCAGAAAGCAGCTGGGTTTCTTTAACCTTTTTCATCTCAAGAAAGAGTGTTTGGAACTGGGAAGAGCTCCCTATTCAGCTTGTTGAGTCAAATTGTCACTCCCAGCAGCTGGGATCCTTCCCAGTGGCTGCAGAGCCTCACAGCTGGGCGGGCAGGAAGGCACAGCCTTCACTGTGGGGCTCTGGAGAAACCTCCTGCTTCCCCAGCACCTGGATCCCCGCCTGGCAGGCAGCTGGGATCCCAGCTCTCCCTCAGGGTAGGTGACACCGGTGTCCCCGTAACCCAGCTGTGGGATGGAGATGGGCTCCAACACCAGCACAGCTGGAATCCAGGATGTGCCAACAGAGACAACACCAAACCCCTGAGCAGCACCACCTCACTGGGGGGCTTTGGCACACACAGAGCAAACCAAGGGAGTGGGGAAAGTGCCCAGGAAAAGGCTGGGCAGGCTGCTGCTTGCATTTTGGGGGGGATTTCTGAGTGGCCACACTCAGGTGAGCCTCTCCTGCGTGGAGCTGACTTAGACCCACTGCAGGATGAGTTGAGCTTGCTGCAGAGCCTGCCTGCCTCCCTCTCCCACCAGGCTGAAGGTGCAGCATTCAAACCCCTCTCCCTTGGCAGCTGCAAGTCCTGTTCACAGTTCCCACATCTTTGAACATCTGGCTGCTCATCACAGAGGGCTTTGGAAAAACATCCCCTTCCCCAAAAGATGTTGCAGCCAGGATTCTCCAGGCAGTGTTTTCTGGGGGTCTCACACAAGAACAACCCAGAAGCAGCAGAGTAACAGGCTAGCCCAAAACAGGAAGGGACAAAGATTTTTGGCATCAAAGATTAAGAGCCTTAAAAGAGAAAAGGGAAAATTCAAGTACAGCACTAAGGGCAAAGTATTCACAAGCAAGAGGTCAGTCAGACAATATTTATCCAGAGGGATGTCGTCACCAGAGGCTTGAGCACAAACAAGATGTGACACTTGGAGAAGGTTGGATGAGGGGCTACAGTGCTGGTGTGAAACTGGGTTTGTGCCTGAGGAAATGTTCAGCAGTGCTTGGGGCACTGTGGGTGCTTCTCTCTGACACCCATGACATTCCTGCTCTGCTCCAGCAGCACTGCAGCTTTGGCTCCCAGGAAAAGCAGACGTGGCTTCACTGGAAATAATTATTGGCACCTTGGTATTTGTGCCCTGTGTAATTTAAGGAGTGACCAGTGTTGCCTGTGAGGAGATCACTGCCCTGTAATTATGGATCCGGGATGCAAATTCCCATCACATGCAGAACTGCCACAGCTCTGCACCTTGGTGCCACAGCAATGCTGCTGGGACAGTCTGTGTTTGAATTATACATGGAATTAATACACTGTGCTCAATGGCAGAGATCATTCTGGGGCAAATGCCCATGATTCTGTCCTGCAAACACTAGCACAGGTCACCCCTGTTCTTCAGCAGCACTGGCAGCCTGGAGCTCCTGCCAGCAGGAAGGTTGTCTCTAATCCTGGGAGAAAATGCATGAGAAGTCAACCCAAACCACCTTACGCTCAGGGCTTTGCCATTGCTTCTGCAACTCAGAGGATCCAAAAACATTCACATTGAAGAACTTGCATATTTTGCACAAAAATAAAGGATAGTTAAGTAAAAATGGGCCCAAATTCCTGAGCTTGTATTTGTTACCTAGAGAACAGTCCCTTGGCTTACATTCCAATGCCTTCGGTTATTCCTTCCCATGCCCTGCTTTGAGCTGCTGCTCAGACCGTGTGGACTGTCCTCTAAATTACCCAGGGCTCCTTCCAACTCCTTGATTAACTCCAAGTCCCAGAAGAAGATCCGGAGCAGGAACACATCCCACGAAGAGCCTGCAGCTGCACATTCTCACACGCTCATCCAGCCAACGAGACACGGCTGCGAGGCGAAACCTCGGGTGTGAAGGCTCCTGCCCCAAAAAAACCCAGGGATGTTCAGCATGTGGAGTCAGCCCAGGAAATGGGAAATACTTCTGTTTGTGGAGCAGCAGCACTGGACACCCATGGGAGCTCCCACAGGGTGGGACTGGGGTACCAGGGAGACACAGCACAGCCCCCAGCTACCCCCAAAATCACACAGGCAGCTCAGACCCAGCTGCAGAAGGACAGGCAGGGGAAGCCTGTCCTGTTTTTCCTGTGGGACAAAATTGCTCCTCAAAACATCAACTGCTTCTCTGTGAGTGCAGTTTGCATGGGAAGCAGAATTCCAGTTGAAGGTAGCAGTGCTTCACAGTAAGAGTTATTTGGTGCTGAAGCAAAGGCTGTGGATTCTCCATCCCTGAAAATATTCACAACTCACCTGGAAAAAAGGCCCAGGACAACCTGCTCGAGCTGGGAAGTCAGACCTGACTTGAAAGCCAGCCCT
The DNA here is from genome assembly GCF_014805655.1 of Passer montanus. Taxonomy (NCBI): domain Eukaryota; kingdom Metazoa; phylum Chordata; class Aves; order Passeriformes; family Passeridae; genus Passer; species Passer montanus. The sequence continues at coordinate 3,799,309 of NW_024370263.1, read as the reverse complement.
TCTTTGAGCAGGAGGATGCATTTCACCTAGAATACAGGATGCCACCTGCAAGCAAGAGCCTCTGTGGGTGGTGGGTCCTCTGAAGGCACCAGCTCTGCTCCTCCATCGCTCGGGAAGGGGTCCATGTACAGATAATTGATGCATTTTTAACTTGCAAATGCGGCACAAACTTCCCTCAGGAACATCTAATTCACATTTTAAGTAACAAAAGGGCTCAAATCCCTTTCTTGCCTATTTAGTCATGCTGCATTTGGTAGAAGTGAGATGAAATGCTCAGCTCAGGGAAGATCAGAGAGAAATTGTATGATTTCCACATTATAGGATAATTCCACGGCTGACTTACCCAAATGTGCGAGATGAGGCGCCACACTCAGACAACATTCACCATGCTGAGCTGAACTCTTGGGTCTCAGAGTCAAGGAGAAGGGAGCAAGGAGGGGGAGCAGGATTAGCAGGAGAATTAACAGATGGGGCCTTGGAGCATCAGGGCACAAAGGAGAGCAGTGAGAAGGTGCTGGATGCAGGAGACTGGCTGCAGTGCCAGCAGAGAGGAATGCCTCAGAGGAACGAGAGGGAGCTGGCCAGGTCTGGATGCCTCCAAGCTGAGCTCACACCTGTGGAGTGCCCTCTCATCCCCCCACCCACACCAGCTCTGCTCCCCTCCACCCTCAGCTGCTGGTAGGGGGGTCTCTGGTTTGAGCATTACCCCTGGGTGCAGGTGGAGGCTGGCAGAGGGAGGCAGCCCAGCTGCAGCCCCCTGGCAGCCACCTCTTTGTATCTCAGGTATTTATATTTAACCACCTGGACCTCTGCACTGAGGCAGATGCTGTCACTGTCCCAGCCACAACCTCCTGACGAGCCACTCGAGGGCTTTACCTTCTTCATGAGGCCTGGACACTGCCTTTCCTTCCCACTCCTTTCCTTTTGTTGATCAAATCAAATTTTATCTCAGAGAAGAGCATCTTTCCAGAACAGAAGGCTCAAATGCTTCATCTTGACAAAGCTGAAACCAAGCCTTTGTTTTGCCAAAAATACCCCTTTCACTTTTCATTTTGTCCTCCTAGTCACCAGATTAAATCCACATTAACAAATATTGTCACTCATCCCAGAAGTACATTTTTTGAAAAGCAAAGTGTTTGTCACAAAAAGCATCATCCTGCTCTGCAAGTCCACCACAAGCACACGGGGAGGGGATCAGGAGCCTTTCCCAGCCCTTGGCTCACGGTGAGCACAGCTCTGCCTGTTCCCCCAGGCAGGGCAGCCCTAATGAACCCTCCCAACCTCACCAGGTTTATCTCACCCCTGTTACTGGTGGTTGTGTGTTTGTTCCAGCTGTGCTCCCATGGCATCCCAGAGATTCCTGCAGCCCCCACCTGCCAGAGCTGCTGCTCCAGCCAGAGGCTGCCCAGTGCCCAGCCCAGCCCTTCAGGAACACTTTTCCACCTGGCTGTGCACAGGCAGAGAGCACAGGGTGAGGGTTTGGTGCCATGGAGCTCCTGGCTGGGGACTGTCTCTGCCTTTGGCCATCCACCTCCAAAGCTGCTGCACAGAGACACTCACAGCCACTTATCTTGCAGCCCAGTGCAATTTAATTATCAACTTGGGAGCTCTCCAGCAAAGCATAAAAAGTCAACCCATTGCAGTTGTTTAGGTGTATCATTGCCCTGCTAATCGAGTTTAATGGGAATTTCAAGAGGACTTTATAATATTTTACTTCATTGCTGTTATGTTTAAGTCTTCCTCATTCTCTGTGTTGCTGAAGGCAGAGGAGGGGTAGGAGAGAGACCTCCCTTCATCCCCAGACTAGGAGTAGTGGATAATATACAGGGAGATGACTCCTTGCTGAGCCACATCTCTCTTTCTGAGAGCCAATTCCCTTTTGAGGAACTCTGCTGGGGACATCAACTCCTGCCAAACTACAATAACCTCCCCACTTGTGTCTGTGCACAGGGATTTCCACCAGTGCCAGACACCAAAACCAGCCTCAATGATGCCATGGAGCCAGAGGATGTGACAAACAGCTCACAGCCAGACCCAAAGCCCCAGCTGTAACCAGAGAGCCCAGATCTCCATCTCCATGAGCCAGGGGCCGTGAGAATCAGGAGCATAAAGGGTGCTTGGGGAGCTGGCACTGCTCCCACTGTGCCAGCACAGCCAGGATGTGCCACATGGCACTGCAGGGTTGGCTCCCAGCACAGGGCATCCCCTGGGAAAGGGCAGGAGGGTTCTGGAAAGTGAGTCTGACACACAGAGTCTGTGAATATTCTCCCTTCTGTTGTTGCTATTTAAACTCTTAAGGTGCAGTCAGGCTAAAAAGGATAAACAGAATCATTGAATTTGTGCACAAAGCCCCCCAGTGCCTCTGCCCAGTGCCCAGCAGTCAGTGCAGAGGCTTTCACTGACCAAAAGTCTCAGCAGCCAGTGACGTCCCAGTGAGGCCAACAGGACCCAAAAGGAGAGGGGGGAATGGTGTCACTGAGAACCCCACAAGCACAAACAACAGCTGAGAAGCTGCTTAAACCGGCTGTGCTCAGAGACACCTGCACTTTGCTTCAGGGCAGGTCCCCAGAAGCCAGGTCTCACCTCACCAGGGCTTTATCCCTGTGTCACCCTCCAGAGCCTCCTCTGTAAATCCAACAGCCTGCTGCAAATGCAGGCAGCAACAGAGGAAGGGGAAGCATAAAACCAACCCCAGGTTCTTCCTGGGGGGAGGTTTCCTGAGTGGTCACAACGAGGTGAGGCTGGCACGAGGGGCAGCTCAGCCCCGGGCAGTGCCAGGCTGGCAGCGAGCAGCCCCTGCCCTGCACCCCACCTCTGCTGCCCAGGCACTCACTTTGAGTCTGCTTTGCAGCCAAACACGGTGAAGTTTTGGATCTTCCCAGCCGTCAGGATTGGTTCTGGATGTGCACTGCTCACCCAGGGCTCTGAGTGCCTCACCCACGTGCCAGGAGCCAGGAGCAGCAGCTGGTCCCACATCCCTGCCCATGCTGGGCTGCTGGGCCCGGGCACGGTGCCAGGCTGATGATATCCACCGTGACGTCTGCTCTGCAGCCACACCAGCTCCCAGACACGGGGGAAGAGACACTTTTCTTCTCACATCAGCAGCGGTGGCAGCAGCACACGTAATCCGCGCTGGCACCAGATTCTCCATTTCGTGTTTGAATGATGCTGCCACAAACATTTATTGTCACAAAAGAGGTTATTCAAACATGAGCAATTAGGCAACTATATTAGCATATTTTTCATTGTAATATTACAACAAAGGGTATATTCCTCCCAGTGAATGTATTTATAGGCTTTCGGAGCTAATATTTGTTTAAATGATTAATATGTTTTTCAAATACATGTGACAAGTGTGGCAGAAATATTTTTATCTCCACAAACAATGTTCTGAAAGGCAAGAGCTCAGAGTCTCTGGGAGGGCTGTTTTCCAGGTTCAACAGAGTTTTTCAAGACATACAAGCTGTATTTTTATCATCACAAATTGCAAGAGAAGGCCTTTCTCTGAGGAAAGAGCCTAGAAATAAGCTGAGGCTGCATGGCCTCCACCCCAGCCAGTACCTTTCTGTACACCACCTTTCCAAAGAGCCCCTGGATTCTCCCTGCAGTCAGGTCACCATTTCCATCCAAAATGTGTCCCTTACCCTTACTGAGAAAACCCCAAAGGGTGGGTGGTTCAAAGCAAGGCTCAGAGCAAAAGTGTGTCGAGTTTTTAACCAACCCTTCCCTTTACGTAACATCTTCACACAAAGGGTCACAGGATTTTTATCACAATTCTAGTGGGTGTGTGGTAGGAGTCAGCTTCCAGAGTTCCACATTCCCTTTTCTGATCACCTCCATGGACAAGCACATCCTCCAAGTCTGAGTGATGTGTGAACTACCTCACTCTGGCTTTTCTTAAAAAAAACAAGAGAAAAACACAGAGAGAAGCAAATTCAAAAAGGTTAATATTGACATGTCTGGAGCTGAGGAGCTCTGGTTGGAGGGAGCAGAGCTGGGGGTGATGCTGCCAAGCCCCTGGACCAGCCACCCCTCAATGCTTTTCCTGGAGGAGTGAGCTGGTCCCTACTGCCCAATCCCCTCCTGATCTGGGATTTCCCCCTAACTGGTTTCTGTCAAAATCAATCAGACCCTGCTGCTGGGGTTTGAGTGAGAAGGGGCAGGGCTGTGACAGGGCATTATGAGGTACTGCTGTTCATTTAGCACCCAGCACAAAGTGTGGAGAAGCTGTCAATAAGCCCCAAAATGCCAGCAGGTCCCAGGGCAGCACCCTGACAGTGCTGTCCATGCCCTGACCTGTCTGCCCCATCACCCCCACCCCGCTGGGCTGAGGCACGCTGGTTTTGGGGGCCCAACAGCTCTGGCAGAGCCGTGTGGGACAGCAGCCTCAAGTACCTGCAGGGTCTTTCCCCACTGACAATCCTCATGTCCTCAGCAGCTTTCTGGAGCTGGCAGAATAAAGTGACATTAACGGAGGAGTATGAGATGTCTGTGATCGACGCCGTGGCTGAAATCTCAGCCTGGGGTTTTTCTGCCTGTTCAAGTCCTCCTTCCCTTTTAAACGACAACTGAGTTATTTACATTGTACTCGGCTGTGCAAGGAAGTGCAGTCTGAAGAGGAATATATTAACACCACCTGTGGAACCGAAATAGCCATCATCTGCAGGGGAAGTGGCTGCGGGCTCCAGCCTGGTGTCTCTGGGAGCCGCGAGCGGAAACTGCCGCGGGCTGGGAGCTGCTCCTGCTCCGGGGATGAACGGCTCAGGGGAGGGGAGGGTGGCTGGGACAGCTCTCCAGTGACAAACCAGGGCCCCCAGGCTGGACACTGCAGGTGACATGCTCTGCCCCACGCTCGAACCAAACCCTGCCATGGACGGGCATTTGCCCTTCTTCAAAGCACAGATTTAACCTGCTCAGACCCCAAGCTCCCACCAGGTTCTCCTGACACCCAGGGCAGGGCAGCTCTGGCAGGTCCAGCCAGGTCTGATCTCCAGTGCTGTTTGTGCCAGCAAATCCCCAACCTCTGCATGGATGGCTGACACTGAACTCGACAGCATTGGTGGCACAGAGGACATCACTCTGTCCTCCCCAGAATGGCTCCACAGCCCTGCAGACTGTGGTGTCGATATCTCTGCAATTCAGAGAGGAGTTTAAAGGACCCTTTCCAGCCAGGGTCCTTCTCATGGCATCCTCTGACAGCTCCCTGGGCCACCACAATGCTCTTGGTGGTAGAAACCCCCAGCTTGGGCAGGTCCCTGGAGGAGACAGCTCTGGCAGAGCAGTTCATCCTTCTCTACACAAGAGGAACCTCTTGGCAGCAGAAGCTGGGACATGAGGCAATGGCTGCCCCATCCCTGGAGGTGTTCAAGGCCAGGTTGGACAGGGTTTGGAGCATCCTGGGATAGTGGAAGGTGTTGCAGTCCATGGCAAGGGGTTGGAGCTGGATGGGCTTTAAGGTCCCTTCACACAAACCATTCTGTGGTTCTGTGCTGGCAGTGGTGAGTGGCTCCTGTCCCCACACAGCACCTGCCCCTTCCAGTCCTCCCCAGCCCGAGCTCCCAGAGCTCCCCTTGCAAAGATCAGCTGCAAACCTTGATGAAATCTGAACAGCAACTGATACCTTGCAGCCATGCTGGAAATGTGGTTTTCCACCACTGCTGCTATTGCAGGGAGAGTAAATTCACAGACAAATCCATGACCCCGGATTCTTTTAAAAATTCTCCAAACAGAGCCTTAGAAATGCATGGCTTTGCTCAAGATCACCCTGTTTGTGTTGGTACGAGGCCAAAATCCATGAAAAATAGCATGCATGCCAAAAAAATCAATTTTATATAATAAATACAGATCATTTGGATGTTTCTTGCCAAAAACAATGCAAACATATACATCCTTCATGATTCTTATCAGAGCACAGCTGAATCTTTAATACACTCCACAGACAGGCTACTAAAAGGCAAGAAGACACTGCTCAATGGTTAAAGTTTCCTCATGTCCATCCCTTGCAATGGCTTTAATGGTCAAAAGTGTGAAATTCAGTTTAATGCAAAACTTAATAAACCAAACCCCAAAGATTCTTCTAAGTAAAACCCTATTCTTAACAAAGAATAGGAGCTGGAGTTAAAAATAAATATATTTGGCAGCACTAGAATTGCTTTATGTTGCTGCAAAAATGTTTACCAAGGAGTAGCTGCTCTGAGCTGCACAGTCCCCACAATCTCATATGTTTAAGGTCCACAAGTGTGTCAGGGCACTCAGCAGCATCCAACACCGTTTCCTGGAACACAAACGTGTTGCAGCAAATGGTTTAAATTCTCCATTACAACCTAGGTGGAATAAATAAAATATTCCATCTGCCTAATGTGACATGCAGATCAGACCCCTGTGGGTAATCCTGGAGTTTGCAAAGGTGCATATGGGATGCTCCAGCAAATTTAATAAATGTAAAGGAGGTTGTTTTATTTTTTAAAATAACCTTTATGTTATCCTTGCTGTAAATTATGTAAGAGGATGCTATCGGAAATGTGACACACGTGCTGCACACGCTCACTGGGGAAAGGCAGCGCTCAGCCTGGCAGCGCCGTGCCAGGCACTGCCGGAGCCTGCGGCTCACCCGGCTGCGGCACGGCGGGATGGGGGCGGCAGGAGCGGGATGGGGACAGCGGGAGAGGGATGGGGACTGCGGGAATGGGATGGGGACTGCGGGAATGGGATGGGGACAGCGGGAATGGGATGGGGACGGCGGGAGAGGGATGGGGACAGCAGGAGAGGGATGGGGACAGTGGGAGAGGGATGGGGACAGCGGAAACGGGATGGGGACAGCGGGAGAGGGATGGGGAGAGCAGGAGTGGAATGGGGGCATCAGGAATAGGATGGGAGCAGCAGGAACGGGATGGGGACATCAGGAACGGGATGGGGAGAGCAAGAATAGGATGGGGACAACAGGAGCGGGACAGGGGTAGCAGGAACGGGATGAGGACAGCAGGAATAGGATGGGAGTCTTAGGAGCGGGATGGGGGCAGCAGGAGTGGGATGGGGGCAGCAGGAGCGGGATGGGGGCAGCAGGAATAGGGTGAGAGGCAGCAGGGGCGGGATGGGGGCAGCAGAAGAGGGATGGCAGCAGCAGGAACGGGATGGAGGCAGCAGGAATAGGATGGGGAAAGCAGGAGTAGGATGGGGACAGCAGGAACAGGATGGGGGCAATAGGAGTGGGATGGGGACAGCAGGAACGGGATGGGGACAGCAGGAGTGGGATCGGGGCAGCAGGAATAGGGTGGGGGCAGCGGGAGCAGGATGGGGACAGCAGGAATGGGATGGGGACAGCAGAAACGGGATGGGAGCAGCAGGAGCAGGATGGGGACAGCAGGAACGGGATGGGGGCAGCAGGAGCAGGATGGGGACAGCAGGAACGGGATGGGGGCAGCAGGAGCAGGATGGCCCCCTGGGCACCCGGCGCTGCATGGACCGCACGTTCCCGCCTGCCTGCAGCAGCCGCTTTATTTGCCCTACAAAACACACCGTTCTCCCCACGGCCAGTGTTTGTGGCAGGAACACAGCTCCCAAAGGATGGCTGAGCTGCTCCATAAGGCCCCCTGGAAGTTGGAGCAATTCCTATTTTTAGCTTTCTTTCGGTGAAACCTCGCTGGGGCCACAGAACTGGCTGTGCCCTCCGAGAGCAGCACCGCTCCCTTCCCCTCGGGAGGGAACCGATCCTGGTCCCAGGCTCGTGACACTCTCCCTGTCACTGGAACCTCACATGCAGATGGAGACTGTGGCACACAGACCCCGCCCTGCTGTGCACCCACCACTGTCCCCCTCCTGCTGTCCCCACACCAGTCCCCCACCCACTGGCAGCCCCTTCTGTGCAAGCAGAGCAGGAAAAGCTGCTTGAACCCAGCTCTAGGGAATTTGAGGAGTTTTTTCCTCCTTTTTTTAAAGGATTAGTTATAGTGGAGAGGCTGTGTTTCACAGCAAAGTTTGCAGGAACTATCACAGAGTGTGGAACTGCTCGTGGTGCTGCCTAATGAAGTGTGTTTGAAATATTGAAGTATATGATAAACCATTATGTAAATTAAATTCATTGATAGCTCTGCTATGAAATTGCTCTGGTAGCAGAATAGTAGATAAACATGGAGCTTAGAAGGTGTCATTTATTCATCCTTAAAATGGTTTCAAGTTTCTAGTGATTCATTATCATTCAGCAGAAAACAAAGAGATCATTCGTTTCACAACTAAACTCCAGGCTCTGGGATTTTGCAAGTGCCCATGCCAGGCTGAGGTGTTTCAGGTGCTCAGATTGTTCCAAACCAGGTCCTTCTTCCTTGGAGGTCCTGCCTTTGCCAGCTGAAAGGGAAAATTCACTCCAGGGCAGAGCAACCCAGGACAGACTGGAGGAGGAATGTGCAAAGAGGATAAAGAGCAAGACCAATAGTTCCTGATGCTTCCCAGCAATGGAAATGGCATTTGCTGTGCTCCCTCTTCCATCACCCTCTGCTCCACAGCAAGGGAGCAGCCTCAGGGTGGGCCAGTTCTGTCTCCATGCAGGCACATGGGGAAGGCTGGGGCCAGCCCATTCCCCCGTGGCCGTGTCAGTTTGTACATTCACCACGTCTGGAACAACCTGAATTGCTGGTAAAGATGTTCCTGCAGGGCTCTGCTGCAGAGCAAAGCCTTGGGGCATGGAGTAGGACATTCCACCAGACATCCTGAGGAGAGTTGCTGGAGCCACAGGCAGGACATCACCACCAAGACCATCCACACGGCCCAACCACCAGGCACAGCCGTCCCGGCCATGGGAGCAGAGGGGTCACAGTGTCCCTGTGGTGCAGGATGGACACAGTGTCCTGGCAGTGCAGGGTGGGAGCAGAGCTCTGAGGGGTTAATGCTTCCGCAGCCGCCAGCCAGGCGTGCTGGGAAGGAGACAACCCGCTGCTCTGAAACTAATTTTACAGCTTAACTCCTATCAAATATCCTGGGCCCCCCTCAAAAACCCTCTTTGAGAGGAGTGCTCCTAACCCGTTGGAAAACCCGTGGCGTGTTTTGATTGGCAAGGTTTCTTCCAGACGGTGGGAGTTATAAATGAACATCTCAGCAGGGCCTGGAAAAGTCCGGCTCATTCTGCCAGCCCGAGACGGCGCGAGTGCCTCTCCACGGGGTCGGTCCCTCACTGGAGCCCCTCCATCCCATTACATAAGCCCCAAACAGGACATTACTGCATGTGTGTGAACAACTCGTGTTACAGGAACAGCAACTCCTATTCACCGGGAAAATTGCTGTAGCTCTCAAAAGGCCCCTTTTCTCACAGCCTCTCAGCCTGGAGAGCCCAGGGAGCTGCCATGTGCATGGGCAGGGACAAAGTCTGGCTCAAGCTGCTGCACCCACCACTCCTCGCTGGAATCTTCGTGTGGGAGCAGGCTGTGAACCACAGGGGTCCTGCCTGACCACACAGCCCCTGCCTGTGGCTGTCCTGCTCCGGGCTGCACCCCAGCACGAGCCCCAGGAGCAACCAGCCCCTCCACTGAGAGAGACCTCAGGGCTCTGTGCTGAGCTGTGCCACCTCTCCATGCCAGTCCCACAGCCCTGTGGGCAGCCAGCCCACCCAGCCCACAGTGGGTCACTCCCAGGGACAGTTCCCATGCTGGCATTCAGCTGCCAGTCAGGTTTGCAGGGTGGACACTGGCTGTGCTGGGCGCTGGGTGTCCCTTGATGGATGGAGACTCAGCTGCTCCTGCACCAACCACCCCAGAATGATTTGCCCCCTCCAATCCATGCCATGCCTCCTTCAGCCTCTGGAAGACAGTGGAAGCAGGGATGCAAGCCCATGCAAAGGCATGCCCTGGCTCACAGAGATGGGTATCTGGCCCCCAGAACCTTCCCCACACAGCAGGCATGGCTGCTCTGGGTCAGCACCACAAAATATCCCCATCCCCTTGGTGCCTTCCCTGTCCCATCCCCAGTGTCCTGACCAAGCCAGGTGGCTGGAGGGCAGCTGCCCCTGCCTGCTGTGCCCTGCCTTGTCCTGCTGATGTAGGGTGCCAGCAGTGCTGGCCTGGTGACAGATTGCAGCCATAAGTCACTGAATGCCACCAGCCCATGATGTGTTATTGCAATACATCACTGGCGTGACGGGCGGCAGCGCCAGGGACCCAGCCCACACCCTTCATCAGGCATTTCATTCTCAACTTCTCTCCTGTTCCCAGAAAACGAGGGCTGTGTTTACAGTGCATGGGCTGGGCAGTTCCCCAGGTCACTCCATCAGCAGGCAGGGAAGTGGCAGCAGCCACTTTCCCAGCAGGAGCACAAGCCCCTCCGCATGATGAGCAGGTCGGGTTGTCCCTCTGGCTGTGACCTCTTCCCACAATTTAAAAGTCACCACTGGTTTATCGATCCCGCTTCCACCTTCCCTTCCACAGAGGGATGCCTTGAAGAGGCCATTTCTGTTGTAAGACAAGTTTTCCCCAAGTCCCACGCCTTCAGCTGATCCCATCCTGCATCATCCCACGCCATTCCCACGTGCAGCACGTACCTGGCAGCTCAGATCCACTGCTCTGGACTCAGCCTGCGGCTGGGCAGATGGCTCTGCACACCCTGCAAAGCACAGGCCATCAAAAACTTTGTTCCTCTGTGCAAATGGAGCTATTCTCATCAGCAGCTGCTGCAGCTGCTTCTGTCCTCATCCCTGGGAACACTTTGGCTCCTCAGAGCTTTCCCTGCAGCCAAACCAGGTCCTTCCAGCCCCTCAGGGTCCCCGCTAGCCCTGGTGTGACTGTGACCACTGCACAAACCCTCAGAGGCAAAGCAGCTCTGGGGCTCCGGGGGACACAGGATGAATCTGCAACTGCTTTAGAGAGGAGCTGAAAACATATCTCTCCACCTGGATTTTGGGTTGGATTCAGGTTGAATGCTCACTGTGAAGGGGCCCCAGCTCCTGGTGTCAGTGCAGAGCGAAGAGGAAAGGCTGGTGCCACGCAGTAACAATTCAATTACTTGCTGGGGATGCTGGGGAGAGCTCTGCTCATTTTAATGCTGTGGAGTAACTCATTTCATGCTGGAATTGCAAAGCACTCACTAGTCCCACACACACATAGCCCCTGGAGAGCCTTTTCCAATTAATAATCATTAACATTCACTGCTTCAATAAGTAAAATGATTTCTGCATCATCAAAGAGGGCTGGCTCCTCTTGAAAGCCAGGCAGCGTGCTCCAGGCTGGCACTCTGACAGCCATGTGAGTCTGTGGGGCACGTGCTGGAGCAAACACCTCCCCAAAATGCTCTGTGACAGCACAGAACCCACTGGCATCCTCCTATTTCATCTTCCCATGCTCTTGTGTTTATCCTTTACTTACTCAATAGCATTTCTGCAGTAGGAAATTCTGGCCAAGCAGATTAACACACTGTGAATATCTGGCTTTGGGAAGGATCTCCCTGAGCAGTGGCAGGTTTGGAAACTGCACCTTTGCTGGTAAGAGGATTTGCTGCTTGATATTTTTACCCACAATTAGCTTGCCTTTGTAACATGCAGCAGAAACTGAGGACTGGCACAAGAACAGCCCCTTTATGTTTATTTTGTAGGAAAATTTTATTGTGCATCTGTTGGCATCCAGATTTTAAAAGTTCATCCAATGTTAATCGTGTGGCAATTTACATTTGTCTGTGACCTGTTGTTCATCTGCTGCTGGCACTCAGATATCAAATTGCACTTCTAATTTTAGGCGCTGGACTTTGCCAGGTGTATTTTTGCAAATGAATTTTTGTCCTGTTTTTTGGAGGGTCACACACACAGATCCTCCCAGCCATGTGTGCTCATCCAGCCCCAGGGACACACCTTGGGTACCTGTGGCAAACCCAGCTTGAATTTGGGGTAGATTCATGGCAATCTGGAAAACACAGAGAGCTCAAGGCACCACCAGCTCCCTGCAGAGTTCTCAAACACCCCTCTGCTGCTGAAGCTGGATGTCCCCTGGCCTCAGCTGCCCAGAGCCCTGCAGTCAGGTGGGACAGAGCAGGGCCACCAGAAGCCCCTCCACCAACCCCAGACCTGAAGCACCAGCTGTGACCTCACCACAACCTTCCCAAAACACAACTTTCCCTATCTCTTCAGTTTCATTCCCCACTGGAATCAATTTTCTCTTTTGAAGCTGCACAGAAATTCAGTATAATCCCAGTCCTGACCTGTCACTCCAGAGCTGTGCCAGCCTGGGGCTGTGGGGCCAACAGGGATCTCGTGCTCTGTGCTCACAGCACCAGGGCCACAGGAACAAGGGACAGAGCAGAAAAGAACTTGTGAGGTCAGGCTCGGTGCCAGCGGGCCGGGCTGTGAGGCTCGGGGCAGGGGATGCCTCCCAGCACGCTTTGTCCGTGAGCAGCGCTCATGCCAAGCGCCACGGCGAGCAGGGAATAGGTCATTCACGCTTGAGCTGAAATCCCAGTCGCATTATCTCACTTACAGCTAATTAGCAGGCTCCAGGCACAATGCAGCCAGACACTGTTTCTTGCAGAAATGGAGAACTGGGGACAGCCCTGAGCACGGCGCTCGCTGGGTTCTGTGTCAGCCCAGAGCCACGTTCACCTCCTCCCTCCCTCCCTGCCTGGCACAGAACCTCGGCAGGGGCTGGGCATGAACCTCCCAGTGTGAGCTGAACTGGGAGAGAACTGGGGAGAGCTGGGGACAGCCCTGAGCACAGCACTCGCTGGGTTCTGTGTCAGCCCAGACCACGTTCACCTCCTCCCTCCCTCCCTGCCTGGCACAGAACCTCGGCAGGGGCTGGGCATGAACCTCCCAGTGTGAGCTGAACTGGGAGAGAACTGGGGAGAGCTGGGGACAGCCCTGAGCACGGCGCTCGCTGGGTTCTGTGTCAGCCCAGACCACGTTCACCTCCTCCCTCCCTCCCTGCTTGGCACAGAACCTCAGCAGGGGCTGGGCATGAACCTCCCAGCATGGGCCGAACCCAACAAGTGACAGGTTGTGCTGGAAGGCTGCAGGAAACTGTTCCCAGAAGAAAGGCTGCATTGATCTGCAGGGGCAGGATCCTGGCTCTCCCCCACACTCACAGAGTTGGGCTCCTCTGCACTCCTGGATGTCCAGGCAGCCACAGGGGCTGAGTCAGCCCCTGCCCTCTCCATGATTCACCTCGAGGCCGTAGCACCATTGTCTCCAAATGCCACTGAGGGGCTGCATGGCGAAGCCACGCTGCTCCAGGGACAGCAGCCAGGCTCGGTGACGCAGGGCAGCCACTCTGGCTGTGAGGGGACCATACGGAAAGGGGCTGCACGTCTGCTCTCCTTGCCAGACCTCTGAACTCCCCTGCCAGCACACAGGGGCTGGGCAAGCCTCTCCAGGCTTTCAGAGCGTTCAGGGTACACCAGGAAGGTCTGAAAGGCAGAGGACAGGTGCAAGAAGAGCAGGGCCCTGCTGGTCTCCCACCTGCTGACCCCAGGAAGGCAGAGCTGCAGCTGCCAAAACCGAGCCTGGACACGGTGAACCATGGAAACCACGGAAAGAGCCAAGGATTCCCCCGCTCCCCCAGCAGCATCTCCCATTGCCTGGTTTGGCACAGCTCTGTCCCCATCGTGGGGCTGCCCCTGGTGCAGGGCCAGGGAAAGGATCTTCCCATGAACAGAAGAACCAGTGCAGGCAGGGCAGGACTGCGCAGGGACAGGAGAGAGCCAGAGATGGGGCACGATTCCTCCAGTGAAGGATGGGCCACTCCAGCCCAAGTAGGGCCAAAGCCTCGTTCCCTCTAATCAAGATGATGAATTTCCTGGTTTTCCCAGATGAGCCATGAGGTATCTGGCCTCAGTCAGAAGACCAGAAGAGCTCCAGTTAAGGACTCAAGCCCTTCTGCCAGAATGAAGATTTGCACTGCTTTTCCAAAACGTTTTGCTTCTGAAGGTGCCCAGAGCAGAGGGAAATGAGGACGTGGGAAGCAGGCAAGCATTTTGCCTTCTGCCATGGGCTGGAGAGATGTGCTGGGCTGCCTCTGTGAGAGGAGAGCTGACCTCCCAGCACAGCTGGGGTGCCAGTCCTTGATGCCCAGCAGGGCAGGTGGGACTGGGAGCAGAGGAGGTGACAGTGGTGACCCTCATCTACAACCACCTTTGGAATTAAAGCAGCCGTGCCCAATCTCTGAGAAGCTGATTAATCTAACCCAAGGACACACTGCCCCCAAAGAGGAGCAGGGACACAGGGACACCCTGCACAGCCACTGTGCTCTTCCACCACGCTCCAGGTCAGTGGTGGCGGTGGCAGAGACCCCCCTGTCCCTCTGTCCCCCGGCCACCTGCAGGGGTGGCCCCTCTGACAGGACCCCCAGCCTGGCAGCCGCAGTGTGGGCAGGCTGGGCACGGAGAGCTGGTGAAAAGTGCATCTCACTGCCACTGTAAACACTTTAAAAACATTTCCACAGGTTTCCTGCCTGAGCTTCCCTGCCGAGGAGCTGGGGAACAAACACACTCTGTCAGGCATTGGTTCATTTAAGCACTACTGCTCAAGATGGGATTTTTTCATTTTCTATATTGTTACTATTCATGTCAGTCTGGACTCTTTGCAAAGGAATATTGGCAAAAAAAAATCTGAATTATTTGCCAGAAACAAAGGATGTATTTCTTTTTGGCCAAACACAGCAGTTATGTGGATAGTTCAGTTCCAGCCACAGTTCACAGAGGCTATTTTGGAGCAGATTTACCTGGCTGTGCCCCACATCACCACACACTGAGCAGATGCATCTCAGTCAACGTGCTCCATGAATTTAAGGGGTATTTCTTTGGAGAGATGTAGGCTGAGCAGTTTAACTAATTACTTACAAAATCATTTTCTTACTTGACAATAACAGCCACCACCTGTTCTGGGGCTGGCCTGGGCTTTGGGCAAACATTACCTCGCTTGTTCATTTCCCACCTGGGAGAATGAGAAATGCTCTGGTTTTATACAAGTTATTTCTACAAAGCTGCTCTTAATACACCAATAAAGAGAGGATTCCTGCAGGCCAAGGACCTGGGGCTCTTTGAAATGCAGAGTTTTACTGGACTTGCAGAGACAGAATTTGCAGGATGGAAAGCCTGGATTTGAGGAGCATGGACAGGATTTATCTGTGTTACTGCTGCAGGCAGCAGCCTCATCCCTCTGCTCTCCCAGGAAATGTCTGGAGGCCCCAGCCTCAAACTGGTTCAGTTTCTTCAATAGCAGTGTCAAACCACCAGCTAAAACATCCTAAAACATGTGAAGACATCCTAAAACATGTGAAGACACATGAGCAGCTCACCCCAGCTCTGCACCCCTCGGACATCCCCCATGCCAACCCAATGGGTTTATCCACTTGGGAAAAAAAAACACCCTCACACAACAAATCATTTTCATTCCCAAAGCTGACAAAGAGGGAGATGGGGCTTCCAAAGCCATGAGCACACGAGGGTGTGACCCCCAGCCTGCACTCCCTGTGTCCCAGAGCCAGGCTGCAGCAGGTGACAGCAGTGTCCCAGGTGGGGACATGGCACTCACAGACACCAGACCCTGGCAGGTCCCAGGTCCCCTACACTGACTCTCTGTCCTCACACAGGGCTCTGGGAAAAGCCAAAGAAATGAGCAAAAAAGCCATTTTTGAGGCTATTTTGAGTGCTGGTGGATTATATTGTAATGCAGCCCAAGTGCCAAAATACACTATGCTTGGGGGTATGTAAACTAATTCCCCAAAAAAATCTTAGGACTTTATTCCACTGTCCTGTCCCTCGGTCTGACACAGAGCCAAGCCCTGCTCAGCACCACCACAGCCTATTAGAGATTTTGCTCTAAGCAGCTTGAGAGTGTTTATTTGGTGTGCAAAGAAGATTGGAGCTGGGAAAAGCACAAAAAGGATTATTCTGTTTATCACTCAGCTTTCCCTGGCCAATCTCTATTCATGGAAAAAGTCATTTACTCGGGTTATCCACAGGCTTTGCTCGCCAGAAAGTGTTGAAAGCCCTGAAAATTAGAGAGATGCAGAATGGATTGGAAAAACGTAAGGCACTTAGAAGCCTCTGACACCCAGAAATACACCAACACAACACAAGGCTTTTTCAATCCCAACTTTCCCCACCGCTAATAAGAAACTGTCCAAGTCCCAGCACGTGCCAGTTAAACCGCTCCAAAGGCCAAGCAATAATTAGATGGATTGTCAAATCTGGGAGGCTGGGTTTTGAGAAGAAAATTAGAAACCAAAACATCAGATTGGCATAATGAGTTCTTCATTAATTCTTTTCTTTAGCTCTTTGCTTTTTATATGGTCTCCAAATGACATTTGATTTTATTTCCATTGTAGCAAACACGAAGCAGGAATCCACTGGGCTCCTGCAATACAGACAGGGGAAAAAAGGATGAGGCAAGTGGGAGGGCAGGGCTCACAGCACCCAGACAGTCCTGAGGGCATCCCAGGCTCCCCTTGTCCCCTGGCTCCCCTTGTCCCCAGCTGGGGCTGTTAACACAGCCAGGTCAGAGGCCCCAGCGTCTGCTCTGCATGGATGGATCCCTCCAAAGAGAACCCAAGGATGAGTGAGTGCAGTGCTGCCAGGGGAATGCCCTCTGCTCCTGCCAGGCACAGGGATGGCATGTGACACTCACAGTGGGGGCTGCTTGGGGACAGGGACCCCCATGTGGCCCCCAGCTCCCTCACACCCCAGCTGGAGCTGGAGCTGCCCAGACAGCTGCTCTGACACCGCGAGGCCTCCCTGAAAAGGGAGATTGTTTCTCAAAAATAAATATTAAATAACTCTAAAATTTCAAATAATTCAGAGCTCTGCTGTTTTCCATGCATTATGAAAACAAAATTGAGGGGAAAAGGTATGTAATACGTTTCCTATTTCCTGTTTCTGCAGCTCTGCATGTGCCCCGGGGGATCAGCACAAGTGGAATTATCTCTCCTCTGGCTGGGAGCGTTCATTTCGGGCCAAGAATACCAAAAAAGTATGAACTAATCCCTACATAGAGCTAGGAAGTGTGGGATCGCAGGCCAAATGCTGAAAAATGAGGCAATTTTCCCCATTTCAAGAAGTGACTAAAATCCCTGTGCTGTTCTCCGCACAGGCGGGTTCTGTTCCAGCCCAAACCACTTCAAGAGCCGGATCAGATCGTCTCTCCAGGAGCAGACAGACACGAGGAGCTGCTGCTCAATGCAAACATTGTCCCTCTCCCAGGAATCCCTGCCTGGAGAAGGGGCACTGCCCAGATATTGTTTCATTTGTCCCTGTGATGCTTGGAGCAGCGGGAAGAGCAGCATTAAATACATTAAATACATTAACAACCGTGGAATACTGCAGCAAGATCTGGAGACCGATAAAATCATCACCAGGAGCAGGATTAGCGTGTCAGGGAAGCACCTGGAGGGTTTGGGGTGGGAAGGAGCACCCCCTGCTCTGGGAAAGGGAGATTTGGTTGGGATGCCTGTGCAGGACACAGCAGCCTCTGGTTCCTGCAGCCTCTTCAGCACAGGTTTTGCCCAAGAACTGGGATCAGGGAACAGAAGAAGCACACACGGTGCAGAACCCCCTGCACAGGGTGAGAGACCACCAAAACCCATGCTCACTACCAAAACCCATGGTCACCACCAAAACCCATGGTCACCACCAAAACCCATGGTCACCACCAAAACCCATGGTCACCACACCTGCAGGGAGAGGCAGAGCAGCGTCTGCAGCTTCTGGAGGAGGGAGGGAAGGGGGAAGGCAGGAATCACCTCTCCTTCCAGAAAATACCTGCCAGCCAAAGGCAGGAGCCAGCATGAGATGCAAAAATGACAGGAATGTGATGCTCTGGTTGCATAACTGCAGACCAGTCAAGAGCACAGCAGTCAATCCTCACCCTGCACCCAGCAGCTTGTGCACTTCATGCCACAAGGGTTTTCCCAGTTGAGGTTGGAAAGTCAAGTGTAAATCCCACCTTTGGCACCCTCTGAATAAATAATTTACTCTGTCTGACCCACAGCTCTGCTGGCGGTGCATTCAGGGTGTCCCTCATCCTCAAACACATCCTTCAGATTTCCAAAACCCAGAGAACACATGCAGGGATGTGCATGTTCTTACAGTTCGCTGTCTGGCCCAATTTACTAAATTGCACTTTTATTTAAATTTAAAAAAAATCACTTTCTAAAACTTTGTAAGCACCATGGAGGAAAAATCTGTGTAAGAATCCAACTTTCCATATTTCCTTCCTTTGATGGTGCAACTTCAACTCCTCATCAACAAAGATCCTGCTTGGAACTCAACTCCTTTAAAAAAATACCAAACGACCAACTTCACAAGACGGCACACGGGGTGTGAGGAGCCAACACCGGCCCCAGCCCCATCCACCCCACCCCGGGCAAGCTCCGCCTGCTCCGGGACACCGAGCCCGTCTCCATCTGCGCCAGTGGAGCTCGGGATGCTGCTCGAGGCAACAGAAAAAAAAAAAAGAAAAAAAAAAAAAAAAAAAAAAAAAAAAGAGGAGAGAGGAATCATGGCAAGACAGAGCATGCTCTGACAGCTGTGCCCTCCCCCAGCCCCTTTGCCCAGTTTCCCATTTTCTTATCCCTTTTTTCCCTTCGCTTTAATCTTCCCACTGAGGTACTTGGGCCAGGCCAAGTTCCGAGGCTTTTCAGACTCCAGGCTATTTTCTGTAGCCCTGTCTGAAGGAGAAGGGGGGAAAAAGTAGCTCAAGATTTTCCAGTGGGAAGCGAGTATTTTCTCTTCTCCCATAACACAGACACAGCCAAAGGAATTTTTCTCAAGCTTGACAACAATTCACCTTCAGGCAAACAACAAGCATGGAAAATTTAAGCCCAGCAGGTGAATGTTTGGGAAAATTTTTAGCCTATAGAAATTCTCATGTAACCTTAACTATAGGGGTCGCTCTGTGGCATCGCTCATCGCGGGCTCCCTCCTCCGCCGCGCTGGCAGCCGCGTTCCCAAGGACAGCTCAAGGATTGGCATGAGAAAATAGGAGCTTGGAGAAAAAAAATGTGTACCCGGCCCCTTGAAAGCACTGCACAGTCGGGTACACAGCCGAGGGTCCCCAGACAAGAGTCACTGCTGGCTGCCACCACCCACACGGGCTGGGACACCAGACAGAGATCCTGGACAGGCAGGGATCCCAGAGGGCAGGGATGGGGGAGTGACAGGGGTCCCAGAGGACAGAGATGCAGGACAGGCAGAGATCTTGGTCAGGCAGGGATCCCAGAGGACAGGGATGGGGGACTGACAGGGGTCCCAGAGGACAGGGATGCAGGACTGGCAGAGATCTTGGCCAGGGATGTGGGGGGGACAAGGATTCCAGAGGGCAGGGACGAGGAGCAGGCAGAGATCTTGGGCAGGCAGCACAGGGGTTTGGCTGTCACCACCCTGGGACCACAGAGGAATGTGCACAAGCCACAAATTCAGCTTTGCTGCACAGCCTGGACTTGGTGCATGTGTTTAAGTTAATCAGAAACAACTGAACCACTGAGAAACTAATTTCTCCAGTGTTAACTGTCCACAGTGGGACCACTGCTGGGAAGGCTGTGGCATCCCTCAGTTCAGTGTCGTGAGCTGAGCAAACTTCCCTGGAAGAAGAAAGTAAGGTGGATATCTCTGTGGCTGAGCAGTGACTCTGTGCCTACAAGGCAGACCCACCATGGCCCCTCCAGCCACACAGCACCTCTGCTCAGCTGATCATGGATATCTGAGTAAAGATAAAGCTTCTTTCTTCCCCCACTCCTTGCTCAAGACATTCTGATAGAAATGCTTCATAATTTCTAGCAGAAAGCATCCAACCTGTGCTGGTCATGTGCCAGGATGGCAAGGGCAGCTCCATCTGGAGATGTTCCAGGGCACAAACCAAGAGGAAAGAGCACAGACCTGGGACTCCAAGCCTCACCTGAAAATCCCAGGCAGGGAGATTAATTTCCCAAGCAATGTGACTCTGAGTCCCTCTCACCATCCCTCCCCAGCACAGGAGCAACTGCAGCAAACAAAATGTTTGGCCAAAAAGGGAATTTTAGTGCTGCTCAGAATTAGCAATAAGAAGTTATCCGTGTCCCACACTGCTCTGGCTGGAGAGTCCCTTTGGAGGTGTGAGGTGTCTGTGCAGACAGGACCCCCAGTGTCACAGTCCCACCTGGGGCACCTGCAGAGAGTTGTGGTGGCAGTCATCACCAGTCTGCTGCAATGGACCAGTCAGCCCATCCAGAGCCCCCAGCTCCAGTCACAGGGCAGTTTATGGATGTGGAGCATCCCTGCAGTGCTGCCTGGGCTGGCCAGTCCCTGACCTGGACACAGGGAGCCCTTGGGAGTGAGATACATATCAGGGCACTGCCAGGCACGGGCAGCCCCCAGCCCACAGATCCCACTCCCACAAGTCCCACTGCCTTGTCTGCTGGGGATAAACAAACACGAGAGGTGATCGATGGTTGCCTTTGGAAAACACTGATCGCTCAGCCAGGCAGAGGAGCAGCAGCGCCAGCAGCTGCCTTCCATCACAGCCGGGTTTAACTCGCCCAGTTTGGGGAGTTAACCACCCTCTGGTAGACAACACATCCTTGGAGCAGTAAACACCCATTTGGAGTTGAAGGACAGCAGCACTCCTCAGTGTCCCCACTCCCTCATGGTGCTCCGGCTGCTCTGGGATGCCAGGATGAACAGTGGGGACGGGGGCTGAGGCTGGCGGGGAGGAGTCACTGCTGGAAAGGCAGATATTTTGAAATACCATGGCTGATATTTTTATACAATAGAGACATCATGTACGTAGGAGGCCTTTTTACATTTTAAAACATAAACTGAATCACCAAAGATAGAAGATGAGCAAACCTACAAGCATATGAGCATTTCACCATCCAACAGATTTCCTCCTCAGCGCTCCAGGGCCAGCAGGCAGCACGTACAGGCAGCTCACAGGCAGAGCATCACCTCATCCTGGCAGGGAAGGGAGTTACAGAGGGTGAAGAGCTCTGGAACTCTGTGAGCTCACCCCCACACCAGGGACTAGAGCAGGTATTGTGGACAAGTCCGAGGACGGACGGGGTGGGAGGTGGCACCCACTCGTGGCAGCCCTGAGGACACAGCAGCCCCACGCCCAGGTCTGTGCCCACATCCAGCACCAGCTGCTGAAGGTGCCTGGCAAGGTGCAGAAGAGGTTGTGCTTGGAGAGGCAAATAAATGAGAACCAAATGTAGGGATGGCTGCGCGTGGACCGGACTTGTGCTCCGAGAGGCTGAAAGACGCTGCGCTTTAATTACAGCTCTTACCAATCAGGCAGTAATTGCTGGTATCCTTCCTGTAGCCCACAATTGCCTAATCTTGTTATTTGAGAGCCATCACAGTTTAAACAGCTGGTGAGCTCTGCCTGCTCCTCACAAAGTCATATTTTGCCCAGCAGTGCTTAATCTGATAACTGTGTGTGACGATGGATCCTCTGCAGCCCCCCAGCTCTGTGGGGTGCAGCCTCACGCTGTCCCCTGCCCCTTCCCAGGACATTTGTACCAGGTGTCCAGCAGCAGCCTGCCCCTCTGCCATTTGCTGCTCCTCCATGGGGAATCCCACCCCCTCTCCTGGGAGGACACATCTCCAGGAGGCTCCAGAAATGAGCATGGTCTTTTCTGTGCATGGTCAAGGCTTGGGCAGAGCATCCCAGATATCAAAAACCCTGCTGGCCAGATAAGAACAGATCCAGAGCTCCCATCCAACCATTAATTTTCATTTTTCTGTATTTGAGACATCTGAAGGACACCAGCTAAGCTTGGTTGTCCCCGGGTGGCACAGAGGTGACACCTCCCCAGACCCACACTGCTCTTGGGGCTCCTTGAAGAGGAGGTGCCATCATGCAGGGCTGACACCAGAGCACCCAGAGCCCTCACCCTGCTGAGCCCTGTGGCTGTCAGGGAGCAGACTTGGCTTGAGGCTGTCGCTGGTGAGCCCAAATGTGAGTGCAAGAACCAAGAGCTCCTCACAGGACTCTGCTCAAAGCTGCAGCAAGGGGGAGTTTTGGAAAATGGTCCCTTCCCTTTGGTCATATTTAAGAATTAACGCGTCATGGAAATGCTGATGGTATCTCTGCACCATTCCTCCTTCATACTTGGTGACTTATCAGCCTGGGAAGCAGCTATGGAGATGTTGTCAGCAGCATCCATCTCCACAGAAAGCCTGGAATGATTGTGATAATACTGCAAATACTTCAGGCTTTTCTTTTATGATCGTTGCCAATTACAGGGGATTCAGAAGCGCCTCAGCTAGAAACCCCAGCTGGAGAGCAGGATGGGGCTTGGGTGGGCAGGGCAAGCTGCCATGGGCTGTGTGGGACCCTGCAGCCCTTGGGTTTGAGCAGCCGTTCTGTGCAAGGCTCTGAATGATGCTGGAGCCCTCCACAGCCCTTCCCAGACCCACAGCAGCCAGCCAGAGGCCCCACAGCCCCACTGCTGTGGGGCACAAGGCCAGGGCAGTGGAATCTTTGTGTGCTCACGGGTCTGGCTTTGGGGTCACCTCCCTGTGCCTGAAAGGGCAAGTGGAACTGGGGGCAAACCCGGCTGTAAACGGGGAGGCTCGGGAAGGTCAGGCTTGTGGCTGTGGCTCCTCTTCCATCCCTGCACTGGCAGCCACAGGGGCTGGTGCAGAAGCCAGGGGAGCACACGGGGCACAGGCGGGATCTGGTTGCACCACCCCGCTCGGGTTCGGCAACCTCTGACAGCTGAGCACAGTAACCCTTTAATCCGTTGCAGAGCTCGTCTGTCAGAGCCCCAAAGCCCACGGGGAGGTATCAGTAACAAAACGCAGGAAAGAGAAATGAGAGTGGAAAATGTTTGGCTTTTTGTCTCCTTGCTCGCTAGAAACACAACCGTGCCTGTGCTGCGGGCGGGTGTTCTGCAGGCACTGCCCAACACCCCCGGGCTCTGGGGGGTCCTGTGAGCTCTGACTGCACCCACGGGTGTCACCCACCTCCTCTGACCTGCAGCCCAGCATGGCACAGGTCCTGCCTGCCCCTGCTGGCCCTGCCTGCTCCAAAGCCACGGGAATCAGGAGGAACGGGTGAAGGCGAAAGGAAGGCAAAGGGAGGGGAGGGGGACTCTAATTCTGAGCAATTTCAAGGTGTAAATGATGTTTCCATGTGGTCAGTGCCCTCCTCTGCTCGGCTCCTCACCTGAGACAGGTGAGAGGTGCAGCTGAGAGGTGAGAGTGGAGGCCGGGCACTTCCTCCCTTGTAATCTGCAGATTATGGCTGTGAAACTGGATTACCAGAGGCTGAGAAGAGGCACTGAGTGGGATCCAAATCACACAGCGAAACAGCAGAGAAACCTGGAAGAATGTCTCACGCAGTATGAGTGCAAATACATCCTTGCAAGACCACATTTATATTTTAATATCAATTTTTCTGTAATGCAGAACACACTTATGGCCCGGCTCCCTTGCTGGGCAGCTGCTGGGTTTCAGCGTGGGGGAATTGGCAAGATCTTTTCACCAGGTGAAATAAATAGAGTGCTGGGCCCCAGATAGGATTACAGTTTGTTTTCTTTAGGTGTATAGAATCCGCGGGAAAGCTGAGCCCAAACGGAAACTCAACTCCTAAAGAATTTGGCCTATACTGGCCAGCTCCTGTCTGCCTGCCAGGCATGCTCTCCTTGCCTTGTATTTTGCTCTTTATCTTTTAAGAGGCTTTGTTAGCAAGGGATCAAGCCATTCTTTGTGTGCCTGGAGGACAGGGGGCTGCTTTCATATTATTTGAGGATGATAAAGTTACAGGGTTTTACCTGGAGAGCCGCAATGAGAAAGTTCTCCTGGGCATTTCTAGGAACAGACATTCTCCCAGCCAACCCCCCAGCTCCACTTCCCAGTATTTCCAGAGCAAGCTGGGGGGGCTGAGCATGGTGAGGGAGAGAAGCATGACAGGGCAGAGCCTCCCCATCTCTGACTCCTATTTTTTGTCGTGAACATGTTTTTCTCCTTGTTTTTTCCTGCAGGGAGATGGGGTACGGGGTGGTCAGAGCCACATTCTCCCCCAACACAGCCCCAACAGAGGGGTCTGGACAAGGATCCATCCTCAATTAACACCAGAGACAGAGAAAAGCACAACCCAAGAGCCAAAGGCTGCGTCCAGGAGTTTGCTGCACGTCTCATCTCTCTCCTTCTCTTTGTTTCTCCAGTGAGCAGCATTTGGAGGAAAAGCCTTGGCGAGCATATGCTGGAGCCTGCTAGCAGCTGCCTCCTCCTGCTCCCTCGCTCCTCCAAGAGCTGGGACATGTGGGAGGTGAAGGGGCAGCCCTGGGATGGACCCAGGAGCACCTGTGGGACCAGCACTGTCCCTGGCCAGCTGGGGCAAAGGCATCACTTCATTGGGTCAGAGCCATCAGAGGAGAGCCTGGCTGGAGTAAATCTCACTAGATTTATGTCAATAGGAGTGTTTTGAGGGCCCAGAACAAAGGGGACAGCTAGATGTGCCCTGGAACGGGCATGGGTGCATTCAGTCAGTGCCCAGCATGATGTGAAAAATCTTTAAAAGCCCAGGGAGAGCATCCCCAGGGTCCTGAGACACTCTCTGCCCTCCAGGAGTGGGTGCCAGCATCCCAGCTGAGCCCTGCTTGGGCACCTCAGGCAGCACCATGTGCATCCCAGAGCATCCCACGTGGAAAAACAGGATCCCAGCCTTAAAATTAACACAAGTTAAAATTTTTGGGCACAGGACTTCTAAACTCACTGCTCCAGTGGGACATCAACACACATTTTAAAGCACAAAAAACTCTTCAGCCAGGCATTCCTCTCAGCTGGTTGAAAGCCCTTGTGCCCATGGTTCAGCCCTGGGGCACTGCTGGGGCCCTGCAGCTGCTGCTCTGCTCCCAGAGCTGGGAGCAGCCGTGCCTCATCTGGATTCAAATACAGCCTCAGAAATTCTTGTGGGAATACTGAGGGGAATCTCTCACTGAAAATATACACATCCCTTCTCTCCAGACACTCCAGCAGCAGCTGAAAAATGGGTCTGCAGCTTCAGCAGCCCAGTTCACCACCACAGTCAGCTGTGCAAGGACTGCACTGCAATTCAGGTCTTCATTTTAGGTCTCTCTGTGACTTTGCTCCCCCTGTACAGTCCGGGTGGCTGCAGGTGCCAGGTTGTCCCTGTGCCCTGGATTGTCCCCACGCCCCTGGGGCTGTCCCATGCCATCAGGCTGTGCTGCTGCCAGGCTGGGAGCTGCTGCAGATATTCCTGCAGGCGAGGAGGGTCGGTGGGAGTGGAGCCCATCCCTCTGTACCGCCCCTCTCAGCTTCACCACCTGGGCAAAAAATGCGGAGAGCTGCAGAGACACGACCGAGCTGCCTCAGGGAGGACGAGCACAGCCCAGCTCCTGCTGCTAATTAAACACCCGGAGCTGTCCCGCTGCTCAGGTGAGCCCTCCATGGAACAAAGGAGCCCTTGTCAGCAGCATCCTGGTGATCCTCCAGGAGGAGGTGAGGATCTCCTTGGGGCTCTTTCCGCTCTCCAGTGAGGCCCTGCCAAGCCCATCTCTGCCTCCTGCCACGCGGGGTGGGTCCCTGTCACAGGCAGGGCGTCTGTGACAGGAGAGTAAGAGGGACTCTGGTGTCCTTTTACCCATAAACTGCTGCTTCAATTTTGCTGGAAAAGGCACAGAAATCTGATCACAACCTCGCCTAAAAAGCTCGATGCCAATGTGGTTCACGGCTTTGTGAACATCTGCAGCCAGCAGATAATGAAGGGAACTGGCTTTGTACCATGGAGGGGAGCCAGGGGGCTGCTCCCAAGGCAAGGGCAGCTGGCAGTGCTGACTCACCTGGCGAAGTGTGCCAGTGGCACCTGGCTGGCAGGGCGAGGAGGAGTTGGTTGCAAAATGAAAATATTGATATTTGTTTGATATTCAGCAAATTCTCCCAGCTCCCGCCTGCTGCAGGAACAAGTCAGAGCTGTTGCATGTGTGAGCAGGGTGAATGTGCCCCTCTGGGGAAGACTGGTGTTTAACTGAGCCAAACCACCCTGTGCCTCATGGAGACTCCTTGGTAAAATGTCAAAAGCACACATGTGTACTGACAGGGAGCACACCAGGTCTGTGCCTATGATAACCGGTCACCTAAGGACACAAAAGCATGGCCAACTCCACCACAGATGTCACTGAGAGCAGCCACCTCAGCTGGGAGTGCTGAGAGTGCCCAGCCCAGGGGTGTGCCCAGCCCAGGACTCTGCTCCTCCTGTGCCAGCCTGCAGTGGGCTGGCAGCTGTGCCCCCAGCACACACATCCACCACACTCAGAGCCCCACGAGCAGCTGGAAATGCTGCTGGTGGGACTGCAGGAGCTGCAGAGCCATGAGCTCTTCAGAGCCTGAGCTCGCAGACCCGCAAAGAAATGTTCGGCCCATGATATCACAGAGAACGCTCGCCAAACCAGCTGAAATCACTCAAACATTCAGAGCGTGCTTATGGGGGGGACCCTCTGTTCTAAATATATTCCTTTGAAGGCAGCTTGTTATTTAAACAGTGATTGCAAAACAGGGTTTACATGGAGCTGCTCCAAACCAGAGAGGCAGGGAGAGAGGGATGCAGGGAGGGAGGGAGAGAAGGCAGGCTGTGGGCACAGTCACCACCCAGGTATTTTAATTGCAAATCCCAGCATGTTTTATAGATATCTAGAGAGTATCTTTTTACGTGGGCTCCAAGGATTACAGTAAGATCCATCACGTTTTATGTGATCCTAGTGACAGTGCCTGAGTCCCACCCTGACGGCGTCTGGGATGGGAGTATCCCATGGAACAGCTCATCCATGGAGCTGGGAATAGTCCAAGGCATCTCCACGCAGTCTGAGGCTCCCAGGAGACTCCATCTGAGCAGAGCAGTCATGGGGCAGTGCCTCCATCCTGCACTTTGAAGGTCTGTGGGCTCTTGATCCCTCCCATCCACACTGTCACAGCATTCCTGGGGGATGTGACGCTGCCTTTCTCTGCAACATCCCAATTCCTCCAGATCTTGCAGCACCCCAGGCTCAGCTCCCTGCTCCTACCCAGCCCATGGTTCTGTGGCTTGCTGCTTTTAGGCTCAAGAACTCCAGCAGAGGAGGGAAAAGCAGGGGCAGGACTAGGAGATGGTCTGCAGCAGAGACAGGCAGGGTGTCCCCATGGGCTGGCACCACCTGCCAGTCAGCACCGCGGGAGGAGCTGCTGCAAGGCCCTGCTCATCCCTCCCAGCCCCACAGGAGCAGTGCCTGTGCACATTGCCAGGCTCTGCTCAGCTTTCCTTGTGTTGTTAATACAAACAGGGGAATCCCAAGTGTGTCTGTGAGATTCCCAGTGGCAACCAGCCCAGCAGTCAGCAGGGGCAGCGTGTCCCATTTGGCCTGACACGACCAGTGTATAAATGCTGCAACCTGCTACAGTGCTTATTCTAGAAATCCCTGAGGTGCAATCTTTCCTGAAAAGTCTGTCAGTCTGTGCTCCAACACAGGTTTTGCTTCCTGCCTCAGAAAGTCCAAACAAGGGACGTGGTGGATCTGCAGCTAATGCCCCACTGGGCTGGGGCTTTAACACTGGAGGATCCATGGATTTGTACACCCAGGAATCCCCACGGAGGGTGACTCTCTGTGCTCTTCAGGAACAGCACCACCAAGGGGGAGAAGCCCCTCCACAGCATGCAGTGTGGCTCCAGAGATGGCTGTGACACTTGGCTGTGACACTCAGCAGCACGGGCACAGGGACACAAAGGCTGCCAGCAGCAGCGAGGTGGCTGTGTATGTGACCAGAGTGCTAAAGGAAGATGTCTCCATTGCTCCAGTGAAACACTCCTCTGTGTGCTCCCCCCACTCCCAGTGACCTCTGTCCTGACACAAGGGGCAATGTTTGGGTAAATTCAAAACCAGGCTTCCACTCAGCAAGCTCTTCCTGCACTCCCCATCCTTGAGAGTGCTCCCTGGAGCTCATTTGTTGTTGGAAATGCCCACAGCAAATGACCTGTCAGCCCCTTGCTGCACTCAGCTTCTGGTGACGTGGAATTTGCTTTGGTGGAAGCAGTGATCTGGCACCTCAGCCAGAGCACAGTGCCAGTGGGGACAGCCCCAGTGCCACCAAAGGCAGCCGGAGGGAGGGTGGAGGGAGATCACCCTGCCCAGGCATCCCTGATGCTGCTGGTCACCAACCATCACCCCCAAGGCATCATGGGCTCCTCTGGCAGCCAGACAGCAGCAGGACCAGGGCATTTCACAGCATCCTGCCCTGAAAAGCAGGGATTCACCACCAAAAACAGGTGTAAGGAAGCCTTCAGCCCCCAGGTGAGACACTGCTCCCCTCCTGCTGCTGAGGATGGACCATGGACCCCACTCCTCCTTGCCAGGACAGGGACTCCTGTGTTACCTTTGCAATAAAGTACCCCAAGGCGGGAGGCTGGAAAAGCCCAAACCTGGCTGCTAGCACTTGTGTGTATAACAACACCCTGAGGAACAGGACACGGCCTCTGGGGCAGTGTGAACACGGGCAAAACAGAGAAGTGTTCGTGTACCAGTACAAAAGCATCATAAATACTCTCCCACTGCCAAAAGACCTCTCAGTCTTTTACTAAATCTCATCACAGGAACAATTTACAAGCCAATAATGCTGAACAACTCCATTTCAATCTCAGGGTTAAGCTTTATTTCAGGCTCTTGCACCTTATCATGTTCGCCCCTCCCAGGCTGGCACTGGACTGCTGAAATGGAGTGGGACTTGTCTCTGTGTCTGAAAATCATCCCATCAGGAAAAAATTGCCCTTCCCAGGGCTCTGCCACCCCTCTGTGCTGCCAGGACCACCCTTGGGCCATCCCCAGTGCCTTTTCCTGGGGGACCAACTGCTCAATTCAAACTGCAGCTTCTTCAGAAAACACTTCCACAAGCACTGACACTCCAAAAAAAGCTCTTTTTAGCCTTTTCTAAGCTGGGAGTTTATTTTGTTAATATTTTTCTGCACGGCGTGTTTCAAATGAGAACATTCTGAGAGTAAATTGGTGAAGTCTTTATTGCTGTTTATTTCTAAGCAGCTACAAGCCAATAATAATAGCAAATCCTCTCCAAGTGAAAACTGTGTTCCTTTTGGTGGAAGCGCTCAGCGCGGAGTCTGAAGCTGTGTTTTGTCAAGCAGATGCAGAGTGTCACCTTATAACGCCCATGCTAATGGAGTAATGGGATTGGAGCTGTGCTGGCTGCCCAGATCGCTGTGATAATCCTGGCCTAGAGAAAACAATCCTGTGTGGAGCATTACTGCTCTGGAGAGAGGCCATTCCCTGCTGGCCCTGCTGCAGGCACACGTGCACAGAGACACACCGGGGTGAGCGCTGCATCCTCCAGCTGCCCACGAGGGCCGTGGCATTTGGCAAAGCTGCTCTGGATCCCTCCAGAGCCCACAATCACTGGGAAACCTCAGGCATGGTGCTGTCCCATCTCAGCCTGCTGCAGGGCACACAGGAGCAGGCACAGTGTGTGCACCACACACACACCACAGGCTCTCCAAGGATGGGATGTGGTGGCACTGCAGTGGCAGCTGGAGGCAGCACAGCAGGACTGAACAGGGGTGGGGCTGAGCGGGGACAGGCCCAGGTGGCATACAAGGAATTCATCTGGGTGGCAAACAGGATCGCTGAGGCTGGACCCAGCTGCAGTGGATAAAAGCGCTGGAAGTGAGTCTGGGGCTGAGCAGATTTCAGTGCTCTGGCTGGGGATGGATAAAGGGCTCTGGAGTTTGAGGCTGCAGCAGAGATGAGAGCAGTGCTGGGCATGGGCTGCAGCTGTGTCCCTGGAAGCTGAGATCCCTGCAGACAACAGAACCTGCCAGGAGCCAGCCATCTCCATCAGTGCTGCCACTCAAAGGCAGTGCTCCCAGAAGAAATGACCCAGGTGCAAAACTGAAAATCCTCAGGAAACTTTGAGGATTGTGTTTACTCCTCCAGGAGGGTTACCAGTTCCTGAAGCTCAGGACATGCAGTGGTGAGTCTGGAAAACCAGCAAAAATGCTTCACAGTCCTTTGGGAGTTCCTCTGCTCCCTCCACAGGGGAGTTTGAATGCAGAGGAAGGAGCAAAGCAACTTGTGAACGTGTTGGAGAGCTTGGCAGAGCCAGTGGGATGCGAAGCGTGGCTCTGTGCTCTCCCAGTCCTGCACCCAGCAAGGCTCCTGCTCACAACACAGAGGTTAGGAGAGGAAGGATGCCAAACCACTGACAAAACAAACCCTGCTGGTGCAAGGAATCCCAGAAGTGTCTGGAATTTGCCTGCGAAGCTGGGCAGCCCGTTGCCCATCTGCTCTCTTGCTCGCTCCATTCACACGCTCCTTTCCTCCTGGTTTTACGAATTAAA
Organism: Passer montanus; assembly: GCF_014805655.1. Taxonomy (NCBI): domain Eukaryota; kingdom Metazoa; phylum Chordata; class Aves; order Passeriformes; family Passeridae; genus Passer; species Passer montanus. Next base: position 3,769,038 of record NW_024370263.1, on the reverse strand, counting down.
AGTTTGTAACAGTCTCTCTGCAGGCTTGCAGCGAGTGCAGGAGGCAGGTGGTGACTGAGTGACTCCCCCTTGCTGTGTGCTTCCCACACCTCTCTCCCAGCCCCATTCCCTGCCCTAGGAATCCTTCTCCAGGTGTGGGTGTGAATTTACCTGCTGGGTGAACCCTGCTCGGCATGGGGTAGGGGCTGGCCTTCCTCAGAAAGGATCTTATTTGGGTCTCTAGATCCACCAGGAGCCTGGCACTTCTCTGAGGGGAGGAAGGAGCAGTCGCTCTGAACTCAGAGGTGGCAGGGATGGACACACCTGGAGCCAGGTGTGAGGGTGCTGCTGGTGATCACCCTGGTGCCCAGAGCCAGCACCCAATCCTCAGCCCGTGTCATTTCTTAAAGCACAGGTTTTTTGTAGCCACAGGGTAATTACTAAAGGAAAAATCCTTTTATCCAGAATAGAGTACTTTGTTAATGTGATTATGTTAATTGCTCTGATTTAACTGGAAGTGGGTGACCTTTACCTGTTAAACCATCAGTGACGCTGCTTTGGGAGGAGGCTCACTGTCCTCTCCTGGAAGTTGTTGCAGCTCTGAGCTGTCTGTGGTGTGGATGGAGCACATGTCCTACACCGGATGGCTCTTCCTGAGGAGCCCCTTGGCACAGGAATGAGTGGTTACTGGTGACATGGAGGTGTTGGAGCGTGGCACGGGAGGGTTGGGAGTCTCCCGAGCATAGTGCTCCTGCGGCTGTGCTGGGGGGCAATCAGCTGCATTGCCAAGGGTCTCTGTGGGCCTGGAGAACATCAAAACCCTACAAAACACTTCCATGTGGGCCTCCCCGCTCCCTGCATGTCAGTCATTCTTTATTAATCCATTGGCCGGCGTGAGCGCTGCTGTCCCCACAAGTGTTCTTTCATGTTTGCCTGCAGCCTCGATGTCATCGCACAAAATCAGGAGTAATTATGAGCAGATACCAGCCCCTCGCTCCCCCCACCGTGACCGTTCCTCCACATCTGGTTTCCACAACTCCTCTCAGGGGTACTGGGAGCTGCAGCTCCAGCACAGACCCTTCAGCTCTGCTGAGCATTAACCTCCCCTGCCCCTTCCCTCCTGCCCCCCATAATTTTTCATTTTGACTGGTGTTCGTCATCAAACAGGTTTTAATTCCCCATTCTACCATTCCTGATGGGTTTATCCCAGGTTTCCTGGCAGCACAAATCCTGAGCCAGCCCTGCAGAAAGGCCAAACTCACACTGTTCTGCAGTGAATCCCCTGCGTCCCAGCTCTGTCCTGGTAGTTTTTTTGTCATTTCATTTTGCCAGTTCAGGTTCTGGAGTACCTGTGCAGCCTGCTAGCAGAAGGGCCTCTGGGAAATAAACACCACTGCATCCATGTGCGGAGAATTTATCCACTGTCCACCTCCTCAGGGAGGCCAGCTCCTCCTGCTCCTCTAAATTTTTACCTGATCAGGTATCTCCATGCTTCCACAAGCCAGTCCCTTTGCTGGGCCAGCAGCCTGCAATCCTGCACACATCCCCTTCACATGGTCCTTGTTACAGGCACAAGATGTGCCTTAATCCTGTAATTTCTGCTGGGGTTGGAACTTGCTGCATCAGCATTTTGGGCCCCTTTGTAGATGATTTTCCTTCACTGCCTGTTTAGGTGGGAAGGGGCTCCAAGGGGGCCCTGCAGCAGCAGAGCAGTGGGTGCCTTTGGAAAGGTGTCACCAAGAGTCCCAAGAGTTTTCCTTTCAGAAAGGTGTTCCCAGGAGTTCTGAATGTTTTCTCAACGATGGTAAGTGTGGATTGAGGTGCCAGGCTGCTGCAAGGAGTGAGAAGGGGTCTCAGTCAGAGTGGCCCTGGCTGCTGCTGCCACTGTTCTACCTCCTGAGCTCACTGGTGTTCTCACAACCCAAGGGAAACAGAGGCTGCATTTAAAATTGAGAAAAGGGAAAAAAAAAATGTATTAGACATCAAATGTTGAACCAATTTTGGCTTGACCAGAATCCAATAAAATACAGTTCATACAACATTTTTATTGCTAATTGGTTTGACTGTTAAAATTTAAATGCATTAAGTTACTTTAATGATGGACAGAGTGGACCTTGTTAACCTTTAAAAGGGGTTTAATTAATTTATAGACCTCCTAAAATGCTGCACACTTCTCCCTCCTGTGCCTGGCCCTGGCTAGCTCAGCCAAGCTCCCAAGCTCTAAGAGGTGACTGAATGCAAAATGTGGTGAAGATGGGGCCAGCAGAGCATGGCCAGTGCTGGCCAGGGGCAGAGGCACCCTGGGCTGAGCCCCCAGCACAGGGGGTCCGGGATGGGCTGTTAAAGCAGTCAGGGTGTGACAGAGAGCCACGGCCCCACCCTGCAGAGTGGCAGAGGGGGCTGGGGAGCAGAGCAGGGTCTGTCCTGGCTGCTGGAGCTTCCCAGCACCCTGCTGGTGTTTCACCATGGCCAGGGACCCCTGCCACGCACGGCCCGGTGGGTTACAGGCTGCCAAACATTTTCTATTTAAATGCAAATTTTGACTTTTCACTCAGCAGCTCCGTGAAGTTTTTCACAGCGCAGTGGGGGTCACAATAATAATTTATCCACAGGCCTCGTCCTACAGGTACTGGTTTTACAGAAGGGTTGGTGCTTTGATGGCTGGGAGAGGAGAAAGGAAGGGGAAGGACAGACCTCAGTGTGCCACAAATGTGCTGGCCTGGGCAGCCCCAGCGCAGCTCCTGGAGCCACTGGCAGCCACAGAGGATGGCCAGGCTCTGGAATCTGCCCAAGCCCTGCCAGCTCTCCACCATGTGGTGCCTGCTGAGCTCCCCACAGCAGAACTCTTTCTCAGTATATATATTATTCTCAATCTTGGTCCCTGCCACATCTAAAGCTGTGCCTGGAAGATGGAGTGTTTATGTGCTGTGCCAGGGAGGCTGTTCTACAAGGCACATCATCACAGCACTTGATGTACACACAAACTTACCCTCATTTATCTGCAGCCTTCCCACAGGGTACAGGGATGGTATTTCTCAGCATCATGAAAAAGAGCAGAGATGCAAGGAGATGAATTCAATGGTTTCCACTAATTTGGATACCCAGGGAGTCACAGCAGATGTGCTGTACCCCCAAAACATCAGCCCCTCTTGCTGTTGTGTTGTCCCCACTCCCTACAGTCTGCCTGGCAAGCAAAGCTGGGCTCTGAGAGCAGCAGCCCCCTCCTCAGACAGCCCCAGCACAGGAGCAGTGACTGAGCAGGGCATGACACATCAGGGCCCAGCCATGGGAGTGTCAGGAATTAAGATAAGTAGAAAAAGCAGAAAGCCTTTCCTGTGACATCATCTCACTCTCCTGGTTCACAGGCAGGACAGGGGTCATGGCAGTGCCTGGCCCATGCACAAGCCCTGTCCCTGAGGCACTGCCGGGACAGGGGACACGGGGAATGCAGCACAGCTCCTCCCCAGCCCAGACCCGCCACCTCCACGTACAGCAAGAGCCATAGAAAAGGGATCTGGAGCCGAGGTCACATCCTTTTTCTAATGTGAATTAGTCTGAGCACTAAATGAGTTCAGACTTAATTGTAAGCATTTTCTGTTAACTAAGCAAGAAATCTTATAATAACACAATAAGGTGCCATTTCACAGCATCCAAATGGAGCAATAAGCTGGGGCCTCATTTGTATGTATTTTTTTTTCACAGTGATTGCTGACGCTGCTGCTTTTAATATATTCACATTGGCACAGCCATTTGCATTCAGATGCAATTATGAGTTAGAAACTCCCTCCTTTCTGCAAGCTCCAGAAAGGGAGAATTTCAGCCCAGAGACACGTTACTGTTCATTTTGTGGGGTCTAATTAAGGAGTCTGCTCTGGCAGGAATCGAATTCCTATTGTTACCAAAGGGAGCGTCCTGCAAAGAAATAGATTAAATTAAACCAAGCCTTTAAAATTCTCCCTTTTTCTTAACAAAATCTTATTGATCTTGAGCAGAAATAGTTATTTCCTATGGAAAAAATGACACTTTGGGGACAGAGGCCAAAAAAAAAAAAAGCATGAAGCACATGCAGCCATTCCTGGGGAGTACTGGCAGGTCACAGCTGTGCCACACACAGTCAACCACTGGACAGCCAGCACAAGACCCCCAGAGGGAGGCTGAGAGCTTCACTGCAGACCCCCAAGCCCACTGCAGACCCCCCAAACCTCACTCCAGCTCTGCAGCAGGGGCAGGGCTCCCCAGTGACCAGGTTCCCACAAGGCCAGGGCAGTGCAGGCGCTGCCTGAGCAGTGGAGCTGGGTGCATTCCCAAAGAGCAACTGGATGGCTGCACATCCCTCCAACCCCCAGCTTCTCTGAGGAGCCAAAACAACAAATAAGAAAGAGAAATTAAGGAAGCAAGGAGGCTGGAGCTCTAGGAGGGGATGGGAGAGCAGTGAGGCTCTTGCCATGGGCGCAGGTATCCTGGCCCTCAACAGCACGAGCCAGCACCATCCGTGGTAGCTGCCTGTGGTGTGTGACAGCACCATGGGCCAGGGCTTAGGGACACCAGCAGACACGCAGTGGGACAGGGGCTTGCATCCCCCACAGCTCTATGGAAGGGCTCCATTTTGCCAAGACTCCCATCTCACCACCTCCAGTGCCATACCCAGGAACAGCACAGGGATTCCAGGAAGGATTGAGCTTGGGAGCAGCCCAAGGGCTGTGCCACACCAAAATGCCAACCTGACTGGGAAAACCCTGGCATGACCTCAAGAACTGGTGGCAGCAGGAACTTTGGGAAGGCCCTCAGGCTGGACCACAACAGAGTCAGAACTGGACTCCTCAGGTGCTGGTGAGTAGCCTCTTCCTCCTCCTCCTCTTTCCAGGAGGGAGAAATAGCAGAGGGAGGAGGAGGAGATGATGGTGTAATTACTGCAGCACCTGAGATCTCATAAGAGTGCCATGCAGATTACCTCCTCCCGACAGGCTGGAGCTGTGGTTTATAGTTTACACCAGCATATATCGAATTAACCTCCGAGAAAAAGGTTAAACTATCAATCACGAGCTGCAGTTTAAGGAACTGCATCCCTGTGATGTATGGCACCGGCAGCACGTCAGGACCCAGCCAAAGACTGCTTAAAAGTAACTGGGGATAATGGGCCTGGCTCCTTATGGAGATAGATGTGCCGAGTGTTGACTTTAATACGCTGCATAAATGAGACCCCGGTGTGGAAATATTGCATCACAATGTAAAACAATTTCCTCTATTCAAACAACCCCTAAGTAGAGCTCTCGTTAATATTTGCTGGGCGGCAGGGCCAGCCCCGGGCGGCCCTGGCAGTGGTGGAGGTGCCAGTGGGGCATGAAGGGCATGATGGTGGTGCGGGTCCTGGGGCAGTGCTGGGGCTGGGACAGCCAGGGCAGGGGACATCTGGGGCAGGGGACACTGGACAGTCGCTGGCGCTCGCCCGGGCTGGGGCCCCGCGAGCAGAGGGCTTCGATTATCTGCACATGTGTCGAGCAGCAGGGCTGTAATTTGAAGACATGTAACACAGACTGTTTACATTTTTGCAATCCTGGATAGTTATGCGCTGAATTTCCCTACTGGAAAGAAAAACTGCATGAGTGGGGAATGCAGAGGAGGAGGAGGAGGCTTCTCCCCTTCGCAGCACAGGCAATGCATTGCATCTGGGAGCAGGCTCGGGACCCTGCTGCCCCATCTGAGGGGCCCCTCACAGCCCTGCTTGGCTGAGGGGTCGCACTGGGCAGCCCAGCCAGAGGGACAGTCCCCAGAGAGGGGCCCAGGCAAGGGGCAGCCCCCACAGAGCTCTGCAGAGAGCCCAGCCACCGTGAGCACCAGCTCTGAGACAGCGCGGACACGTCTGCAATCACGGGCTGGGGACATGTGGTACAAAGTTGGGTTTTAATTGTAATAAATGTAATTGCTAATTTTGGGCAAATCTACTCGTTAGTGCTCCAGGAACCTTGGGAGAATTGGCACTGGGTACTCCCAGCCAAGGACAGCACTGCCCAATTTTTGTTGAACGCTTTTTATTTGCAACAGCTCTGTGATCATCAAGGCTTTGGGCAAGTGATGCCAGTGGTCCCTGTGAGACCCAGGAGTGTGACCAGCCTTCCTCTGCACCCCCAGCACGGGGACTGTGTCACTGCTGTCCCATCACCCCGACCCTGGAGAGCTCAGGAGTGTTTCAGGGAACAGCCCCTCCATTCCTCTTCAGATGAGCTGAGACCTGATCTGCTCATTGTGCTTTTTGAGCTTTAAAAAAGGCTGGTCTGAGGTTAGAGCTTCACCTAACGCCGCCTGAAGAATAAGAAAAGGTCAGCAAGACTTGTGAAATAAAAATGTTTCCATCTCAGTTGAGAACAAGCCCAGATGGGTGAGCAAAGTTTAGAAATGGGAAAGAATTGAGCGAGCAGCAATACTGTGAGAAGCTGATAAGAGGAGCTCTAGCAGGAGAATAGGGGAGCCTTGTCTATCAGCCTATTAAAGGCTATTCTTACAAGTTTTTTTCTTTTCATTAATACGCAGGGTGAATAGAACATTGAATAAAAATCAGTACTTACTGCACAATTGTAGGATTGAAAGGTAACTGTCAACAGAAGGATTGGGGTGACAAAAGGGGCCATTTCAGTGCTTAGCAAATGATTTTCGGCTTGTCATTTCAATAGGCCGTGTTTTTCAGAGATTGTGTTTTTTTGAATAGCGTTTATTACCATGCTTTTTAAAAATTTCATGTTGTCTCTTTGCAGGCACCATTCATTTGCAGATGCAGTATTCCTTTTGGGTTGTCAGAGGGATACTGCTTTAGAAAAATAAAGTACAGTCGTCCAGTGAGAAAAAGGATTCTCTTGTGAAGCTAATGGCTGGGAGAAAAACAATCGGGGCAGCTCCTACCTTCTTGCCAGCCTGACCCAGTTTCTCCCACTGTTCTTTATTCATGATCGCGTGGGCCACCGGTTCTCTCCATTTCAAATTACAAGTGTGATGCTGAGTAAGATAAAACTTTTTTTAACAGAAAGCCCATCTTCCCTAACGCTCGATTTTGCAACGGGAGACCCCAAAACCAAACCGATCGCCTATCTCTCACCCACAGACAAGAGGTCCAATTCTGCAGCCTTTATTCAGACGAAATCCCATTTCTCTCAATGGGGGCTTTGCTTGAATAAGCAGTGGGCAATTAATGCTCAGACTTTACAAAGGAGATACGTGGGGTGTTTAAGGCTTTGTGCGTATGCCCGAGAGGAGAAGCGAAGTGACAAAGTTTTACGGTTATCTGCCTTAAATAAAATCTTTGAAAACACATGTTGGTTTAATCGAAATGATCATGTTCATTGCTCCATAATTGCTCACATAGGTCTGGAATTTGCATGACACTGTACACTATGCAATAGTGGTTAAAAAGACTGGCATTAGGATTTCATATCATTTTAACAAAAACCACCATTTTTGGCACCCTGGGCTCCTAAGTAGAGAGTAATCTAGAATTAGTGAGAAATAGATTTCATGGCTTTAAGTCACTTTATAGTGTGCAGGTCTTGAACCCTGATCTTTTGTAAATTGAACCACTTGTGAAAAAACAAAGGGCTCTAATCCCTTTAAACTACCACTGCACATCCCTGGCCCAGCGCCCTTGAGAAGTGATTTAAATGGCGTCGGGTATGGATGGCAGCTCAAAACATACTCAAATCTGTTAAGAGGCTGATATATAGGAAGGAGAAGCTAATTAAAAGTATTGATGAGTCTGACAGAGAGAATAATATCCTTCAGCTTCTCTGAAAATCACCCTGAGCAAGACTGGAATCCTCCTGGCACAGCAAGGGGGAGAGGAACAGCTGGGAGGATGAGGGTTCCAGGCACTGTGGTGAGGATTTGCTGGGGCTGGAGGGGCAGGACGAGCTCCTGGTGAGGGTCAGAACAGCCTGGGACACTGTGGAGAAGGTCACTGCCTGTCCACAGCTCCCATGGTCCTGTACCTTCTACCCAGCTCAGCTTTGTCTCTTGAAACCCCATTTTTCCCCCTCCTCCAAAACACAAGACACCACTTGTGAGCTATCCCAGGTGACCTGGAGTTTTCTGTGTTAGACAAACATTACTAATTCAAAAGCACTTTTCTTTGCAATGCTGGCATTCCATCTCTTTCCTGAGGAGCTGCAGTAATAATGGGTGTGTTAATGAGGATTATCCTTCCTGCCAGCCCAAGGAACAGCTGATCAATCCATTGAACCCTCACCCCAGCTCCTCCCTGACCCCCAGGTCTGTGGCCCCATGAGGTGTGTGGCCTTGGCATGGGGATGGCACAGTGGTGTCACCCTGGCAGGCAGCTGTGGGGTGGAGGGCAGGGTCCCCATGCCAGGCAGAGATCCTGTCACTGCCAGCATTTTCCCTGGCTGCATCTTCCTTCTCCCAGCCAGGACAGCTTCTGAAACGAATGTGCCAGGCTGGCTAGGCACTGTGCTCCAGCATCCCCCCTCCCCTCTGCATGCATAGGGAAGGGCTCTTGGCCTTCTAGGCTTGATTTTACACCACTGCAGCACTGAGTGCTGGAGCTCAGGGGCCAGCAGGGACAAAATGTTCAGTTTCCTTAGCAATAGCAGAAAAACAAGAATTTCACTTTGAAAAACTTAAAGCGGTGTTCTTTAACAAACCTGCTGTCTGCTCTTCTCCCAGGGGAATGCTGAGACAAGGATCTCTGCAGCAGAAATGCCTGACTCAGTGTTTAAAGTGCCCTTGTTAGCCCTGCCTTGATGGCTGTCTGGAGAATCACAGATCCCACCGATATTTAAGGCCATATAATTTGCTTATCTCCTTGTACAGTCTTAAGCAGCCCCTGAAGAGAGAGACAGGCTGTTCCCTTGCAGATGCTTTTGTTTCCAGCTGATGTTCAGGTCACAGCAGAGGCAGCAGGTGACAGCACAGGGACGCCACCAAAGCCCCCACAGTGGCACCAGACCTCATCCTAGGGAGGCAGGAGCACAGACCCCAAGGGTGGGGGGATCCAGACCTGACTGTCCCGGCAGGGTCCCAGATGGCCACCTTGCCTTCACTCCATGGGTTCCCTGTGGGCCCCCACAGCCATTCCCTCCAGCCATGCCCTTCACCTTCCAGCCCCCTCCACGCAGCAGCCTTTCCCAAAGCCTCCCATTGTAAATCCCGATGGAGAACCAGAATGAAAGGCCAAGCAGCCATGTCAGAGCACTCCGGACATTAGTCAGACAAAAGACTTTAAAACAAAGTTCAATTAGGTGTGAAGGAAATAAGAAGCTGCCAGCAGCAGCAGGGCTGTGTGAATGCTCTGAGATGCTGGAGCAATATGCAACATAAATGCGTTTGTCTCTGCTCTGACCAGCCTTCCCTGACAGCCTGTGCTCCAAGCCGTGCAAACAGAAGCCTCCTGGCATACTTGGAAGATAGTCAACATTTCCAGCTATAATATTTTAATTATGAAGCATGCTGTTGAGTCAGTTATCTGAAGCAACCGGCTCAGGGAAGGCCCAGTGCCACCAGGCATGGGCTCTAAATGGGATGCTGGGATGATGCTTCTCCAAAAAAGCCAACGAGCTCCTCCCCACAGCCAAGGGTGGAGCTTCCCCCACACCCAGCTGTGCTCTGCAGCATCCAGGGCTCGGTGCCACCACCCTTCCCAGTAGAAACCCTTCCTCAGCAGACACCCACCTCACACTCCTGGGACAGACAAGGATCTGCTGCATCCCCGGCACAGATCAAGTCCCAGGGCAAAGGATGAAGCCACCACAGACCTTCTCTGGAGTCAGATGTGGTTCCTACATCACTGCTGCACGTCTGCATTTGGCTGGAGTTTCCTGAGGACTTTTTCAGCTGCCAAGGTATCTCCTACATTCTTGGTTCTTCACGTCCTCTGTGCCACCCATCCTGCCTTCCCAAGTACCCCATGTGTGCCTCTCTCACTGCTTTTCCATGAGCTCCACTGATTGTTTTGGTTCAGAGCCACGGCTGCTATTGTGTCCTGAGGTATCTCTACTGGGAAATAGGACACAGAAATATGAATTCAGCAAGGAAATAATAAAACAAACAGTTATTGCTAAACGCAACAGCCACTGAGTGCCCAGCCACAACACAAAGAGAACCTGAGAGCTGAAGCCCTGAAGTGCTGGGAGGCTGGACAGCAGTGCATGGTAAGTGCAGGGATTTTGCTCCAGGACTGTCTTTACACTAAATTAAAGCTGGAGAAGTTCTCAGGATCATACGTGAGCCCCGGCCAAGGCGCCGGCAGTGAGCGTGTGTGTTTCACCACGGGCGCCTCAAAGACCTTTTGGGCACGTACAGGAATCTGGGCTGCACAACTGCATCCCAGGGCTGGACAGGGACCACTGATTGTGCTTTAATTGCAGGCTCAGTATGAAACAAGGTGTGGGCCAAAGTGCAGCTCCAATAGGTGCAGCGCCAGGAAGGACGCTGTGCCAGCAATAGATACTCTGGCAAACTCGGTCCTCCAGCTCCAATTATGGAACTTCTCTTATACCACTGTCTCTAAACATTGGCTTCTGACTGCAGTGCCTTATGCCAAATTGTAATCGCCCTCATTCTGCTGATGGTCAGAACGCCTGGAGCCCAAAGGGGATGTAATAATCACCGAGGAGGAGAAAGCACGCTCGGAGCTGATGCTCAGCACAGCGTGTGCAGCGCGCAGGGAACGGCAGCATATGTCATCGCACTGTGATTACCTCACAGGAGCTGGAAAAACACACTTTTCCTGCTCAGACTCCAAAATGATCATAAATTCAAATGGGTTTTGCAGCTTTCTGTGAGGAAGACTCTCCAACAAATCCCACCAGCCAGGGACAGGCCAGGCTGTCTGTAGGAAGGTGTTGGCAGGGCAGTGTCATTCCTGGTGGCGCGAGCAGGACCCACCGACACTGTTCACACCATCAGCCCTGATTTATAGCTTATTAAAATAGAGAGAGTTGAGATAAAATGCCAGGAATAAAAAACTCTGACTGGATCGAGTGTGACTTGGCTTATTGAGTTTGTTTCCTCTCTTTTTATAAGGGCTATAAAAACAAACAGCTCTCACTTGACTAAAGAAATCATTCATTAAGCTCCTCCACTTGCTCCAGCACATCCAGACACACACAAATAAATTCCGGGTGTCCCTTTCTGGAGCTCATCCCAAGAACACTGGTGGGGCCCTTTCACTCCGGCTGTGCCACCTGGGCAGGGCAGGCTGGTGGTGGCACAGTCACAGCACACCATGGGTCCCCAGGATCCCAGGGGTTCTTGGGGCACGGGCAGGGCTGTGTCACCTGAGGGGAGCCTTGCTGGGTTCACATCCAGCCCAGAGAGACCCCTCAATAAATGTGATTGAAAAAGGAAGGGGGAAAGGGAAAGGGAAAGGGAAAGGGAAAGGGAAAGGGAAAGCCTGAGCAGCTGGGGAAGGGAAGGAGGAGCCTGAGGCAAAATTTATTTCTGTCAACTGGTGGTCTATTTCCTTGATACCATTTCCTTGTATACAGATAAGGAGTTATCTTAAATGACCATGTCTTTTTCAATTTGTACTTAACAGTCAGTCCCATTTTCCTTATATGATACTATCACAGCAGGATGAAAAATGCATTACAATAATCCCTGAGGATCTTCATATATCAATATCAAATGGGCTGAAATTGACCTGTTATAAAAACCAGCCTTTCAAGTCAGAAAAAACTTAAATAAAAAAAGCAAATTTCAGAGCCTGCAGGATGCTCCATAACCCGAATGCTCAGGCACAAAGACCAACGTTTCCAGAATACTTAATGAAAACAAACCTTCAACATCCACGGCAAAAATATCCTTGCCATTGGTACATCTGCTCTGTGTTTGCTGCACCTTGGAGAAATGCTGACCCAGGCCAGACCAGAGCATCCACAGCCAAATTGGGCTGAGCCACTGAGTCCAGGACCAGGGATTTGGCACTGGGAACTTTCTCCCAGCCTGCACAAGCTGGAGGGTGGCAGCTGCAGGGGAGGAAGGGAAAGTGGCTGAAGCACCTCAGCCCTGCCCTGACCACCCAGCTCAGAGTGTGGCAGTGCTGCACCAGGGCCAGAGGGAGCCCTGGCACCATGGGGCAGGAGCCAGCTGGCTGCCCCCAGCTCCCCCAGCCTCACCTGTCAGCTCTGGAAAGAGAGCACCAAGCCCTGAATATTCCTCCTGCAACCTTTTAAAATAAAAATCTACCTTCAGGCTCTACTAGGCAAGGCAAGGAGAGGATGGGGCACTTCTCTGGGATAACACCCCAGAGTTTCTCTAGCTCCCACTGGGTTCACCCCTCGCTCACATACTGATTCTGGAGCAGAGCACCCAGGGCTGCTTTAGGCAAAGAGGCTCTCTCTCCATTCCACACATGTTTGCAATAAGCACAAACACCACATTATCACACCACTTCATCCTGCCTAAACCAGCAGTGCCCATTTCCCTTCCCGCTATCACAGCTATGGGGGATTTGTCATCCAAATTAGAGCTAAAGATACAAAAATACCTCAACAGATCCTAATCAGAAGAAGATGTTTCTGTTGTGAGTTATTGGCCCACCACAAGCCAGTCAGGGTAAAAAAAAAAAGAAAAAAAAAAAAGAGAAGAGAGAGAAGAGGCTGCAAAGAAGCTGAGCACCAGCAGCTGCCAGTGCCTACAGCAAGTTGGGCAAGTCCCAACCACATCCGCTGCCAGAGGAGCTGCTGAGGCACCTCTCACCATAAAAGAGGACCCTCAGCCCCAGACCTCAGCACCACAGTCTCAAACCACCTTGAAAATCTGGCAAGATGCCCCCGTGGTGCCAAATACTGGGGACTGCATTTGCTGAAGCCACATCCCCTGCCATGTCTGTGGGACCAGATCCTGCAGATTCCAGCTCCAGCCCAGCACAGGCACCTGTCCTCAATGCTGAGAGATGCTGCAGTCCCAAAGCAGAGTCCTCCAGGCCTGCGCAGAACCAAGGGACTGGGTGGGATGGGAAATTATGCATTTAAATAACACCATTAAACACATCAGGACCTGGCAGCACTCTGCCCAGAGTTTAGGGATTCTCTTCCTTTCCTGTAGTTTTTACCCTCCTGCTCCATCAACTCTCCTGTGTGCGAACTGGGGGCTCTACCAGGTAGTCCCCAAGCTGCCACCTCAGCTCCTGGCACTGCCCTGCTCCCATGCTACCTCTGACTCCTGTCCCACCATGGCATGTGCACCCCATGCCATATGTCTGCAGGACACCCTGTGCCAGTTTAAATCTCTAAATCTTCCATCCCTCTAGGAAGTTGGAAGGAGATGTGTGAGGACAGCTCAGAAGAGCCTCGCTCAGCCTTGCTGACCACAGGACAGCCCTCAAGGGAATGGCTTTGGCCCTGGCTCTGCCCAGCTGCCCACGTCGCAGCATCCCTCTGCCTGTGCCAACTGCAAAAGCTGAGCAGTGAAGGGGTCCTGGAGGAGAGCCTGCCAGAGAGGAGCAGAGCGGAATCCTGGCACGCGGTTGCAGGGCTGGCTGCCAGCTTTAAGTGAATTTCATGAGAAGTGCATTGGGCCTCTTATCATTTGCAATGAGCCCTGCAGCTCTGACGAGACACGGGGGGACATAAGTAATGTCAGAACAGAGCCCTTTATTAATTAATAAACAGGAGTGCAAGCTAAAAGCTTTACATCCACCACTGCTAAATGCACAGTTAAAAGCCCTATAATAACCTGTGTTCATCAGATATTCCAGGCACTCCGGCTCGCTCCGAGGCGCGTGTGATGTGACACCATCTACCTGCTGCAGCCCGCAATTAAAGCCAGGCAGCGGCTCAGCCCGCGAGGAACCGAAGCAAGACGCTGCACAGCAACATCACCTGGCAGATGCAGCCAAGCATCACAGGATCCACAGTGGCCAGGCTGGGCTGGGATGGATTTGCTCAGCACGGGATGGATGTGCTCAGCACAAATCCTACCTCTGCCGGGCTTCCCAACCGAGCGTCGCGCCCTCCTGAAGCTCACTGGTACAGTCTAGCCCTCAGCTGATCTGTTTGTAAAATAACACCCAGGGCTGCCTCAATCATTTCAAACCAAGGCACATTTCGATTTTCTTGGGTTTTCTCTGCTACCACGGAGCACGTGCCCGTGGTGGTTATGCGCAAATTCACACGCTCCTGTTCACCAGGCACAGTTACCATCAGCGAACATGCAAAGTAGATATTAGCAGCCACACATGGCCACTTAGATGCCTGCTCATTTGCATATGCAAACACTCATTTTGCATGCAAAATGTGATTTACAGAAAATGGACATCTAAATTGAAGTCCCAGCATTGACTCTGCCCCTGCTACTGAGAGCACCGACAGTGCTAAACCATGATGAGCACGGGACGAAAAGGGCTGTGAAATGGCCAGGCATTGTTGCTGCTTTCATAGCTGGGGATTCATTAGAATCCATTCATTTTTGAAAGACACCTTTGGAGTGGGTCAGTAGTACTGACCCTTCTACCCTGACCCTTGCTCTGTGCAGCCTGCCAGACACGACAAAGGAGGAGAGGCTGTGAGGGGTCAGAAGTAGCCCCTTCCCTCTCAACCTGCTCTGATCCCCATGAATCCACCCTGCTCCGAGCAATGCCAAGGACATTTTGAAGAGGGGTATCTCTAGCACAGAATTCATCAGTGACCATGGGAGCTGATGGGTTTGGCAAAGACGCCACCAGTGTCACGCCAGCCATGTCCAGCCAGTGCTCCTGGAAGATGGCTCTGTGCATCATGCATGCCACCACAAGGCTTTCCTGCCTTCCCTCCTTGGCAGCCCGCTGAACACGCGCTCCGGCGCACTGCCACACACAAAGGAGCCGTTCTGGGAAATCCTGGCTTTCAGCATGACTGAAGTTTATAGCAGAAAGTGATCCTATTTTCAGGCAGATTTTCACTAATGAGCAAAGCCTTGACGGCCATATGCTCCCCACAGCCTCTCCCGCTCACTGAGAGCTCCTTACACGTTCTCTTCATAGTGGGGAAGAGACATGATACATTTCCACGCTGTTTCACTATAATATAAGGACTGTAAGGCTTACCTGTGTTAAATTAAAGAAATTTAAAACAACAGCAGGATATACAACCAAATTCCTTCCTTAAGGCTGTGCTGTACAGTTCAGTAGGCCAGAATCCTGTGCTGGGATTGCTTCCCTTTGACCCCATGGAATTAATGCTACACGAGTGACACAAGTGTGAGTGAGGTATCAGATCCCTTATCTGCGTAATATCACACAATTATTTACAAACACCTGTGAAGAGAAAGACAATTTCTGTACAGCATAAAGGCCCATACATCCTCTTGCAAAACTCTGAGAAACGCAAGGCTCTGCATCCTGTAAGACAATCCACAGCTATTCTCTTTTTGTATGTCCAAGTTCTCTCTCATATCTCAGGACAAGCAACTCTTGAAAACTCTGCAAAGTTAAAAAACATCTTCATCCTTGTCAACATTCTAAGTGAAATATTGGAAAGCCAGAGAGGTCTTGTACCTGACCTCATGGATACCCCCCACAGGGGTGCAATCTGCGTTCCTCTCTCTTTTGTTGGGCGTTATCATTCTTTTAGAACATACTTCGAAAATACAGGTTGCCATTTGGAGCTGGAATGCCTGTTTAAAATAGTTAATAATCAGGTAATGAGAAATATTTCTTTCAAAAAGGAACTGGGATATTTGTGTGAAATTCTGGACCTGATGAAATACCACAGTTAAAAATGGCAGAATCATTTAGGTTGGAAAAGACCTTCAGGGTCATCAAGTCAAATTTTCACCACCTTGTGAACTAGAGCAGAGCACTGAATGGCACGTCCAGTCATTTCTTGAACAAGTATACCCTCTTTGTGCATATATTTTCCTGCATCTCCAGCTGAGCTGAGCACCCCAATATTCAAAGTGATGAATGTGGTGGTCGGAGTTGCTCCCTCACCACCAGCACCATCACCCAATAACGATTATTTTGCAAGAAGAAACAGCTTCAGAACAAAGTTTGAAATAGTTCCTGCAGTTTGTGCAGCTGCTAAAGGCAGACAAAAAGTCAGTGAAATGCTCGTAAGCAACACGACACACTTCAGTTTATGTGATAATAAAAGCATGATTTGACATTAATTCTCTGCTTTATGTAGCAAATCCCTGCGCAAAGCTTCTTAGCTACCAACCCAGTTGGATATGAGGAGCAGCCAGGTTCCCATAGAAAGGGTTAAAAGAAAATGTTATACTAAAAGAAATCTCTCTACAAGTATAAAAAAAGAAAAATGATTGTAAATTCCACCAGGGGAATTCTGCCATGAATATGCTTCACCTTTCGCAGAATCTCCCACCCTGCCTCAGAGGATAACTGACCTTTGGAGAAAAATAATGAAAAGAAGAAATTCCTTGGAGAAAATAATGTGGCCAGGCCTCAGTAATGAGATCTGCTCCCTTTATGTTGCTATGACAACCGCAGTCATTTTATAATACAAAATACATGAATGGGAAGAGGGCCATCTCCTCGCACCGGGGCCGGCGCTGCAGCACCCCCAGCCTCGCACACTCCTCTCAGGACAGCAAGGTTTGGCTTGGTTGGTGCTCCACTCAATTTCCTTTAATGTGCACGGGACCAAGGAACCCAACTCCTCTGAGTGCTCTAATTATGGCTTCTGGGTGCATTTTTGGGTGGCAGGGTGGTGTGGGGAGGGTGCACTCACAGCACCCAGCCTGAACCCTCGGCAAGGCACGCAGGGCAAATCTCCCCACAGCTCTGTGCAGCCTCTGGTAACTTCAGCATGGAGATGGTTCTTGGAAAGAATCTCCTGCTCTTGACTCAAAATCACAGATTTCCTACCCATTTGAGTTTGTGGCAATGAGGAATGAGGAGGCAGAGTGTGCCAGTCCCAGAGCAGGTTCCAGGCCACTAGGAGCTGCCTGGTGAGCACACCTCTGCTCTGCAGGGACACAGGAAGCTGAGCTTCTGTCAAATCAGATGTCAACAAAGTGGGAAGATTTGTATGAGAGCCTTAATGCACATCCCAGGTTTTCCAGAGGAAGATCCACTTACTCCTGGCATGCAGGGCTCTCCAGCTTGCCTCAAACCACTTCGGTGTGTGAGCATGATCATAACTGCTAGGACTAAAGGTGGCCCAAAGTCAGAGCAGGAGTTGGAAATGGAGAAGTCAAGGGGGACCTAAGTATGGTGTTTCAGTTAATCCAGAGGTTCAGAGCGTTTCCTGTTTCCCAGGTGGTCTGCGGGGAGACCTGTGCTCGCTGCACCGTCAGCACAACTGCTCAAGGAACTGGAGTGCTGGGAAACTACAAACCCAGGTTTGCAAATGAAGAAAACAGCCAGAAACACAGAGGAAACCAAGAGGGTGGAGGAAAAAGAGGCCAGGAAACCAGGAAAAGCTCCAACCCATGGTGTTATGCAGCTCAAGAAAGGAGCAGAGTGGAGAAGGGCCCCAGGGCTGTCTGATGGGATGAGCCACAAGGAGGACAAACAGGACAGGATTATTTCCATTTCCTTCTCCACTGTCTTTTCATGGTGACATTTCCCAACAGAGATTGGCAGGAAGGGGTGGAAAGCTGAGGGAAACCGTCCCAGGCAGGCAAAACCCAGACTGCTAAAATCAGCTGCCATTCTCCAGCTATTTCCAGTACAAAATATGTACTATGTACTATGACAAATGTGCCCAGGACAGGTTGTTGGGTTTTAACTTCCGAGCTACATGGACATTGAAAGGGGGTCTCCTCTCCAGCACCTGAAGTCAGCACCATTAGCCAGACCTCTGATTTCCCTGCTCCACTCCAAAATACTTTGACTTGCCTCTGGCAACTGATGCTGAGGACCATGGAAGGATTTCTGCAACTACCTAATGATCTGAAAACAGCAGAAAGGCATCAGGAGTAGCCACTACATCAGGAAAGCTTTGAATAAACCAGATGCAGGGGGCCCAGGCACTGCCAAAGTCAGGGTAAAATTTAGGTTGCCCCCTGATTGGTACCTTTTATATATGTGGAATTTGCATGTGGGCAGCAAAATCCACCTTATATCAAATACCAAGGCAAAGGCTAATTTAAATTCTTTTTGTTCGGTAGTATGGAACAGTAATAAATCTGGGAAACCACTGGAAAGAAGTTTAAGAGGACATACAAATTGCAGTCACACATCAGCAATTAGGAATCCCAGGAAGGAGAAAGCACCTGTCTTGGTCTTTATTGAATATTATTCTCAATTAGAATATTCATCATGCACACAAGACAATTCTTTCATTCCAACTTCTATAGACGTGTCCAAATTACATCATATCCGCAGAACAGAGGGAAGGAAGTTATCTTAATCTATCTCTGAATAAAGCATTATTTAAACTCTCAATGGTCCTGCCCGAAGCTCACTGAGGTGCAGAGCCCTGGCAGCTGCTGCACAGAAATATGACTGCCTGGGTGAGCCTCCCAAAACAGCTTGCAAGAAAATGATCCCATTAAGGCTGAGGCTTCCCAAGCAGACTCCAGGAGGGGCTGGCAGGAGGCTGAGGCTCTGCCTTGGAGGGGAACATGTACTGCACACCAGGTGGACTCCAAGGATGCTGCTGCCCATGGGGAGGGCGGTCCCACCTGGACACTGTCCAGGCGTGTCATGCAAAGGAAAGCAGCTACAAATTCCTGCTGCCTGGAACCAAAGATGTGAGCCATTCCTCGCCTGGAAAGCCGTGCTCTGGACAGAGCATGTGCTGTTTTCTGTGAGGTTTGTTAAATCTGAGGTTACTCTTTGCCTGGGGCTACCCCTGTGCACGGCTGGCCTGGGAACAGAGCTTCAGTTCAGAACCTTCCTACCCTGTCCCTTGTCCCTTCCCAGCCATGCCAGTCAGACTGCCAGGTGTTTTCTAATAACAGATCATACATTTCAGGCCAGAGGGATCCTCGCGCTCGTCTGGCCTCTGGTAAGTAGGAGAACAGACCTGAGGGCTTTTTTGTCTCCATTCCTGATACAAATCCCATGTCTCTGCTTGAAGTTTTGACTGGACTCCCTTGCAACGAAGGCTGGAATCTCCCAGGATGAGAGCTGCATTGCCACAGCAGTGCTGTTCATTCTGGGGTGGATAAACCCAAATCCCACAGAGGGGACAGTGCACAGCCACAGTGCTTGGAGAAGGTCCCCATCCTGTCTGTGGGGACGTGGCTGTGCAGGCACATGGAACACGTGATTGTGAGAGGTAGCAGAGCTTCCAGCTCGCTCCTACACTGGCTCACAGAGAAGTCACATTGGCCAAAATATCAGATTTAGGATAAAAATAAAGCTGAGGCAATGTGCTTTAAACAGAAGTCCCTGCCATGAAGAGAGGGCTGCCTGGCTCTTTGCAGCAGCCAAAGGAGGAGACACACACCTAGAGGGTGAGCAGCATCCCTGCTCCCAGCACCAACCTCCCCATTGTCCCCATGCAGCTCTGGGCAGGGCAGAGGAGCCACAATGCTCTGCCACACACTGGTGCTGTCACCCAGAGAGCCTGGACCCCTGGGGGGGATCTCTGTGATCCTGCCCACCTCATCTATCTCCTGGGTCCCTTTGAACCATCACCTCACACTGCCACTTATCAGGTTTCTTCAGAAATAAAAAGGCATTGAAAAAATCAATGATAATTCATTGTATCCCATGATTTTTAAAGGCAATTAAGGCAGAGACAAGGTAAGAGGTTAGCAAAATCTCTCATTCTTTAATATATTGTATTTTCTCATTAATTCCTTAATCTTGTGACAAATTCTCCCAGGCAGAGGGCCAGCTTCCTGCCCTCTTGAACTCTGGCCGAGTTTTGAATGAAGCAAGTAATGCCTCAGCACCAGGCAGTGTCCAGTGCTTCCCAGCTGCCCTGGGGAGCTATGGGGGTCCATGGGGGATCTCCTCTGGCCCTTCAGCCTGTCCTCTAACCCTGCAAAGGAAAGGGTTTCCCCTGCAGCAAACACAGGGTCTGGGCAGACAAAGCTTCCCCAGGACACAAGACTTAAAAGCAGTGGCAAAATATTCCTGTGCAAAAAGAAGTCAATGCTCCCCAGCTCTGTCCCTGCTCGTTTGCACCAGAGTTAATAACTAAATTACTGCTAATTGGGGATACTATGAATGAGAACATATCACGCTTCTGCTAATCACCAGTGTTTCTGTGTAATGTCTGGAAAATCAGAATTATTAATGAAGAAGTTATTTTGGAATTCTGAGTTTAATTCCACAAATTCCGGATAATGGCAGTCTGGTTTGCCAGCTAATTTTCACATCATAACATCAAAACCCCTTAATTAATAGTGAACTAATTAGAAAACACTAACTTAAAGACAGCAGGAAAAGTTCTTTCCATAAGGAGAGCTGGGTTGGAGTGAGGCACCACAAGCTGAAGGGGAGGATTGGAAAGGGCAAGGGGTGGATGGGGATGGGCGAGAGGAAATTCTCAGTCTGGTTTTGAGCAAGCTTCAAATCAATTCTCTTTGAATGACTCGCCACAAGGCCTCTCCTTGGAAGAGCTGGGAAATGGCTCCTTCCCTCCTTCTGTCGCCCTGGGAAAGGCAGATGCAACGTTAACAACCTAAATATTTACCTGCTTCATTTTGTTTCCTAGTTATTAGGAATATTTTCCATCACTCCGCCTATCTAAAAAAATTTTCCCCCAAAACAGCAAATATTATGGCCCTTCATTCTACATAAATTTATTACTATGGAGTAAAAATGCTACTGTATTCCAAACACTGGCAAGAAAGCCAGGAGGCTCCACTCCTGCCAGCTTTTAATAAGATACACATTGGAGCTGCATGTTGCTCACAAGTTGCATGTTTATTTAAACAAGAGTTTCCAAGTGTTTAGGGACAGAGGTTGCTACAACAAGTTCTTATCATCAAACACAATGGTGCTGAAACGTTCAGGAAGGAGAGTTACAAATGGAGTAACTCTGCAGAATAAATCACTGATAAATTTTCAGCACAATTAGTTTTAACGCAGGATGGAATACTGTGGACCCTGAGTCTTCAAATGGATGTGCTCACTCCTAGGATGGTTTGGGACCTATTATGAGTTGAAATGATTTATTTAGGGATTTCAAATGCTTTAAATAAATCTTTCTTTTTGCCTCTGAATTACATGTTTTTTCTTGCAGAGCCAGAGATTTGACACTTTCCTGAGGTAATTCTGCAAGGCCAGGATCACCCAAACCTTCCCACTCGCCTGATGACAGAATCCTCTTCAGTGATTTCCAAAAAAACAAAGCCAAGTGTGCTCAAAGTGTGCCTCTCGCCTTCAGTGGTGATGATAAATGAGCTTCTTAGCTCGATTGTACAGGGGACAATATAAAATACTCCTGGCAGTACAGCAGCTGAAGGGATGCCACTCAGGCCATGGGGTCACACTCAGGAAATGTCCCTGCACAGATGCCCGTCCAAGCTTTACCCACTGCCTGTGCCCCAGTGCTGGACGTGGGGAGAGGGTCACACACAGGCCTGTCACTGTTCCTGGCTTAGCCTTTGCTCCCTGAGCAGTGGAGGGACCCAGGCCCCACATCTGCATGCACTGCATGCTCACAGGTCCCACACAGGGATCTCCAGCTGGTGCCCTCTTCAGTTTTCCCCTGCACTGTGGGATCTCTGCACGTCCCCACAGCGCTGCTGGGATCTCTGCACATCCCCACAGCGCTGCTGGGATCTGTACATGTCCCCACAGCACTACTGGGCTCCCTGCATGTCCCCACAGCGCTACTGGGATCTCTGAACGTCCCCACAGCGCTGCTGGGATCTCTGCACGTCCCCACAGCGCTGCGGGGAGCTGGCACGGGGCTGGGCACACAGCGAGGCACCCTGTGCCCAGCCCGGCAGTGCTGGCTGCTGGAGCACCCACAGGCCTCACGGGCTGGCGCTGCTGGAGACCTCGAGCGAGGCACGGCAAGAGCCCAGGGCAAGGCAGGAGCAGGGCCCCGAGGGCGCCGAGCCTGGGCCCAGCCCCGGCCCCGAGGCAGGAGCCGTGAAGGGCCCGGTTTAATGAGAGCTGAAAGCTGCGGGAGCCGTGTGGGTCCCGCGGGCTCGCCGGCCGGCCCGCTGCCCGGGAACTCGGCAAATGTCAGAGGCGATCGGATCTCAGCCTCTCGTGTGTCAGCACAGAGCTCGCAGACGTGAATCCCTCAGCTCCGCGGTCTGAACGCACCCATACCTTCCACATCCACATCACCAACCACAGCGCAGGGGTGAGGATAAAATCCATCCTGCTCTCCCTGACCTATTTTTGACACCCGCCATGGCTCACTGACACCCCGGAGATGAAGAGGGAATGGTTTAATTAACTTCACTCTTATTAATCTTAGCCAGGCTCGGAATGTGATGGACACTTAACTGCATCAAAGCCGGATGGGGATGCAGGCTCCAAGCTGCTCCCACTGAGCCTTCATCGCTTCTCCTGGTCCATAAACTGGGAGCCACATCCAGCCCTTGGCTCCAGGCTGGCTGCTGGGAACCAGGGAAGGAAGATAAGCAATCCTCTGCTGCAGTGCCACTGAAAACTGCTGGGCTCGGTAAATAAAAGGAGTCTCTAAATATTATTTTTGGTGGGGATTTTCATCTGAAAAAGTAAAATGCCATAAATCAGGCACAATGCTACAATCAGCACATACTTGTGACTAAATGCATCCTGTAGCACATTTCAGCATAAATTACAGCCATTTGATTTAGACTTTGCTGCACAAAGCCATATTATTTAAATTCAGCCAGAATTGAGTCCACTCACATTGCTATACACTTATAAAACATAGTCATGATTATTGTCATAAACTTCTGCAAACTGGCTGTTGAGTTACTTTGCCACATCATCATCTATAGTAAACAAGACTTATTTTACATTTTTCTCTCCTTCCCTGACAATCTGCCACAAAGCATTCAGCAAAATTGAGGCTAAAGTTGTGGCCAGATTCCCATAGCACGTGCACAGCAGTCCCTGCACCCTGGGGAGGACAGAAAAGCCTGCATGGAGCCAGAATCATGGAATTATTAAGGCTGGAAAAGACCTCCAGGATCAAGGTTTAAGCTCCCATGCAGGACACACCTCCCCATGAGCCATAGGCACCAGCTTGGGGCAGAGGGCTGGTGTTGGAGCATCAGCTGGCTCCTTTTGGTACCAAAGCATTTCCTCCAGATGCAGAGCTTTTGATTTGTTAATCATTTTTTGTTCTGTGTGCAGAACCTACGAGCTCATACCTAGAAACGGTGCAGGCAGGAGTGAGACGTGGAGAATGCTGCAGTTTTGAAGTTTTCCAACTCCATCAAAGAAAGTCAGAGTGTTTGGCCTGAATAACAACTCCCATAACTATAAAACTGTCCAGTGCCCCTTTCCCTGCCAAGATGCCAGCATTCCTCCCCAGCCTGGGGGGACCACTCACTCACTAGCTGGTTTGTCTGATTAAATTAATGTTTTACATTTCTTGTCTAGTTTGCAAACTTTTAAAAAATTAATCCCATCATTTCAACAAGTGTAACAACTAAATTATCATCTTTACATGATTAAAGTCTCTGCTGCGTCTTTTCTTGGCAAACATTACATGCCCATAATTTTACTAAATGTAATAAACCAACCATAGAACTATTAATTTTAGCATGGTATTCATGACAATTAGAAACGCATGAACCTTAAAATGATAAAAACTGAAATGAATACCAAAATAGCACGAAACACAAGAATCCAGCTCCTCAAACCAGGGGAATGGATATTATTGTCTGGTGTCACAACATCTATTTCAAGAGGCAGCCCCAGCACCACCCGGGATGCCACGGGCTGGCAAGCAGCAGTGCCTGGGGCAGGGGTGGCTCCAGCTGGCCCCAGTGGGAGAAGCCCCACTTTCACCAGGACCTGGTGGGATGGAGGAAAGCACCAACAGCACAGTGCCCCCACAGCAGCTCAGCTGGTGGTGGATGGGCTGCAGGAAGGCACCCATCAGTCCCCAGAGTGCTTCATTCTGAAACCCTCCCAGTTTCAGACCCACCATGGGGATCCCCACTTCTCCCACTGCTGGGCTGGGTGCCCACAGGGAATTCTGGCCAAAGGAGCCCTCACCTGCACTTCAGATGCCCCTGACCACAGCTGAGAGATCTACTGCTTCCAAAGACCTGGAAATTATCCCTTTTAACTCACATGAGAATCACATGAGTGAGAAGCTCCTTTTCCTCACTTTCAACAGCTGAACTTTTTCCTTTTTTTAAAAAAGGAAAAAAAAAAAGAAAAGAAAAAGCAAAAAAACTAGACGCTGAGTATTTGATCCAAAGCCAAAAACAACCTTTGGTATCAAGGCATTCCTGAGCTGCTTTGTTTATAGATACCAAAATACACACACAGCACCCCACACTGCTGCAAGCACACAGAGCACAAACCGCTTCCATCCACGCGGCCCGCGGCCACAAATCACACGCTCAGGCCACAAATGCTCGGGGCCAGCAGCCAGACTGGGGCTGGCAGCCACAGGAGAGCCACTGCCCAGGGCCCAGCCCAGCCCTGCCACTCGCCCTGCTCACTGTGTCCTAGTTTGCAGAATTCCTGACGGACTGGACGCTTCTGCGTTTCCTTTTCCATTATTGCTGATTGCCAAAATATTTGTGCAGTGATGGAATTTGCCTGCCAGAACTAGAGCAGGAGGAGGGAGCTCTGTTTTTGTCTGACCTCGAGTCAGGAGAGGTTCTGGGTCCCCGGCTGGAACTACTGGAGCTGAGCTCTGGCTGGAGCCCAGCGCTCCTCCTGGGACGAGCCCGGGCGGGCTCTGCCTGCCCTGCACTGGGGGACGGTGGGAGGGCTCCTGCCTCCGACAGGACAGAGCAGCCCAACCCATAGAAGGAACCGGAATGTTTCCACTTTGCCTGAGCGCGCTAGGAAACTTTTGGAGAGACTATTTTAGCAAAATATGCTAAATGCCTCCAGATCGATGCCCGTGAGTAGGAAAAATCAAATAGCTTTGCCATCACAAACAGCAGAAGGATGGCAACCGGAGGAGTCCAGCAAGCAGTGGGACAAACAGGAAAGAGTTGGAAATTTCCAGGGCATTGTTTGAAACGCAAGACAGAACATTCTGATCTACTTTTACTGTTTTGATGTTACATTTCATGTTTTAAAACACTCCATGCCTTTACAGAAACACTGCAAAGATGTCAAAAGAATTCAAATACACCAACTGCTCTTTACTTGGCTCTCCTTAGTCATTGCTGATTAGCAACATTTCCATCAGAATGGAGGCAAGACATTTAAGGACAGCCACATGGTGCCACTTTGGTTCTCACTCTGCCCACAGGAGGGAAAGGGGAGGTCCCCTCCTCTCACAGAAAGCTGGGCAGCTCCCAGCTCCAGCTTCACCCCAGGTTCTGGGCAGGTACCCCATAAGACAGCAGCAACATGCCAGGGCACAACCTTCTGTTGATGAGAACAAGCAAGAACTTCCCAACCAAGTGGTGACTCATAGAAGGGGCACAGAGAGATCAGCTGTCACCAGCCTGTGGCACACTGGGAACAGACAGCACAGGCACCCACTGCTCCTTACTGGGGATGGGGAGCAGCAGGGGAAGGTACAAGAGCACTTTTCAAGGCTCTGAGCAGCCATCCCACACAAGGGATCACTGACTCCTGCCATGGAGATTGGCTCAGCAGGGACAGCCTGTGGTCTTGCACGGGGGAATGGTGACACCGCTGTGGCAGCAGCATCCCAACCAACTCCACAAGCACAGGGACCAACAGCTGCCAGGCCCAGGCTCACACAGAAAATCCTATCCCCAATACCCCATTTCCAGCACTACCACTCCTGCCCAGGGCTCCCTGTCCCTTCCCTGCTGGGCACACAGCTCAGCTGCTGCCCTGGCCAGGCTCTGAGCTGCAGGTCTGAGGACACCATGGGTCACAGCTCTGCTGCAAACATGTGTCCTTGTGATGATTTTGGCAACAGAAATGGCCTAAATATTTGTTCAAGACTAGCGAGTGTCTTTGTGTGTCAGGCACAGAGAGACTTTTCTTCTGCATCTGCTCAGCCATTTATCCTGCTTTGTTGCTGCCAGTTGGAAGCTGCGCTGTGCGATCCAGGCCCTCGCAGAGCAGGATGAATTCTCAGCCAGGCAGAGGAGTGTCGTGCTGAGTCCAAGCCCTCAGACTCAGTCTCACATCTCTCCCCATGTGTACACAAGTGGCACAGCAGGTTCTCACCCTCAGCTCCAGGCCATGGCTCCTCACAGCCCCATGGTGCCTGTGCCCTCCCCTGGGGAGCTCTTACTGCCCCCTGCACATGGGACAAATTCATGTGTCTGTGGCAGAGCACTCCTGGAATTCCGGCTGAGCCATTCCCATGCTTCCAGAACTTTCAGGACATAAGCTTCACTCTCCTGGCTCAGATTTTAGGTAAACGAGCATTTCTCTGAGACAAACCATTACAGGAGGCAGATGAGATTTGTTCATCTATCCAGTTAGTCAGATATTATGCCCCCAGGAATATTCTCTACTGGCCTAGCACCAGGTTTAGGAGAAAGGTGGGAGAGTGCAAAAACCCTCAGATAAGGTCACAGCACATGTTCCACCTCCTCAGGCTGAAGTAAAGGACGTCAGAAAAGCAGAGGTGGCAGATGAGTCCACTTACAAGGCATCTCCTCACAGCAGGCTGCTCCCAGCTTTCCTTACACTAAGGGAAAACAGATTTTTCAGAGATGCAGCCCCAAAGTCGACGTCTCCCCAACACCAGTCAAGGTTCTCCCTTTGAAAGGAGATGCTGTTGGACCAGCATCTCCTGCTGTGCAGGCCAGGGGGGCAGAGAGAAGCTGGAGCCGGGCAGGATGTGACCATCATTTGTACATTTTACGCTCTGGAGAGTTTTACATTTTATTGTCTTATTTTTTATTGTCTAAGCCCTTCAAAAAGATACTGGAGCTGTCAAATCTAAAGTCTCCTGATGATAAGCATGCTCTGTAGAGGAGGTCCTGAGGCATTACTGCGAGAAATGCCTTGGGAGCTGCTGGGGCTGAGGGTCAGCCCTGTCCCTGGTCCCTCTACGGGGCTGCACTCAACAATTAGTCTCTAGTGAAAATCAGCCACAGAAGTTCAGAATTTTTTTTCCTTCCATTTCCACAGATCACCTTCTGCTCCAAACATGGAAACCATATGGCAGACAGGTCCTATCCCCTGCCAAGAAATTCCTTCTTGATGAGATCCCTGTAGCTATCGCTGAGGCTACATGGGCTTCCAGCAAGGGAGTTCACTTTCTGCATCAGACAAACCCTCCAAGCAGCCCAGGGAGGAAGAGCAGGGTTCGAGGTGCCAGAATTCATGCTGTGGCTGTTGCCTGTTGAGAGTAATTGCCCTCAGAGGGAATATTGTCATGCTTGGATTTTCCTCTCTGTCCCTCCAGCTGAAGCCAGCCTCGCTCCACTCTGCTGCAAGGAACAAGGCACAGCTCAGATGGGGGCTGGAATCTGGCTGCAGACCCTCTTCTCCATCTGAGGGGCACAGGGGGAACACACAGAGAAACACAAATGGGGAGTGTTTCACCCACAAACATGGTCCATGCTTGGGAAAGGCTGGGAGTTACAGCATTCTGGATGGGCAAAGAAGTCACACGGGTTTGTTGAGGAATAAACTCAAGAAAAAAAAATCCAAAACTCAGCCCCATATTGGGAAAATTCATCTAAAAGCTGAAAAGTCCATGGCACAGCCCAAGACAGGGAGCAACAACAGCAAGGCGAGGGGAGATTTACACCAAACCCCCAAGTCCTGGTGTTAGCTGACATCCCCCCACACCTGCTGCTGGCTCAGAGCTTTGTGGGAGCATCCCATCCACAGGGACTGGGGATCCCCCCTCATTTCTGGGGGGTCACCTTGCATTTAGCTCTGTGGTGATGCTTCACACTGGCTTGTGACCACTGAACCTGGAGAGTCACAGCTCTGCCCTCACTGCTGACACCACCCATCTCCGTGTCATCTGCAGGCACTACCAGCAAAGGTTTTTACCATCATTGTTGTTAAATCACACATTAAATCATGTCAGAATGTTCCTTGGGAACACCACAGGGAGCGACACTGCCATTACTGACCAGACTTTGAAATCTGTCATTAAGCCAATTTTTAATCCACATAATATGTGCTATTAGCTACAGGTTCTCTGGGCAAAATGTCAAACATCTTCAAAAAAATTGAAACACACAGCACCAACTGTGCTACGCTTCCTAACCAGGCCCAAAATTTGATCATACTGGACTCTTCATATGTTTTCTCGCAGCAGGAGCTGCCTGTCCCTGCTCCACACAGCACTGCCAGACCAGCAAGGGAAAGTGTGCAAGATGTCTGGCCATTCCTGTAATTAATTGCTTGTTCCTGCAAGGAACCCCCAAATTTCTGCTCCTGAGCTGCCCTCTACTTCCAGAGCAGACAGAATCTCCCCAGCACACTCAGACACTCGTGAGCCTCGCTCCAGCATGGCATGGTATAAAACAGACCCAGAAAACTGCAGGAAGAACCTGCCAGCAGCCAGACCCCAGATAAAATACATGGCAGCACAGTGAGTCCTGCACAAACCCTGTGAGTGTGCCATGAAATTCCAATTATTAGTCAACCATTGGGGATCAACAGTGCTCCCAAACTCCTGTGGCTTTTGGGCAATGAGGCAGCGGCTGCTGGGTCAGGAATTGCCAGATGCCTCAGGAACACCAAGTCCAGGAGAGTGGGCAAGTGCTGGGCAAGCAGCAGGCAGTGTTTGGTAGATGCTGTGCCACTACAGAAGTCACAGGACTCTCGGGGACCCTGTGCAAAGGCAGCAGGCCCTGAGCAGCAGAAACCTTTCTGGCTCTCAGTGCAACACCAGCTCATTCCCCTGCCCTCCCTCAGGCAGCACCTGGACCTCTGGTGCCACTCAGCCACTTCTGCTGGCCCTCAGTGCTCAGCCTAACCTTTGCCCAGCTGATGATTCTGGCAGATGTTGCTGGCTGGCTGAGGCTGGTTTTTTGGGGTCCTGTGCCAGTGACCACAGCGCAGGGCACACAGCCACCATCCAGGCTCTCCAGAGTGGACCAGCAGGGCCACATTTGCTGAAGAGCTGGGAAGAAAAAAAAATCAATGAGCACGGTGCAGTCAAAACAGTTTCTGGCAGAGTCTAGGCCATCCTGAAGTGAATATTACTTGGGACTAAATTGTTTTCCTTATCTAGCAGTTTGTCCTAAGGAGCTGGACTTAGCCTCCCAGCGAACCCAATAAGTCTTTCAGTTTGACTGGAAACTCCACATTTTTCCTTTTTAGAAAAATGTCACAGACATTCCTCTGTTTCATTACTCTCCGCTGCTTCTCCTTTCCTTCCCATTAAAGCTCTGGCGAGGGGAGGCCAAGCTGAGCGCCAGTGCGGGGCTGGACACAGGCCCAGACTGTCTGGACGTGGCTCAACAGTGGAAAGACCTATTGTTTTCCTTGGCAGGCAACTGGTATTTTTCCTTATGCCCAGAAAGGCTGCGCCAATTTACAGCCCATGACCTGTGGAGGGGGAGGAAGGGCCAGACTCGCGTCCCACCCTTTTCCCCCTCCAATAATCTCAGTCTGTGGAGGCACCACACACCCTCCTGCTGGGCAGGGACCATCGCCCTGAAAGCTAATTCCTGTAACCAGGGCAGCAGTCCTTCCCCCAGGTATCCTGTGGCCCTCGCTCAGGTTTATCATACAGCCAGGATCTGATCCTGAAAATAACCCGAGGGAGTGGGCAGCCTCCCTTGCTCCAGAGCAGCCTCCCAAGCCCTTCCCATGCTCGCAGGGCTGTCCCAGGGGATGGCTGGCACATCCTGCTCCTGCCTGGACAGAGATCCCACCAGCACAGCCCCCTGATGCTATCTCAGTACTTCCAGCACCAGGGCAAGCAGGAAGCACAGGGCTGTGGGAAAACTAAACAAGGAAGTTTGACGAGGTTTCTCACACCACCGAGTAGGTTTGCTCCCTTCTCACTGAAAACTGCTGGGCACAAGTTCAGGTCAGGACTTGCCTTATCACGAATTGTTTCTCCCAGGTCTCAATGCCATCAGCAGCTTCCACCGTCCTGCTCCTGGCACCATCCCCGGACCACAGCACAGGGGCCTGGATTGTGCTCCCTGCATTTAGGCAGGGAAAAAGCCATAAGAACACACACATTGAGTCTGGTGATAGCTGAAATCTCCCCCAGGAAAACTCCTTCTGGGGCATAAGAATGGGGGAAAACTCAGCATTTCATCGAGGGTTTGGTCCCTAGCCTTCCAAAACTTTCCCCACCTCAGCTTCTGAATCCCCATTTACCTCCCTAAGACAAGAATTACTGCAGCTTTAGAACACTGAAATCCTGCACTGAAGCAGCAGATCTCCCCAGGCTGGGGGAGGTTTCCAGGCCTGCCCTTTCATCCATCTGCAGGATAATGCTCAAAAAAGGAAAAAACAAAAGACTAAAGCAGAAGGTTTGCTCAGTGCATTCATCCTTCCAGCTTTTCATATTAATTACTCCTCTTCCCTCCCAGGCCTCCACTTGCCAAGCACTCTGCCCTACCAGCCAGGCTGGGCTGTGGCAGACAAAGTCCCACAAGCCCAAATGGCCTTTTCCCACTGGCCTGCACCAGCAGCTCTTCACAGTGTCTTGGTTTAAAGGGGAGCTAAGAGCAAGTGTGACCCCAGTCAAGCCCCACCATCTGCACCATTTCTTGGTCTCAGACTCTCCCACGGCCTCAGCTCACACCTTGGGGCCACACAGATTAGGCAGGGTGGCCAGCATGGCAGGGAACACCATGGTGCCCACAGCGCCAGCAGGGCTGTGGGCACAGAGGAGCCACAGGACCTGCACAAGGACAGGATGGGTTTGGCCTGTGCCCTGGAGCAGTCTGACTGTCCTTACTACAGCCAGAGCCCAAGGACACGAGACCCCTCACCCCAGTGCCTGCTGCACAAAGGAACAGGACATTCCTGCTCCTCTTGGGCTGTTCTCAGGAGCCAGGTGGAGCCCTGAGGCTTTGGCCAAGGGTGGTTCCAAATCCCCATCTGCAAGCACTGCCCACCCCATCCCTCAGCAGCTGCAGCTGAAGGCCCCAGTCCTTGGGGAACTCTTGAAGAGCACTTCCCACCATCTGAAGGCAAAGATGGCAGGTCTTCCAACTTAGCAAGATACTTGCAGATACTTAGCAAGATGATGACAATGAACATTAATTATAGCCCAGATTATGTACTTCATCCACCACGTTTCTGCAAGCTGCAAACCCCCCAAATGTCCTCAGACAGAGACCTCCATGAGCAGATATGGATGGAAAGGGAGGAAAGCCAAGCGACAACCAGGCTAATCAGAAAGGAAATGGCCTTTGTCACTCGGCCAAGTCAAACTCAGATTGTCTCTTGGATTTAAAGTGCTGCTGAAGCAGGAAAGCTCTTTAAGAGCACACATAGTAATTGTCCAGCAAATAGAATGGTGCCAGCTTTTCTCCTCAGCTTTGGAAAGGACACGCAGGATGCAATACTGGGCCATCACCAGGGGTCACAGAGTGGTGATTCAGTGATTCGGCACCCAGCAGAAAGCTCATTTGTCACCTCTGCTAATTGCAGATCCCTCCAAAGGCTCCCAAGCTCACAGTCTCCCAAACCCTGCCATGTGCTCTAGGCAAGGCAGGACACCCCAGCAGAACCACAGGGCATTCTTAGGGATTGCATCTCCCCTGTTTGACCCCTGCAGTCCTTTCAGAGGTGATTATTCATCTTTCTGGACTCTCCATCACACCTCACGGCAGCAGGATTGCAAAGCTGCTCCTGGCATTTCCATCTGTATTATTGCTGGCTGGGAACACAGCTTCCAGTCTGGCCCCTGCCCCTGCCTGTGACTCCTGAGAGGCGAGGCTCCTGCTGGGACTGCTCCAGCTGCAGCAGAGAAAATGCTTTGCAGGGATTGTTTTCACAAACCTTTCTACTGCCAGCTATTTTGATACCACGAGTCATCCCTGCGATGGGGAGGAGAGACCTCCCTTCCCCTCCAAAGGAAATCCATGCTTTGTCAGGAGGCTACTGAGTGCCAGAGCAGAGCTCATGGAAAGGGAGTCAAGGGCTGCCCCTCTAATCAGGGTGGTCCTTCCTGACTCCTTTTCAAAGCATTTTCCAAGGAAACTGGATGCATTGGCAGCAATCTGGACAACTCATAAGAGAAATTTCACTGGCTTTGGAGGCAGACAGCTCCACAAGATGGAAGGTGTTGGACATTTCTTGTTCTGGCAGCAAACTCCCTTCAAATGATTCTGTTCTGCCTATGAGGTATGGATGACCCTGGAGGATTTGGGAACACTTTCACCTGCAAGTCTGTCACCACCACTGCAGCTGGAATTACATCTCCAGACCCTTGGAAGCCCAAGAGCTGCTCAGAGGACCCTGCTGCCTGGCCAGCCAGGAGGCTGCACCTTGGAGGACTCAGGATCATCCTCATCCAGGCTCTCCTAGAAGACATGGAGTTGGGTGATCAGGGCTGGGCAGGAGTGGATGCAGGGATCTGGTCTAGAGCAATGACAGGATAACATACTTTAACACAGAGAGAGAAAAACCCCCATGTTTTCCAGGTTTCCAGCTCCAGCCTTGCTGAGCCCAGAGCCCGGAGCCCACCCCACTAAATCTCAGGGCGCCAGTACTCAGAAGTCCTCCCAGGGGTCAGGGTGGTCACAGCACAGTGTTTCTCCCCAGAGAAACAGGGGAGAACTCTGCTCAGCACAGCACACACTCACCCCACACCCTTGAGTCAGCGACCACAGCGTGCTGTGTCCCGCTGCCTGTACCTGCAGGGCAGGAGGAAATCAGCCAGCTCCTGACCCACCAGGCACCTGGAGCAGCAGTCCCATGAGCTCCCTCATCCCCTGCCAAGGGAGGAGTTTTGGGGCTGGGAGGGGAGCATCTCATCCCGCCGAGACACGCCTGGCAGTGCTGGAGGAGCGTGACTGATCCTGCAGCGGCGCTGGGAACGCGAGCGGCACCGAACGCCCCAGCAGCGGGGAAACG
This sequence comes from Passer montanus, assembly GCF_014805655.1. NCBI lineage: Eukaryota > Metazoa > Chordata > Aves > Passeriformes > Passeridae > Passer > Passer montanus. The sequence continues at coordinate 3,736,118 of NW_024370263.1, read as the reverse complement.
CCGCCAGCTGCAGCCAGTGTGAACACGCTGCTCGGGTGTGATTGCTGCAGAAATGGGATAAATAAGGAAGTGGCAGCTCAGCCAAGGCACCAGGTGACCCCAGCCTCACAGACAGCTCATGCACTGCCTGCAGTGCTCATTCTGCAGACACACCGAGGGGACAGGGCTGGGCTCTTCCCCGCTGAACTGCACAATCCCAAGGGAGCTCTCCCAGGGACTGCTGTTGGGCCAGGATTTCATCCCCTTTAGAAAAGGCAACATGAGTTTTCTCTCACCCACCAGATGGGTGTTGCACAGTTCCATAGGGTGAGACACTCATGCTTGACCATCATGGGAGAGCATCCCAAAGGGATGAGCTGCTCCATGGAGATGCATCTGCTATGGAGCAGGCTGGCTGCAGGGGACAGACGTGTCCATTACCTTGCAACCCAACTCTCCTGTTCATCACACCCAAGCAAGACCTCTCTCATGAGTAAAGGATCTTTCCACTTGCTGTGGGCAGCCCCAGATTTTGTGTCTGGGTGTTCTGGGAGGTCAGCTGCAGTTTTCAGAACAACAACTAGCACAAAGAGATGCTGTAAGTGTATTCATATGCAGGCAAAGGAAAACAAACCATGATTTTCAACAGCACAGATCACATAATATTCCAGTTACAGCTAATTGAACTCCCTGCAAGAATGTCAAAGAGAGGGGTGTTTTTCTAAGATACTTTTCCTTTGATTTACAGTGTGCATTGGGATTTCAACCCCAACTTTGTCATATGCTGCACTACCTTCTCCCTCTCAGGATTTCAAGTTTTCCTGCTCCAGGTGCAACTGCAGCATCTGGGGAAAGCAGTGACAAGGGTAAACTCAGTCACCTCTGTGCCACCAGCCAGAGACCACCAGGGAATGGCTCTGGACACCAGTGTGACACTGGGCAGTCACAGAGCTGGGAAAGTCACAGCTGATGGGGCAGACATGGCTGGGACAGGAACCAGCACCTCCTGCCCAGCTCCTGCAGCCCTGCTCAGCAGCTCACACACACTCCCAGGGGAAGGCTGAACCAATTGACATAGAGGAACTACAAGGGCTCAGTAGAAATGATTTGTTACCAATTAAGGCGGAAGTCAATTAAGGCAATCGGTACAGGTTAAAGAAAAGATGGCCTAAGAAATACCTAATTGACAGGAAAAAAATAATACAAAGAGCCACCTTGCAGCAGCCCTGCATTAACTGGGGAGACCGGGGACGCTGTGAGGTTTCAAGAGTTCATTGCATTTATGATCAGGAGCACAGAACTCCAGAGGCTTCTGTCCAGATGAGAGGCTGAGGGAAAGATATTGCAAATCATCACTGAACTCTCACCTGCTTTAATCCTCCTCTGTTCCCATTTTCTCCCATTCACTCTGTCAGCAATATCTGGAATCCAACACCCACAGGTGTGTTTTCACACACAAGCAATGTGTAACAACTTCCACATCCACCCATCTAAAGAACACCATCTATCGTTACAATTCCAGATACACACTTTTATCCAGCCCAGGAAACCTCCAAGCTAAAAATATTTGGAGGCTGGAAATATCCTCAGACATCAGTCACTGTGAGCCTACTGGAGGATCCAGGAGCCACAGAGGCACAGGTGACCCCAGGGAATGACAGGGCAAGGGCCAAAGAATCTAAACTGCAGAGACAAAGGTAGAGGTGGTCCTGAGGAGAGACATCCTGGCTGCTCCAAGGGAGCTGAGGTGCAAGGAAGTGCTGGGGAGCCCACGATGGCTCCTGCTGATCGTGGGACCAGGACACTGCAGGGACACACCAGAGATCCCTGGAGTCAAGCACTGCAGCACGGCACAGGGAGGAAAGCAAACTGATCCCTGCTGGTGCTGCTCAGCTTTGGTCCAGGGTGGCAATATGCCCATGAACAACCAGGAGTACCCATCACCAGCCCGGCATCCACCCCTCCAGGAGCACACTGCCCTTGTCCCACCAGCACAGGGCCAGGCTTTGATGACCAGTAGAAGCATTTGTACCTCACTAACTGCTGTGTGAGCAGGTGGTTACACCTTGATCTCCCCTGTGACCTCTACAAACCATCTGCTGAACCCGCTGCCACCACCTCCTGCCCTGAAGAGCTCTGCTCCCACAGGTGCCAGCACACACATCCATTATGGGATCCTGGGGTCCTTTGCAGGAATAACTCTGATGTGCTGCAGACTTCAGATGGGGCTAAATCACTTGCCTGGTATGAAGGATGCCTTCCTTGGTGACATTTTTAACACTGTTTTTAAGGAGCATATTGCCCAGCTGGAAATGAGAATCCATCAGGCAATAGCATATATCGTAGGTCCTGGTCAGTAAGTGGAAAGAATTGGGGTTTATGGCTTAATAAATCATAGAACTTTCAATTAGATGAGTAGCTTAATTACTCCGCTGGATTTCGCATCCTACCTCTTTTGTAAGATCGTATTCTTTTAATGGCAACACCGCCGTTACCAAGGCCCTGACAAATTGCACTTCGTTCCTTCCTATTCAGCATCTGACTGGAGCAGGTAGGGCATTACAGCTTAAATTCATTAAATTACTCTTAACATACAACTTCCCTTGACTTTCTGTAGATTATTCAAAATAAATGGCATCCCATGAACGCCCTCTCCACTGGGCAGGATTGACTTCCCTTCTGTGACCCTCTCCAACGAGAAAAACACACTGAGTAAAAACAGGAGATTCAGCACACATTTACTAATGGGCATCAGCATGTTTGTTTTGGGATTTCTGACACTTCAGGCCTGGACTCTCCTCCCTAGGCTGGGCAAGGCTGATGCCATTTGGATTGCAAGGAACCTCTCCAGTTAAACATATTTGTCGCACACCTCGATGCCTGAAAACACAACCATCCACAGTCATGGCCCCAAGGAGCAGCAGCTCACAGCAGCATGCACAGCCCCAAAACACTGTTGATGCCTCCAGGTAAAGAGGCTAAAACACAACAGTGGTCACTTACAGCCACAAAAACATTGCTGAAGCCCTGGGGATAAACAAGCAGGAGGTGCCTCCACCAGCACTGTAGGAACACAGAGCACCCAAACCCAGGCAACAGCAAGCAGGAGTGAACAGGAGGGATTCAACCCAGCCTGCTGATGCTGGCAGACAGGTGCCCCAGTAGAGCCATCTGGCACACCTGAACACTTTGACCTTTGCTTGCACTCATCCCTCCACAGCATCACCCAAGAGCAGCAGGCCAGGATGACCTGTGGGGTGACCACTCTCAGGGGAAGCTTCAGCAGTTGGTGTGAAATGAACCTGTACCCCATCCTTACTTCTAGAAAAACAGGTTTTAGTTGAAAGCCAACATTTCCCATACACAGGACAGAGTATCCGATCCATGCAGAGCGACTCCCCGTCTCTCCTCACTTTCTTCCTATTGCACCTCAAGAGTTATAGATCCTTCACACTCATAAAAGATAATCACCCTTCATGGGTGAAGGAGCCTCTATTTATACCACTGCAGCAGGATGAATAGGCTGTGCAATTAAAGCAGGAGCTGCAGCAGAAGGCTGAACACAATTCCTATTGAAGGGAAAATCCAGTATTTTCCAGTACCTCAAAATTAGTTATTTTTACTTAATACCTGCTGGGTAGAAGCCCTAGAGTCAAAGATTTAATCCCAAGGCTCATTCATGCCATTTCCAAGACCAGCACTGTTCCACATCCTGCACACACATGTGCACAACACTGCTCTGGGTACCGTGTCACGGGGTCCATCCAGGAGCTCCAGGCACATCCCTGGGTGCATCCCTGCTTAAGGGATCTCCAGGACTACATGGATGGCCACTGGCCATGCCTGCCCGGGGTCTCCAGGAGCCCTGCATCTCCGGGGACCCTCTGCCGCAGGCGGCTCCGCGGGGGGCACTATTTACCTTGTTAATTTCCGAGGGAGGCGTTTTAATTGCTTTAAATTACTGCTGGAAAAACTGGAGTGGTCAACAATCAATCAGGCTGATTTACCACCCCGTGCCCACCCGCCGCGAGCCGGCAATCAGCTGCCGCCACGAGATCTATTATTGATGAACTTTGCGGCACCGCTAATTAGCCTGGAGCGCAGGTCCCCGGCATCGCAGTGCCGGCGGAGCACGGCTGTCACCGCTGCCCGGGACAGGGGACCCGTGTGGCACAGGCAGCACCGGGAGGGCTGCCCAGCCTTCCCTCCCTTCCCTCAGCTGATCCTACAGGCAGCGAGGCAGGAGTGAAGGGGGCAAGGAAGGCTGCGCCTTCCCCAAAATGCAGGGAAGAACCGTGGGGGGAAGTGAAGGTGTCCCAGGAGCAAAGGCACCCCGGATTCCAACAAAAGCAGTGCGGGAAGAGGAGGGCATTGCAATTCTGCGCAGGAATCCGTAGTTCCCATCCCTGCCAAGAGCACCTCCACGGCGACGGGCGTGTGCGTGCCAGTCATCCATCAGCCCACTGATCTCATCCTTGATTTTCATGGACAACTTTGATTTTTCATCATAAATTCTCCTTGTTCCTCACTGGAGACTGACAGGGGGTTTAAGTACAGAATGAAACGGAGAATATTAAAGTGGCTGCTATTCTTTTGTGCCTGTCAGCTGATTCACTTTAAACACTGTCCTTTTTAGTGAGAATACCTCAACACTTTGGGACCCTCAGCCAAGGCCCTCAAGGATATTGATTAAATGCAGCTTCCCCTGGAAGACCCTTCATTTTCTTTAAGTTCTCCCTGTTTTAAAGAGGGGCAATGGAGGTCCAAGGGCCCTGCCTGGCCATTCAGGGTCACTGCCAGGATTGGGTGGGAGTACAGCAGCCCCAGAGCAGCCCTCAGATGTACCCAGCCCTGGCCAGCTCCTTTTGCCACATGGGTGGCCCCATGTTGGTGACACTGGATGGCTGCAGTCCCAGCTCTTCTCACGGGACCAGTCCTGACAGGAATTCTGTGCCGTGCTCCCAGGAGCCTGAAGAGTACATCCTGGCACAGGCAACCCTGCATGGCACCAGGCTGAATCCCCCCACTCCTTGCTTCCAGGGACATCAGCTCCGTTTCCACTCCAGGGAGAAAGCTGCTTTATCATCCCCTCCTTGTTATAATCCCATCAAAGCACTCCTGGCCCCCTCGCCCGGGGTGCCTCTACCGCAGGCACCCACACAGCGCCGGTGCCAGCGCCTCTCCCTGGCAAGCCCAGCCGCAGCCTTTTATCTGCAGACACAAAGCGGCAGTGCCCTGCAGCTCCTCCACTAACAGGTGATTAAACGTGCATAAAGATTTACTCATTTCCCCTTCCCCGCCGTCAGTAAGCAACACGAAAAAATAAATATTCCAAGTGCTCAAATATGAAGGCTCCAGGTTCACAGTGGGAAACAACCACTTCGAGCTATGGAGGTTTCCAGCCTCTGCTGGGAGGAGGTTTCCATCCAGCTGCAGGAGGTGACCATTCCCTAATTCCACTTCACAGCCACCACCTCGGTGCTGCTGCTGCAGCTTCTTGGGTTTTTCTCAGCAAAGGTGCTGAGCCCCACCCGGCTGCCATCGAGGCAGGGCTGGGCACGCAGGGCAAGGTCCTCAGCATGGGTCTGGCTGGGGCTCCCCTTGCCCCCACACCCCCCAGAACACCTGCACAGCAGCCACCGTGGTCACCAGGGCACCAATCCCAGTGACCAAGCATGCTGCTCCTTCCTGGCACAGGGCTGGATGTGGAGAGGTGGGACATCTCTGGTCTGGGGACATGGGCCAAGAGGCTTCAGCCACAGCCCCAGCCCCAGCAGGGACAGCCCTGGGAGCATGCCGGGAGTGGCCGAGGTCGCAGGCAGGCTGCTCTGGGTGCCCTCACCATGTTCAGTTTGTTCAGCATTCCTGACCTACCTCCAGCACAGCTTATCTCTGCTCGCATCGCTCTGGGATGGAAACAGCCCCAGCCCCAGGGGAAGTTTGCTCACCCTGCGTTTACACCTGAAAGATCCGTTGTTTATCCAAAGCTGTGCAAACTGTAGGCCTGGAAACCGGACTGAAACCCTTATGCAACCACCCCTCTGAGCCAGAAACAGCCCAGCAGCAGCTTGCACGGCTTGGCCCGGAGCAAGGTGGGTGTGAAAACTGGAGCAGAGCCAACAGCAAGTTCATATACTGAGCATCTCTGTGCCTCCAAAGAAGCTCAGCCTCCTGGGTGACGCTGAGGTGACACTTCTGTGCTGCCAGCACACACACCTGCACAGGCAGGAGAGTCCTGGGAGGTTGACACCAGAAATAATAGCCACAAGTCCCGTCAGTTTATCACCACCACTGCATTCACCCCCATGGAAATCACACTTTGATTTGTCTATTGATTTTTAAATGTTCAAATTAGCACAGACTCGCTTCCTTCTGATCACAGCCGCCTGCCCCCAGCACCTCCAGTTCTCTGGGATTCACCTTTCCCCAGCTCCTGCTTTGTAAACGCCCCAGCCTCCCCACTGCACCACTGAGCATTCAGGGCTCCTGCTCCAGAACGGGACCCATCGGTTCCAGGGCACAGCTGCTGCCAATTACCACTACTTAACTGGCACATTAAGCACAGAGTAAGGAATTAGGAGTTTCGGTCTGCTCTCTACTTAACAATAACAAAGTCACTTGACCTTTTTTCAGCCACCACAATGGCTGTGTAAGTGACTGCTTGACAAATGGGCTTTGTAATGGTCTCTGCTCTTTCTCATGTGGCTGGTGGAACAGTTAATATCTTGAGTCACAGCATTAAGAGGAGTGCTCGTGATTAATTTAAGATGTCAATTAATCACCCCAAATGGACTGGTTTGTCATCACTTCCTAATGGGAAGATGTTGATTTGTCCCACAGAATTTGTAACAGGAAGGGAGGCTGAAGGCCCCGCTCAGAGCGGCGGGAGCTCTGTGACCAGCGCTAGTGAGAGAGGAAGGAAGAAAGGAAACAACCACTTCCACATACAAGGGTGCCACTGTGTTCCCATTTTAAAAATCACACCGCCCTGGGAAGAGCCTGCATGTATTTTTTCTGAAGTGCCAGCCCTGATTATGCCTTTAGACACCTCCTTCCAGCAATCCGAGGTGCATCCCCCACAGTGCAGGGCGTGGGGGACAGTGCCAGGTCCAGTCTTTAAAAACTCACACATTCTTTCTCTCTAGCACAGAGAACAAGAACTGGAAAAATCTCTGCTTTTAGCTGGACAAAGGAGACGTTGACAATTTCAAATCTGTCCTTGGTTTCCTTTTATAGAAACAAGACATGTGCAGCGATGATTCAGAAATGTAGCTCCAGAGATTGCCAGGGCTGCTTCACACCAGCTCCTCCGAGCTAAGCAGCCGTCCCTGGCAGAGCCTCTGTGCTCAGAGTCACCCACCCTGGCCAGGGGCTGTGTGGACACTGGGTCCTGGCTCTCATACCCCATTTCTGGAGGTCAGCAGAAGCCATTTGGCCAGTGGGAGTGCTGCTCTGCACTGCATGGATGGTGAGAACACATCCATGGTCTGACAAGTGTTGCAGTGATTCTGGACAGGTTCTGCTGAGCCCTGCAATTTTGCTCCTTTTCTAAAAAATTTGCTGTTTGCTACATAGCACTGATTGCTGAGCACAGGGCCACCAGAGCCAGCACACACTACCTCTAGGAAGTCCATCTTAACTTTAGATTGTGTAAGAATTTGCTCCACTGGGAAACGTAAATGTCCAAAATAGCCCCTCATCAGCCCTCATACTGGGAAAAGCTTTGAGGTTCCCCATGCTCCAGAGAAGATGAGCAGGCTTTGTCTGAACAAAGTCCTTGGCAATAGTGTGACAGCCATGGTGACAAGGAACTGGACCTCTCTGGATTCCAGGTGAAGTTTGTACTCAAAGCAGGGGCCAAGCACTGCAGTTCCCTCTTTCTGGAGGAGGAACTGGACCTGGGGAGCTCCCAGCCCACAACACACAGGGCAAGAGCCCTGTCACCCAGGCAAAGAAAACCCAGGGTTGGCATGCAGCACCATCATTTAGGTATTTGTGAAACAGCTAAACCACAGCTTCTTGTAGCTATAAAAATATTTCAGACTTTTCAACAGCTCCGCTCCATGAGCCCACTAGTGCCTAGACTTTGCATCCACTGAGGTGCAGGGAAGAAATCCTCCATTTCAGTCACAGTGGGCAGCAAGAGGCAGAAGATAGCAAACCCCCAGCTGACTCCAAGAGGCTGTTTCCTTGGCTGCACTTTTTCAGGATGTTTCTGGGTCACTTGCTTCCGTATGAGGCATTACCTGGACTCGTGTGAGCTGTGTCACCCCTCATCAGTCTCACACTGTGGCAATAAATAGAGTCCAAGTGGAGACAGATTTTTTTTTCCACCCTGAAGTCTGTAAAAGAAGGGGCTGCAGGAGTTGGAGATGGAGCATCACCTGCCTCAGGCTCCCATGGAGATCCCAGACACGTATCACACTCCAGGCTGTAATTCACAAGGCATATTAATCATGTAACAAAGAAGTCACTTGGGATGCTGGAAAATAAAAGCAATGATGAAAAAATAATTTTTTTTTCAATTGGTGTGTAATGAGGCAGGTTTTCCCCCACACAGGGAGGTTCCTCCCTGGGAGGAGAGCCTTTGCTTCCTGCCTGCCTAGGGGCCCACGACCCCGCTGTCCGTCACACCCCATGAACCGTGCTCCTCTGCCCAGCACCACGGGAAATGTGCTCTCCTTTGCTACGAGTTCCCATGAAATCACAAAAATGTTGGGGGTCTGGGGGAGGAAGCACTGCATTTCCATCCATTCCTTTCCTCCCGTGGAGGAGGGTTGAAAACAACTGTCCTTGTGTCTGTGTGCGCCTCGCGCGCGGCAGCTGCAGGACGAGTCCTGCTCACAGGGTTGTGGTGAGACCACACTGCGTTGGGAGCCCCACAGGGTTGGGAACTTATTTCTAATGGGGTAACCCCAAGGGAGTCAGATGAACTCCCTGTACAGCAGGACGAGTCCTGCTCACAGGGTTGTGGTGAGACCACACTGCATTGGGAGCCCCACAGTCAGGGTTAGGAACTTATTTCTAATGGGGTGACCCTAAGGAAGTCAGATGAACTCCCTGCACACACGAGATGAGCCCAGACTGGGCAGAAGAAGGCACAGCATGGCACCAGCCTGTACTCGCTGGGATTCCTCCACGGCTTTCACCAGCCAAAGCTCCATGACAAAAATGTCAAATCTGGAATTTTAACCCATAACAAGCCCATGAAATCCCAGATGCATTTCCATGAAAGCACCCTTCCTAGCCATGCCTGGGCACATGCAATGCAATGCCAGAGCCTTGGTGACAGCACCAGAACCTCCAGTGGAGTCACAGTCTTGTAACAACTGCTGCCAACAGGGAAACTGGTTTTACTGGACAGTCAGGTCACAGGGAGGAAAGTACAGGGGACATATCCCTTCCCTCCCCTCAGGAGCCTTCCCAAGGGTCTTCTCCAGCCATCACAAACATGCACACATGTATGCAGCTTGTCTGGGGTGTGGGACAGAGCTCATCAATGCCACTTTGGGCAGCAGCGGAGCCCATGTGTGCCCATGCGTCTCACCCATTCCAGAGCTTTTGTGTTTATCAGCTCCCTAAGACAGACGCTGGAGCTGCCACGTGTTGCCTCCAGCAAAGTCCTGGGGAGAAGGGAGAGCAGGCCCCGGGAGGAGGCAGCTCTGCTGCTCTGATCTAACCGGGAGTGACACAAGGGCTGGGGGCCAGCAGTGCCCACCCCCTTCTCCTGTGATCCTGGACTTCTGATCCACAGCGCTGCAATGGGAAAGTCACAGCCTGAGCAGGGCCACAGTGGGCAGCCAGGCCATGGGCTGGAGAAGGTTCTTTTGTCACAGACCCCTCAGCACAGAGCAGGGGATGATTTCCCAATAATTTCCTGATTTCATTCGGGGATCAATTGGCCACTTGCTCCCGTTCCTTCCCCCCAGGACCAGAGCCTCCAGCTCTGCATGCAAAGCAGTCGCTCCCTATTTCCAAATGCAAATGCCTCTGTGAAAGGCCTTGCTTTGAAACCAGCATTATTCCCCAGGGTCCCGACCCTCCCGCCACATCCCTCACCCCGGCCTCTAGCCCAGCCTCTGCCTCTGCCTTCCCAGAGTAACAAAGGTTACGGGAAATAAAAGCAGAGCGATTACCATCTGGGAATCATCAGGCAGAGCCCAGAGGGATGGAGCAGGCTGCAGAGGCCGGGCTGACCCCACAGCCCACCACCCATGTGTGCCTCAGCCCCCTACCCCAAACCCCAACAGCCTGCCAAGGGCTGCAGGGACCCCAGCAGCATGGTGTGAGGGGCACTGAACCAAGCTGAGCCAAACCCAGTGACACCCTGAGTGACACCCTGCACCCCACTGAACGGGGCTGGAGGGAGGAGTGGCTGCCACATCCCTCCTTGCACCCCGACACAGCACTTCTGCAGCCCCAGAGGCAGGCACAGGCAGCCCAGGATGGCAGCAGCATACAGCCATAGCTGCAGCAGGGCCAGAACATGCCTGGCAGCTCCACCTCACTCTGTGACCCGCTGCCAGTGGGGCTGTGGAGCAGGCAGCTGGAGGGGTCTCACACCTTGGCTGGCCCCAGTGCTGCAGGTCCCTAAGCTGCCGCGGGAACAGGGATAGGGATGGGGACATCCCCCAGTTCCACACTCCCTGTGTCCCCTCGCGGGCGGCTGTGCCCATGAATGGAGTGGCTGCTCCTCCCTGTCATCAATCTCCCGCCCTGTCCACTCTGGAGCCTGGAAAGAAACCCCCTTTAACTCTCCACCACAACCGCTCTGTTTTGGTGGCGGAGGGCCCCACATTCCTGAGTTTCAGACTGCAGCCACGTCTTCAGGAGCGGAGCCACAAGAGCTTTCTGATGGTTAATTGCTGGCACACTCTCACTGAAAACATGAAACACCCCCTGACAAGCCGTGTGATTTATTACTGCCCACTGCAAAACGGAACAAAATCAATTGGCTATTACCTCACTTAGCGAAGGCTTGTCACCGCCTGGGAGCAGGGTGTTAAAAATAAAAGCCAGGCACAGCCCCGGCTGCGATCCCCACGCTGGGGCTGCTCCACCTGCTTTGCCACAGATAACACCAGGGCCGTGCCAGGGCCGGGCTCCGTGTGCCCTGATCGCTGCCCTGCTGCTGCAGCTCATTCCTGTTCACTGTTATTAATCACACAAGTGCCATTGTGAGCACAGCACATTTTACAAGATGTGCAGAGCAGTGACAGAATATTTATGACAGAAATGTATCCTTTAATTAGTCAAATTCATGCAACCCTTCCTGCCCCAGCAAGGTGGACCCTCCATGCCCAGGAAGCCACCCCATGCTGGTCGTGGCACTGGCAGGGAAGGGCTGAGCCCTGCTCATGGGCAGGTGGAATGTGCCAGGGAAAGGGGCTGTGCATCCACTCGTGTCTGAGTGTGACAGCCTGGCTTTCCTTGGCTGTGAGCTGTCTCTGAACTGACCCCCTTGGGTGCCCAGTGCAGGCTGTGAACACCCATGCTGTGGCAACACTGATGCAGCTGCCTCTGCTTGCATTCCCAAACATGCAGGGAAACCCATATATCGCCCTAAAAAGTGACCAGAGAACTGCTCCAGCAGAAATCCACTTGTATTTCCCCAGTGCCAGGTGTTTTCCTTGGTAGGAAAGGGAGTGAGCCATAGACCACCCCACAGGCAGTGTAGGTCTGGGAGCACACGCCCTGTCAGCAGTGGGACAGCTCAGGAGCCAGGACTGGGACAGCTGCCACTCACGGGGACACTGCCAGTGCCAGTGGGGCATGGCAGCCCTGGGTTCATCACTGTGACCCATGAGAGGCAGAGCCCTGAGGGCAGGCAAGGACCCTTCTCCCAGATGTTTCCATGGTCAGTGTTGGGGTCTGTGTCCTGGTGCATGTGGCACAGCCCAAGGCACTACCAACAGGGTGGGTGGCAGCTCAAGGGCTGGCAGAAGTGGCTGAGGCACATTTGCAGGATATTTCAGAAACTGAACAGTCCCTCTCCTTACATTTCATCGCCTTTGTTTCAGACCCAAATCACTTACAGGCTCCTCCAGTCATAGCAGGGAGATGCTCCTCCCATGAAGCTCCAAACTGTGCACAGCATAAAGAGGCTGCATTATTTATAGACTCTGGATGGATATTTCACATGAGGTCCAGCCCATTCCCAGCATTCCCTCCATTCACAGATCATTAAGTAGCACTTGCTGACATACAAGGCAATGCAAGTGAGTGGGGAACTTTGAATATTGCCACCCAGCCCCACAGTCAGTGAGATTCAGGATGCAATCATCTGAAAAAGGGGGACAGTTGTGCCCTCCCAAACAAATCTCATCTCAAAGCATCCACACAAGCACCCCGCACTAAGGCAGTTGCAGGTGGATCCGTGGGACCCACATGGCACCACAAATGGGACATGAAGTCTGCCCAGGGCCCATTATTACCATTGCTGAGCCTAATATATTTTTTTAAAAGGGGTTTCCTCCCCACTGAGCTGATGGCTGCAAGGTGATCAGCCTTGTGGGGACAAAATCCCTTCAAAACCTCAGGAGCAGCACAGCACAGAAGGGCCATGAGGGCAAGAGCAGACCCCAAGGGTTTAACTCAGAGCATGGCAGGTACAAGAGAGGGTCTCCAATGTGAGCAGCACGAGCAGATGTTTGTGTCCAGGTGCTGCAGCACACCTTTCATGCCTGCCAGGTATTCTGTGCCCTGTGACCATCCTAGCTGGGGAGCTTGGAGCAGCCAGTGGCTCTGCTGGTGCCCCAGACCCCACTCCAGGCGGGCAGACACTGTCCCTGCTAAGGGCTCGTGGCCACCACATTCCTGCCTACAGCTGGAGTGAACCTGGGGCTCTGTCTGCCCCCACCTCAGGCCACAGCCGAGCAGAGACAATGGCAGGACGTGACTGTGGGGACATCTGTGCCTGATCCAGGAAACATTCTGGCATCTAGTAGAAGCAGTGGGTTGTTAAAAAGTAAAAAAAAGAGATGTGTGATTGCGAGAAGATCTGGGATACATTTGCAGGCTGCAGCAGAGCATTTCAGAGGAGGACAAGGCTGAGATTGCAGTTCCCATGAAGCCTGACACCCTGCTCCATGGACTGTGACCCTGCCAGGAGCCGGTCTCCAATGGGCAGATCATGTCACCTCCCCAAGGGCTCACCCTTTGCCCGGGGACTGCCTGGATGCAGAGTGAGGCTCACTGCCCTCCCAGTCCCCAGCTGCTGTGCCCACACTGCTGGCCTGTGCCCTACAGCAGGACAAGAGCTCTGAGTGTCCCCTCAGCCTCGCCAGTGCAGAGGGTGGCCAAGGGGTGACATGGGGTGGCTGAGGTGCACAGCAGAGCACCTGCATCCCATCCCAAGGGCAGGTGACACTTGGCCATGCAGTCCTCCCAGGGACATCAGGCTCCTGCTGCCCCTCACTCGGCCAGTCTGGGGACCAAACACTCCCCACAGCTCTGTGCCCCACTCTCACCCATCTTTCTTTTGCTGAGGCCAACGCTGCTGGTCAGGGTGACTGTCCAGGTGGTGCCACCAGCAGCGAGCTTGTCCCCAGGAGCACAAGGCCTTGCTGGCACACACAGGGGCTACAGCAGCACCTGCTGTGGGAGAGCTGTGGCTCCTCTGGTCCAGCCCAAGGCCACCCCGCACGGCAGCACTTCCATTTCAGTCCATGGCGCGGTGTGCTGCGGCGACGGAACCGTGGGGCCAGTGGAAAATGGGGCTCTGAGCTCATGCGTCTTATTTTAGCTCCCCATCCTCTCTGGAAGCTATCTCAGGCATGTTTTGGGAATACAGCAGGTATTTTTATGAGTGGGATTTGCAAGGGTATTTTCATCTTAGACTTGGAGACAACTGGGCCTGCTGCCAGGTTTAGGAAGCGCAGGGACAAGAAACATGAAACTAGGGAGAGGTAGGCTTCCCACTGGGGCTTATATTTAGCTGAGGGGAGCAGGAGCACTCCAAAATGTCCTGCTTGGTGCTCCCTGTGCCAGACCATCCCTCAGCCGGTTCACTGAGGCCAACCTTGACCCAGTCCAGGAAAGGCAAGGGGAATGTGTCCTGGGCGATGGCACTTGTCTGGCTTGGCCCACCTGGCACTGCCGAGACCCCGGCTGCCCTTTGGATCAGCTGTCACCAGCAGAGCAGCGGGTGCAGAGCGAGCTGGACGTCACCTGCGCTGGGGGGACAGCACCCATGGCAAGGACAATGAGGGCTGGGGGTGCTGCTCTGTGCCCAGGGCAGCAGAGTGGAGCTGTCAGGCAGGATGACCAGCCCAGGGACACACACGATGGACAAGGTCCCCTGGGTGCCACGGGGTGCAGAGCTGCTGCCCAGTGGGGGATGACAGCTGACAGCTGAGCTGGAGGGGCTGGGGAAAACCACGACCTTGCAGTGACCATGCCATGCTGTGGCCGGGAACCTGAGCCGAGCAGCTGCCTGGTGGTGCTTGGCCAGGGGCCGAGGTGCACGGGCTGCTGGTAGCCAGCACCAGAGCTGCTCAGAGACCCCTCAAAGACCCTCCCTAGCAAGCACGGCCAGCTCGATCCAGAAGCAAAATGCCTTCCCAGGAAAAGAAAAAAAAAGAGGAAAAAAAAGAGACAGCTTCAACCAAGAAATAGCCACAGGCAGGTTTTGTTTTTAAAGCATTTTTATTTTCTTCATTTTGAATTGAATTTTTAAGTGATTTGTCTCACTGAAAATGGACACATTTTGAAATCCCATGTGTTCCCTCCTCTCTGCCCAGAGGGGGTTGGCTGCTGACCCAGTGCAGCGAGCTGGGGGGCTGAGCCACAGGCTCCTCATTTTCTGTGCCAGCTTTGTACCTTTTCCAAAGCAAAGACAGTCCTCAGAAAGGGATAACCTCAAGCAAATACCCCCCTATTCTGTACCCACAACTCATTTTATTGCACCTGGCAAAGAGGGCTACTAGTTGGAGGGAACAGAATCAGAAAACAAGATTTCCTTATGACTTTCTGTTTTATAATCAAACTAAGTGTAATGTAATGCCCACCATCCAGTGCAGCCCAGCACCTCACAGGGGTTTTAGGCCAGCACTTGCTGCTCTCCCTGTGAATTCCCAAATCTCCTGAACAAGCAGCACTGATGAGACACAGCACAGGAGCCCTTGAGCTCCAGCTCCACCAGCACAGCTCGGAACGCCCTGAGCCAGGCCTGCCCCGCTGCTCCAGTGCCACACAGCACCGAGGGGACCCAGCCCTTCGAAAATGTGTTGGTTTTGCACCAGAACAGGAGCACGTGGTGCTCCACCATTTTGGCGGCCGCCCTGTGCCCGTGAAATGGTGTCGGCACAGCCGCACCACCAGTGGCTGCCACCGCGGCCCCGCTGATTGCGGCGCCCTCGTCACGCCGCTCCTCCGCGAGAGGAGCTAAATTAGAGCAACTAATTGCACGTCTCTTTGAAACAATCAGAATGACAAATCAGTGGTAATCTCTTCAGTTCTAGAGGGAAGCTATTGCGGCTCGTTCACAAGGATTAATCAGCTTTTCATCAGTGTTATTATACCAGCGCTGCCTCGGGAGAAGCCCCGAGGCCTTGCTGGCTGGGCTCACACCATGAGGACACGGAGGCCGCTGGCGGAGCAGGCAGCATGGCCAAGCTGCTCCCTCCCAGCCCTTGTCCATTGGCAGAGCTGCCACATCCACTCCCAGGCCCTGTGGCCCTTGCTCAGGCTCTGCCGGGGGCAGCTCTGCCCGGGGGGCTGCACACTGTGGGCAGCAGGAAGCCTGGAGGGAGGCTCAAGTCGAGTGCACCCCCCTCAGTGTGACTCTGCAATACACAAAACCAATTTAATGATCAGTGCCAAATCAGAGATCAGTCAAGGAGAAATAACTACAGGTCTCTCCCTTCTACATAATGAGCTGCAGGAGACGCCCTGGTGCTCCTCCCCGAGCACAGGGAAGGTTTTCTCCATGCACCAGCAGCAGTGCTCCGTGCCTGTCTGGGGCTGCTCCACAGACATCCCAAACACTCTGCTGAGCGGGAGCTGTCAGCAAGCAGAGCTGCTGCCTTTCAACTCTTTACCACCTGCACTCTGCAGAAAAGCACTCAGCAGCATCCCTTCTTGGCTGATACTCAACATCCAGAGGACACAGGCTGCTAGGGATGAATGACCTAGGCTGGGTTCTGCCAGCCCTACCTCTGCTCCATGGCATGACCACGCCCAAGCCACTTTCTGCTCAACAAAAGCTAAAATGGGAGCATGTTCATCTGGGTTCTGCCAGCCCTACCTCTGCTCCATGGCATGACCACGCCCAAACAAGCCACTTTCTGCTCAACAGAAGCTAAAATGGGAGCATGTTCATTGACCTCTACATTTCCACTGCACTTCATGGCAGTCCCAGAGCACTTTGCATCTGCCCACACATCTTAAGAACAATGATGGCAGAGAGCTTTACTGAAAATGCCCTGAATTTATGCTGCAACCAGTGGTAGTGCCCTTTGGCCAAGGCCTAGGAGGGAAGGATGCTTGAGGGGAGAAAAGCAATTTGTGATACTCCTCCATGGGCAGAACTGACTGCTTGCTTTTCATGGCTCATCTTCCACTATCAAAGACCTTCCTATGGTCCACAGAGGCTTTTTTTCCCCACCAAGCAGAACTGAGCACACAAGTGTGAGCATGGGGTGTTCAAGGAAGAGAAGAGAAGGGCATGGTGCTGCTACAAAAGGCCCCAAATTCTTGATTTTTCATGCATTCACACCAACAGCCCTCAGTGCTCTGGACAAGGGGGCTGAAGCACTACACATGGCTCTGCTGTGCCCTGGAAAAACTCTGCGGCGGGCACGTGGCATTTCAGTGCCCTGTTTCAGTTTACAGGAGCACAGGTCATTCATTCCCTCCCCAGCACAGCCCAGCTGTCTCTGGCCAGGGGCTGATTCTGGCCTGGGAGAAGCCTCTCCACCAGCATTGCCATGGTGAGCCTGCCCCTGGGTTCACCTTGTACCAAATGTCCTGGGCACTGGGCACGACTCTTCCTTAGGTGCAGGTCAGTGCTGCTGCCACAGCACCCACCCAGGGCAGCAGCTCTGAATGGGACAATGCCCAGCCTGGCAGTGGGAGATGGTTCTTGGCATCCAGGAGACAGTCAGCAGCAAGGCCAGCGTGGTGTTGTGTGGAGGCACTGTCGGAAGCGTGGGAATCACCGTCTGCAAGGGATGGAGAGGAGAGAGGATTAACAGAACTTCACAGCCATGGAAGCCCAGCTCCCAGCAGCTCCTCCTGGCTCAGACCCTATCCCTGCTCAGCCAGGAGAGAGGCTGGCATTACGTGGTCCTGGATCAGGGCCTGAGGCACCATCTTCCATGGGAAAAATATCAGCCTGCAGCCCATTGCTGGGGCTGGGGAGGGGTGTGGACAACAACACAGCAGCACTCAGAACAGCTGAGCACAGCTCTCCTGCTGCCTTTAATAGCTCTGTACCAGCTCTGCCACACTACAGTGCTTGGAACACACCATCAAAACTCAACAATGCACTTGAGTTACATAAAGGTCCAGCTCGTGGAGAAGAGGCTCTTGACGTTTCCCTGCAGCAGGCCTTTAGGGTACGTTAGGAATGCTAAAACCATAGATGGAAAGGTGAAGTCAGGCATTAGGGTCCTCCAAAACAGTTAAACTAAAACTGCTGGAAAACAGACAAGGAAGCATACAAGGTCACACGCTGCAGCCAAAGAACCCTTGAAGCTGTTTACAGATGGCAAACGTGCACTACATGGCATGCATAACTTCAATTTCCCACTAGCACGTGTGTGGGCACACACCAAGTATAACATGTACATAAAATAATACAGAGAGATATATTTAAGTCCTCTTCATGCACACGTAAAGCCAGCATCCAGGCAACAAACTTCTGGTGAATTCAAACCCCTGAACTGGGAGAAATCCTTAAAACCAGAAGAGCTCTCTTAACTAATTGTCTCTCACACTAGAAACAGTCCATATTAAAATAAGCCAATCCTTACTTTTTTTTCCTTCTGAATACCAAACTCACTCCTACCTGGATTTGCCCTGCTGCTGCTGGACCTCTGATGCACACAGTTTACCCAGTGCACATTAAAATGCCCGTGAAGTACGGCACTGTACCTGCCCTGCTCCAGATGATTCTCTGCAGATCCCCACTTGCAGCCTCACTCAGGCCAACTCACTTGGAATGTCTGAAAGTCAAAGCATTGCTCTCACTCAGGGAGTGTCACGGTGTATTTTGTAACTGGGGCTCACAAACACAATCCTTCCCCGTGCACAACAAAGGCATTTGGGATCAAAGGAAAGGGTTAACCCCCACGCAGTCATCGCTTGGAGTCCTGGAGGTCTGAGCGCTGCCAACTCCTGAAAAATGGCCACCAGGCAGGCAAGCTGCTGAGAATCATCAGAATAAGATTGGAAGGTGTCCACATCAATCAATCACTTGTTGACAGATGACTGGAAGCCCCCACTGTGCCCGTGGACAGCTGACCAACTCTCGGCTTAACCTGGAGTCTAACATTAGCCTGTTTGCTTCGTGTGGGTGGCTGCTGCGTTATGACCTTAATAGTCAATCAATCTTGCAACGAGCAGTCTGTCTGGCAGAAACATTCATTATCCATCCTATTCATGCATTGAAAAGCTTTATCTTCAAAAACTCTGCGTCACTTAGGGAGGAATAACAGAACCCTGAGCAAGAAAATAGGCCCAGCCCCATTTTCTAGGGGAAATCCAGATGTTGGGGGTGAGCTACCACAGCCACTGCAGCCCCAGCTCCGGGGGCACTCAGGGCAGGGCTTGGCCTCCCTTTTATTTCTGGTACCTATTCAGGCTGCTTTGAGGTTGCTGCTCCTGCACCAGCAACTGCTGGAATCAGTGCCAAGAGGAAGACAAGGGGGAGAGATATAAAAGGACAACAAACACACATCAATTAAACCTTGCAAGCTGTTAGTCACACTAGTTAATAAGTTCTTTCTATCTGTAAAGTGCTCTTAGTGACAAATCCTTTAACTGGCACTCAGAGCGTTATTATGGCTTTCAAGATGCCTCTGTCTTTCATGTGCAGCTTCTTGTACACATGTGAGTGCTCCCCGTTGAGCAGTCTGTTTACACTAGTTGTGAGAAGACATCATCAAAGCAAACTGAAAGCAACACTAAATGCTTGAGAAAAACAGAATTTATTCACTGCTGCCTGCTCTGAAATCGCCTTTCACTTAACAAACCACTGCAAACTGCAGCAGCAGGAGCCAGGGAACTGAGCTGGCACAGCAGCCCTCGGCCTCTCCGGGCATCACCAGCAGCATCCATCTCCCAGCATCAGGCAGGGGGGGGACTTGAACCTGCTCCCAGCAGCTGAGACCTGGTGATCACAGCTCCAGGGATGAAGAACTGCAGGAGCTGCCCATCCCCTGCTGTGACCAGGGGTCCTGAGCAGGGCAGTCTGTGTACCAGGGCTGTGCCTGGGACAGGGCAAGGGCTGGGAACCACAGCAATGCCCCAGGGGTCCTCACCATCACTCATCCCAGCCATCCCTGTGCCACGAGGCACCCAGAGGGTGGTAGAGGCTTTGCTTTAATGAGCTGAAGCCAGACAAAGCTTTATGCAAGGAGAAGAGCTGGAGAGGAGCACTCCTGCTTCACTCACCACCTGCAGGAGCTGGCGCAGGGTGAACACCCATGGGTGCCCCATGCGGCAATCTGCAGAAGCCCCTTCATTGCTGGCTGGTCCCTGTTCAGGAGAGGGGCAATGAGAGGGTGGCTCCATCCTCACCTGCATCACACAACATCCCAGGAGAGCAATATGTGACATACAACAGCACATAAACACACCAGCACCAGGGAGGATGGGGAGCTGACCCCAAGTGCCCTGTCTGGGGCCAGCAGCCACACAGTGCCACAGGATGCCGCAGAAACCATCCTCTCCTTACTCAAAGTCAAAGTAATTAGGGCCCTGCAATGTTAGATTTAAAAAGAGACAGTTAATAGGAGATCTTCCATAATCCTTCACACTCGGGCTGCCAAAGCAGCCACAGTTCAGCAGGCCTTGTCCAGGCTGATTGTATGTCCTGAAAAATGAACAGTAAACTTGCACAGAAGCAAGTTATGTTTCTGCAAACTCTCTTCCACACAAACTAAATATTAATCACCTTAATAGCCATTAATGTGTAATGGCCATTTATTAAATTCAGAAAAACACAGGGCCTCAAAGCAACCATGTCATGGTTTCAGTACTTGAGGCACTCACCACACAGCACCTGTGCCCCCTGTGCATGGCACGTCCCAGGCCACTGCTGCCTGAAGCCACCCTGTTCACGTGGCACCCACCTGCCAGTGGCAGCCCAGCCACGCTCCCAGACCGTGCAGCAGGAGCAGCACTGCCACACCATCACCTCTGGGTGTGCACAGAGAGCAGCCCCCTCTGCCAGGACAGCCACCACGGCTCCCCGTGTGCTGAGCAGCTCAGCGCCTTGCTTGACCTGGCACCCATCCACACAGCTCCTGCAGCAGCAGCACAGAGGAGCTGTGCCACTGGGGAGTGGGGTGGCAGCAGTGGCGTCTGGGGGGCCTCCAGGATATCAGTTGCAGGTGGCAGCATTAGATCTGCTGCCCCAGAAAGTCCTCAGTGCAACCTGGCCTCCTCCGGCTGGCTCAGGCCTTCACGGACGGTGTCAAGTGGCAACTTTCTCAATTCTGACCTTGTTGGAATTTGCTGCTGGGGGGGACACACCAGTCCATAAAGTTCCCATTAGTGTAAAAGCAGATGTAAGCACTTTGCTGGCAGAGCTCAGCAGCAGGGAAGCCTGCAGTTGATCAGTTCTGCCTCGCTGGTCACTGCAGTCAACAGGAATTACCGCAGAGGGTTCCTGTGCCCCTCTCTCAAAGCCCACCCCTCCAAAAAGGATGGTTTAAAGAAGCCAGCCAAGTTCAGGCAGCACTCCAGGATAACACAGTAAATCCACGTGATCCGTGCTGAGGGGAGCCAGCCCCAGGCAGGAATAGCCAGCAGGAGAGCAGTGTGGATTTGTTTATTGCACTGAACACATCTGAGTATGGAGACGTGCTGCTGCTCCCGTGAGGAGCTGGTGACTGCAGGGCCTCTGTGCCACATGACTCAGCGCAGGACGAGGGACAGGCAGGTGGCAGCTGGGACTGGCCTTTGCCATCAGCTCCCACAAGGACACCCAGCACCCCCAGACTGTCACAGCCAGGGAGCAGCACCTGCCCCTTCCCCATGAGGGGACCCCAGACCCCGGAGCACCTCCCTGGGCTGGGGACCCGAGTGCAGCCCCTCAGAGCCCAGCCACCAAATGGGCCACAGTGCTCAGCTACAGGGAGGAAAAAGGCAGCAGTAAAGGCTGCTGTGGCCATGGTGCTTCCTGTCACTGGAAGTGTGGGACTGCCAGTCCTCCAGCCCCGTGCTCCCTCTCCATCATGCTGCACTGAGAACCAGCACCAGCTGACCTGGTTTCAGCCAGTTTTCCTTCATGATTAACACTCTCCGGGCTCATGCTCACTCTGTTATTCTCACCAAATTAAAGAGCAGTCCTGGATCCTCGTTAGATTTGCTCACATTTGAGCAGTGTCATGTGGTCAGTAGCCCATGGCAATACACTAAATTAAAGGCCTAATGCAGAATCCACCTACAAGCCTGACAACTAATGAATCGAGGGCTTCAGGCCCCAGAGGAGCTGTGCTGGGATGAAGCCACTTCACACCGAGCCAGAGCACAAGTGCAGTCCCTGGGCTGTCATTCAGAAATAAAGAGTTGTTGAATTTTATTCACCACAGGACACAGAAACAACAGCATCTCTGTAACTAACGCTGGTTTGCCAGAGAGCCAGGCTGCAAGAAGCCCTCTCAGCGCTGATCCCCCAGGGCACAGCAGCTCCTGCCTGAACACCAGAGGTGCTGCAAATGACTTCCCACTTGGCTTCAATGGACTGGGGATGAGTCCTCATCAGGGACACGCTGACTCTTCCCTCTGGTCAAAATTAATACCTCCACCCACCCCTCCAAACCATGCTGGTGCTCCAGAGTGCACAACACAGCCCCTTCCTGTGCCCCCAGCTCTTCCTCTGTGCCCCAAAGGGCTCAGGGGAGCTCAGCTGCCCATGCACAGCACCCAGCCCTCACAGGCACCCATGGGGCTACACATGAGAGCAGACTGTGGCTCCACACTGGGCTCTTAGCACCCTGTCCCCATCCCCAGCAGCAGCTGGGCAAGCACTGCATGTCAGCTCTGGGGCCAGTGCTGCGGCCATCAATTTCGCTCTGAAGCATTTCAAGTTGGAGCTGGAGCCTGGAAAGGTTCAGCCTGTTGCATCAGACAGCTCCAGCCCTGCAAAGGTCAGGGCTGTTTTGGTAAGGAGCTGTTTGCTGAAGCCTCCCCCTCCCCCAGATCCCTGCTCTCAGCCACAGGCTCCTGCACCCATAGCCCTCCCCGTGCTCACACACTCACACTCTGCTCAGCTTTGGCAATGGAGAAGTTCCACACCAGGACACTGCTCCTCGCAGTCAGCACACGTGTGCCATGAACTGGAGCTGTGCAGCGCTCCTGGGGCACCCAGCATGGCACGGGGGGTCTCCCCTCCTCTGTGCCCACCCCTCGTGCCCCTGCTACAGCTGGGAGCCCAGGCAAGCTCTGTGCCAGGCAGTGGTGACACTGCCAGTGCCACCACCCACTGTGTGTTCCTGATGGTCACAGTCATGGACCTGAAACTCTCTCCTCATCTCCACAGCAGAGGCAGAGCCACAGCACAAGGACAAAGCAAGGTGTTCTCTGCTCAGGCTGGTCTGAAACGCCCTGGGAGGTGCTGCCCCAGAAGGCACCACACTGCAGAGAGGACACCCAGACCTTTGGGGGACAGGAGGATGCTCCCAGTGACCCCCAAAACTCCGTGCTGGGGGCTCTGCAGGCGTGGGTGGTGCAGAGCAGTGCTGGGAGCAGCCAGCCAGGACTGCAAAGGGAGAAGAGTGGTGAACTCTATCATAGCCACCCTCCAGCCAGGAACAGGGGATTGTCCCCCTCTCCTCTCTGCAGCTGGCATCTGTCCATCCATCCATCCATCCATCCCTCCATCCCAGTGAGGATGCCAGGGCAGGGAGGAGAACTTAAGGCTGAGATGTGTTAATTGGTGCTGGTGCACAGCCCATCCTCCCCACATTCCTCCATCTGGACAAGGCACCACCACTTCCCTAAAGCCATCTTTTCATCCTAAAGCAAGAGCTGCATTTTAACATTAATTCTTTTTTATTCCTAGACAGACTTAAGTCTCATTAATTTTAAGACACTTCAAGCTCTCTTTAGCAGCCCCTAACATAATTCTCCTAACTTAAGATACAAGATACTAGATAGAAGTAGCCAATCCCGTTTATAATTGTATATATGACCAGCAATTCAAATTCACTTCCCTTGATTTAATGTCCTATTTGTATTCTATCAATAAATGGAGTTCTCAGGACCATACTTAAATGGAAGCAGCACTATGCTCTGATAGCCAAAGCCAGCAAAAAAAAAATTGCATCACTAAACTAAAATGTCTTGTAGTATATGATTCCTTGACTTATTGTTCTCTCCTCTTCACTGCACTTGAATATTAACTGTTGTATTAATAGCTCACTCTTAATTATCCATGAGTAATGTACTACAACCAGAAAATTAATGGAGGGAAGCACCACAAAAATGGAAAAGAATTCTTCCTATCCCAGATATATTTTCAAGCACATTGTGAGAGGAAGAAGATACACACTGCCTTGGACACAGCCAGAGAAGAGGCCAGTGCTGGGGAGGGTCCATTGCTGAACCCAGGGATGGGCACTTGCCCTGCTGGATTCTGCTTGCCATGGGAGGGAGGTTCTGAGCAGGGGTCCTGTAGTGATCCCAGAGAGCTGGGGTGATCTGGAGAGGGGCAGCAGAGCCAGTGACTTTGGTTCTCCAGCCCATGATGAAGGAGATTAGCGGGACCAAAGTGGGAAAATTACAGTTGTTAAGGAAGACTTTGCCACTAAACATATAATTCAACTACAGATTTCACTGTAGAAGGAATCTGAACTCGAAAACACTGACAATGGACAGGGTGTTTTCATGGATAACGTGGATTCTCAGAGTTAAACGTTACAGCTGATGGGAGTGCAGAGATATGCTGCACCCCTCGTTCATCACCACCCCTGACCTCTCATCTCTGCCAGGACGTTTTCCCTCCCTAGGAGCCTGTTGGGAAGTGCTGCTCACCATGATGCCATGATGTGTCTCTGCCCCCGAGCTGGGACAGGGACAGTGCCAGCCTGGCTCCCCCAAGGCAGCCAAGCAGCTGCACAGGCAGGGCCACCACATCCATCTCCACGGGTGCGATCCTGGGGCTGCTCCAGAACACTGGAATGGTGAGGTGCCTAATTAAATATGTGCCTCCCAGTGCTGGAGCCCTGCAGCAGCCATGAATTATGCAGCGGCTCACTTACATGTCAGCAGGATCACAATATTGATGAGCTATCCTGCATGTAATCTGATAAAAACCAAGATAAACTCAGCAAAAATTGAGTGTAATATGATCCTTTCCTTTCAATAAACCACTTCCAGCCCGGCACTGGGAATGTCTCTCCAGGCTCCCTGCTCACCTCAGGCAGCCAGGCCCATCAGCTCCTCAGCATGGCCCAGCAGGGGCACGGAGCAGCAGCGTGCTGACAGCGTTCCCTGCACCTGCAGGGCAGCACTGGGTGCCTGTGGAGCCTACCTGGGGATATTTCTGAGCCCTGGTGCTCTCCACAGCGCCAGAGCATTCCAAAAGGTCTGTGTTTTGGCATTTAGATTAATGCTGGAGACAGGGAGGAAGAAGTTGCCATGTCTCACCCTGACTCCCTCCTCTCTGTCTGAGCAAATGAAGGATGACAGCGTGCAACTCCCACGCGGAAATGCTTTCCAGTGCTCACACAGACCCAGGTCCGACTCCAGCTCCCGTGACAAGCCAACTGCTTTGGAAACCTGGGCCGGATGCTTTCAGTGCCCTGGGAACAGCCAGCAGCACAGGCTCCTGCCCTCAGCTGAAACACATTCTTCAAGAAGCACCTCGAAGAGAGGGGAGAGGCTTCTGGCCACGTTTGGTCACTGGATCCATGCAGAAGGCAGAGGAATGTGAGCCAAGGACAGAGGATGCTGCTCCCTGCCCCAGCACTTCCCCAGTGCAGCAGGGACTGGGGCTGCTCCCCCTGAACTCAGCAAGACCTTCAGAGAGCCCCTGAGGGCAAGCAGTGCCCACCTGCCCGAGGCAGGGGGTCCCCAGCCCGCCTCCCTTCCAGACAATGCCAGAGACAGTGAGGAGAGAGCCAAGTGATTGCCTTCACCTTGGGGACACACACTGGAGCCTCCTCAGCAGCCTCATTCCCAATGTCCCTGTCCCATCAGATTCAGGGACATAATGAGGTGATCACTTCATTGACAAGAAACAAGCAATGGATGAAGAAGAGACAGGAAGGTTACACCAACTCTGGAGCCTGCTGGACACTGGCAGGGGATCCTGTGGCAGCCCATAAACCCCACCACCAACCCCAGTGCTGGCAGGTCATTGCAGGAGAGGTGACCATCAAAAGCTTGTTTGACCTCCCAAGGGACATTGTGCTTCAGAGCACAAGAACAAAGTTTCAAAAGCAGAGCACTGCTGGTTTTCTTCTAAAATGATATTTCAGTGTAAAGAGAGAGGAACACAAAGACTGAGAAATACTCAGACTGGGGGATCTGCCCAAGAGAACCAAGAAATGGCAGGAAAAGACCAGTAAAATAAATGACTGATGAATGCGAAGACCTCAGTAGCTGAGCAAGTGACCAGCTCCCAGCTCTGCTGCTCCTCTCTCCAGACCTCTCTCTGGCCCGTGGGAGGGAATTAGCTGGGTGAACCACAGCTGGAATCTGCCCTGAGAGTCAGGGGTGACAACACCACAGTCAGCACCATGGCCAAACCAACCAAGCACAGGCAGCACCAGGCTCTCCATAGCCACAAGTTCCTCCAGTTCCTGACATTCTGGAGGTGTCTGGATGCAGCCAGGTCCTCCTTGCCCCAAAGGCTGCTCTTCCTCATTCCCAGGGGGTCTACACTGGCCCTGCAGGTGCAGCTGGGGGGGAATTGGGCTGGCCCAGCACCCTGCAGGGGTCTCAGCCCCACTGATAAGCCTACAGGGAGGGACAGGAATGCTGCTGCCTGGAGACGCCTCATTGCACAGATGTGTCTGTGTCTGCGCAAGAGAGAAACTTTCACAGTTTTACTGCTTTTCAAATATTTTAATGCAAGCCATTTGGTGTCATATTTTTAAAAAATGGGTACCAGCACAAGCTACATGCACATTAGCAACTGTCTCTCTATTAGTGTAAATACAAGAAGCAGAAAAGCACAGTCTGACTCCTAATCCATATGGTTATTCCAAATAGATTGCATGGTCTTAAACTTTGGCTTGTTAGAATGGATCTTACATATGGAAAGAATTAAAATGCTGGATTTACAGTGCAGGCTAATCAGAACATGTTTAAATAACGATGCCCCAGCAGCCCCAGAGGGTCACAGCCTCCCAGACACCTGGTGGAGAGGCTGATCCTGCTCCCACAGAAAGCACCTCCCCAAAGCCCGGCGTTGCAAGAGCTGCACCGTGGCGCAGGGCAGGGCAGGATCCAGCCTCCAGCACTCCAAGAGAGCAGGCTGCAAGGAGGAAATACCTCATTTCCCACCGACTAGTCCATACAAGCACAGACAATAGGGCCAAGTGTGCGCTGCCGGCAGCGCTCCCGCGTCGGAGTGCTGGCCAGCGCGGGCTGCTCTGCCCTGGCTCTTCCTATCTGAAAAAGCCATCAGCCCGCCTGCTCCTTCACTTAGAATGAAAGGTCACTTCAGGGCTTTTAGGGTGGTTTTTTTTCAAACAAAAGAATT
This sequence comes from Passer montanus, assembly GCF_014805655.1. Classification (NCBI taxonomy): domain Eukaryota; kingdom Metazoa; phylum Chordata; class Aves; order Passeriformes; family Passeridae; genus Passer; species Passer montanus. The sequence goes on along the minus strand of NW_024370263.1, from coordinate 3,709,258 downwards.
ATCTCGATTTGGGGGGATTTTTTTTTTTTTAAAGCTATTAAAAGCAAAGCATGATATCACTGTTAACAAAACCAGAACTCATGGGAAGGTGGATATACATTACTTAGTTCTGCTAATTCATTTCTGGACAAGGCCAGACTCATCTTGGGTGCTTCAATACTTCCATGTCCACCACCACAAATCTAAACATGTTCCCCCACCAGTCTCCTTGCAGCAATCCAAGCCTCTCCCCTTTTATTCTGATGTTGTTTCCATGTGAGTCAGTTGCCTTTTTATTGCTCCTCTAAATACAGCTTTCTCCAAAGTTGCTGAATTTCTAGACTTGGAAGCATGACAAAAGAATGCACTGATTCACCCCCCTGCACAGAGCTGGCTGACACCTCCCCTGGAGCAGTGTGAGCCAGTATGAGCCCAGCAAAGGAGATGTGGTCTGGGGAAATGGAGCCCAGCTACATCTCCAGCCATCCTAGACTCTGCAGTCTGCCTCTCTGCTGACCAGATGACAAACCCCAAACCTGGTCCCACACCAGCCCCAGGACTGGTCCTGTATTGTGCCATGCCACTCAAGCTTCAGTCCGTGTGCTGGAGCCAATGCCATCCATAGCAGTCCAGCTCCCTCAGCTCCACCCAGATCAACAACACTGATCAGCAATGCTCCTTGTCCTGGGGGGGCATCAGAAGCTGTGCAGAGCAGAGGGGGAGAGGGTTTCAGAAGCACAGCCAGCCCTTAATGACTGCATCAAGTGGTAAGTCAGTTATTGGTCTCAAACTGCCAGAAAACACCAGCACCGGGGACCCAAGTGGTGTTGAGTGTCTCCTCCACTCCCTGGTGCAGGGAGGTGTGCCACAAGCTGAAGGGCAGTCCCATGGCCAGAGAGACCAAGGAGCAGGATCACACCCCCAGCCCACACCTGCTCCCTCCTCAGCCCTGGCCACAGAGAGCCACGTGCTGGGGTTCCAACTTGCCACCAGGAATGAAAGCCAGCCCCTCCATGGAGCTGCAAGGGGGCTCAGCTGTGTCAAGCTGGCAGCACCCAGCACAGGGCAGCTTCCTGGGCAGCTCTCAGCTGAAGCCCAGAATGGTTTCCCCATGGTCCATACTGCCAGCTATACAGGAGCACCTTATCTGTGTCAAAACCATCATCAGATTCTGCTGCCAAAAGATGCAGAGGAACTTGGAAAGGCCACAGATGAATAGCACAGTTCAAACCATCCCCTTGGTACTGAGAACAGTTCTGCACAAACACACTGCACTGACTAGGGCCTAACAGGCTCTTCCTCTCTCCAGCCTCTCATTACTGAGGATCAAGAAAAGGGAAAGAGCATATGCTCCTTTTGGTTTTTAAGGAAATTATTAAATTGGGCTCAACTTTTCATCTTTCCCACAAAAAGGTGCTCTGTCATCTCGTGCCTGTTCACCTACACAAAGACGAGATGACATCTCTGGCTAAAGGCCGACAGTTCTGCACCTCCTTGTCACTTTTAACAAGAAAATAATCCTGCAGAAACACTTGAAAAACAAATCGGTGTTGACACTCCTCATCTGCTAGGTACACTTTACAAAAGGAAAGAAATACTGCATTAGCGTTTGACCCCCTCACCTTTCTGACATTGGAAGAAAATAAAGAGGGAAGGCTCAGAAAAGCTGATGCTGAAGGGAGAATGTCAGGAGAGCAGGCAGCGCTCAAGGCTGGAGCCCTCAACACAGCAGGCAGGGCTGGGCCAGCCCAGGCAGAAGGGAACTGTGAGCTGAGAGCATCAAGGAAGCTGCAAGGGGCACACAGGAGTCCCAGGGATGGGTGAAGAGATACTTCTGCAGACGAGGGCATGAGAACTTAAGGAGAGACCATCACCAAAAAGCTTCTCAGCGCAGCAAAGCCCTTGGGCTGGAGTCAATCCCTCCACGTGTGTGACAAACATCCTGCCCCCTGTCTTATCCCTACCCCACAGCAGTCCTGTTCCACCTCCATCCTTGCACCATTACATGGCTGTGTAGTGCTGAGCGGCTCCTTGCACTCACAAGAGACTGCCTTGTCCTGTTCTAAATGCTCCTGAACCACGCAGCACACTTCCAGCTCCTGACCTCTGCAGCAGGAACGAGAGGGTTTCCTCAGCTCCCAGCACTGTCAGCTGCTGCCTTCCTTCTGGGCACAGTGGATTTCACCAATAAGTCATGCTAACCCCACCTCCTCTTCCCTGAGCAGAGGCTACTGAGAAATAAAACTGAGCTTTGTCTTCTGAACAGCCAGACACCCTCCACGAGCGTTCTCCCAGCACAGGCAGCTTCCCTTTGGACACGACACTCGGGTGACTTTCCACGTACTCAGGCACCAGATGGTCTCACTGCTCCCCCAGTGTGGCTGGGCACAGCTCTGCTGCCAGGCACAAGTCCTTGCCTGTAGGAGGTGGGGGCACTTCGAGGAACTCCCAGAAATATTTTCCCACCGGTAGCTGCTGGCCTGAGCTAATGCGACATGACACGTACCTCACCAGGAACAATGTGCTGACATTCCGAGCCTGCTCACCATGCTCCCAACCACTGTCACTGCAGAGAGACCACGGGCAGGGGGATACATTTCCCCCCTGAGCTTGTTCCAAGCACCCTTTGAGGTGTCACTGCCGTGGAAGGCCTGGCAGTCCCTCCACAAGACAGCTTTGTACCAGGTAGCACTGTACCATGGTAATGTCAGCTGGAGCAGGAGGACAGGGGGAGAGGCAGTGCTGCCTGAGCAAGGAGTCTCCTGCAAAGCCACTCTCATTAAGTGTCCAGGCACAGCAGCAGCTTCACATCCTGCAAAGATGGCCCTGGACTCTGCCCCATCTCTGTAAAAGGTGCAGCTGCACACATCAGACACAAGTGCCAACTGTTCACAGCCTAAAGACAACCCTTGCACCAACAGCTCCCTCTGAGAAAGGGCTCTGTCCCTGCAACACCCCCAGGAAAGTGCATGGGAAGTTCTTGGGACAGATCCCCTCCAGGCTGCAGGTGGGGAAATGCAGGGAGCATGACAGAGCACGGTTTGTGTGCCGAAACCCCAACACCCGCCCGTGCCCTGCTTACACAACAGCGTTACACAACACCGCGCTGCCCTGCGTTGCATAAGGCCAGGACAGGCACACCCGAAACCCAGAGACAGCGACGTGCTGGGACAGCAAACCCACTGCTGGTCACCCAAAAGGACATACCCACCATGCTGCCTGCCCAGTGGCCCTTCCAGGCCACTCCTGAGAGGAGGCAGCCCAGCACAATGGCAGGAAGAACCACAACGTGATACCAGGAGGAAAGAGAAGGAGCTATTTCACCACATCCTGGGAAAATGCTGATTTGACCCCAAATCACAGGACCTGGAGAGCTCTTTCTTGCTGCACAAAGAAATTGTTGTAACTTCTGCAGAATTTAAGGTAAATTTTGTTAGAGATCATCCAGGGCCAGCCCAGCACAAGGGGCAAGCAGCAGTTCCACATATCAGCAGGTTTCAGCTGGGTGACAAAGGCAGCACTATGGTCATCACAGTTTGTAGCTTCTACCCCAAGCTGCTGCAAGAAGGAGCAGCACTGCCAGGTGCTGCCATACAGCAGGTGTGAACTCCTGGTCTCTGTTTCAAAAAATCCATCCAGTACATCCCAGTGTGTGAAGAACAAAGCATTTACCACACCACGGAGCACAGAGAAGGCTGCTAGGAAGGATGAGGCTTGGGTTCCTCCCCAGCCACTAAAGTTCCCATTTTCTGCACCCAAGCCAGATGCCTGCAGCCTGAGAAAGGATTTACGACAGCATAAGCTTCAGAGTCCCTCTGCTTCTCAAGGAAGTATCAGGAAATAAAAGGGCAATTGCATTAGTCAGTCATCAGGAGTTCAGGGTTTCTGCTTGGTTTCAGTGACAGCAGGTAAAAAAAATTGCTCAGCTGCCTGAGTGCAGCCAGCAGCCCTGCAGGAGGCCAGGCACGTCCCTTCCCAACACACTGCATGCCACACCACCAACACCTCTGCTCTGGTGGCTGCAGGACCAAGCTCAGGTCACTCAGGGAGCACTGTCCCAGCCTGAGCTCTGTAGGTCTTGCCTGTGCAGGGGGTGGATGTTAATGCAATGCCTGGAAGGTCTGAGCATCCTCGTGAAATCCTCCCAGCTCTTGGGCTGGTGTGGAGAATTTAAGCTCTACTGAAAGTCCCACCAAGAGGAGATTTGCCTCCTCCACAGCTGCATCCCACCAGCACCCTCCTATCCCCTAGGGACACCAGCCCTGCTCTCCATGGGCCCTACACCCACGTTCTCAGTGGTGGCAGATGTCCCCATCAGCAAGGTCACAGATGTCCCCCCCCACCTGTTAGCTCAGCCTGCTCAGTGGGAAGGCCACCCACTTCTGTGGGAATGCTGTTCAAAGTTACATTATGAGCAAATTCCAGTTTTTCCACAACATAACTAAGCAAATACCATATTCCAGATCTGAAACTCACCTTGGAAATGCCACTAACGTCCTCCCTCTTCCTCTGTGTGTCCCTTCTCACAGCTCTTGGCTGGTGACCAGCCAGCCAGTTTCACCCACAGTGCTGCCCCAAATAATTGGTTTCTTCCCTCATTTAACAATTCCTAAAAGGCCACTGCAAATCCTTTCAACAAAAGCTGAGGTAGCCAAATCCAGCTTCTACTAGCCTCTTTCCCTCTCCTCCCCCCAGATATAAATTTTATACTTGGACCTACTAAAGTTGGCTGAAAATAATGATAACTGACAGATGCTGGGTTAAATAGGCCACAGTCTTTCCCTGGGGCCTAATTTAGACCGGATATCAAAATGATACAAAATATCATTGCTTGCCTTCATTCCATCAGGACATCTGTAGACAGACCCATATTAACTCCTTCCTGGGAACACTGAATTTGCACTGTCACCTTGCAAGAACAAGCACTTTTTTACCTGATCTCCTGCCCTGGATCTCATGCTCCAAGGGGGCTCCTAAGCAAAGTCTCTTTAGTTCCAGCCCAGCTTAGTGCCAGGTGCTGGGCAGGTCACACCAGCTGAGCCTCTGCCCCTCGTGGCACAGCAGCCTCAAACCATGACCCACCCGTGGCACTGCAGCGTGTGGGGCACAGGACCCCCAGACCAGCCTGGACACACGGCTTGCACCACTCAGGACAGGTAATTAGAGGCTGTATTCTAATGAATATGCACAAGGGGGCAGAGTCAGAGTTGTGCACCTGAGGTAAAGTTATGCATATTTCAATTTTTCAACATTTGGCAGTGCAATCTCACTTCATTCACTTGGCCTCCTGCATCTCCTTTCCTAGGAGGCTTGTTGGGTTTGTTTCTTCTCGGAGGAAAAGGAAACATTACAAAAGATCTCCTTTGCCTCAAGCACTCAGGGTAAAGCCCAGGAGCAATCCCAAGCCCCAGCCCAGACAGGGAGCATGTCACATCCTCACTGGCACCTGCCTGCACCACAGGCAATGGGTGCATCCACTGACAAGACTGAAATGTCTAACTAACAAGTCTCATTTTCAATTGCTTATAAATTTACCAAGGATTAGCTGATCAGCCCCAATTTTCCTTGGCAAATGCATCAGCTGGACTGGGTATATTGATTTGAACATTTAATTCAGAATTTCTTGGTTATTTCTGAGAAATATTTCTCATGCAAACTCTCCATCTCTCCCACTCTCTTTGCTTTCGAGGGCAAAGGCACATTGCGTGTTCTGAAAAAAACATGAGTTTGATTTACAGAGTTATTGCTGTCACTCAGTTACTGTACTAAACAACAAGCAGTGAAAGCAGCTCCAATAGAAGCAGCAGCATTACAGCCACCTCCACTCCACACCTGCCCACAGCTGGCTGCAGCTACAGCCCTCAAAGCTCTCCATCTCTGAGGGCTCAGAGCTCCTGAGGCTTCAACAAAACCCACAGAGTGGGCCAAGGCTGAAGAAAACACAGTTGGTGCTTTAAAGTGAAGTTGAATTCAAAGAAAATCAGTGCATCAGTTTAGAGCTATAAATGCTAAACTCCGGAAGGGGATCATTTGTGCTCCCATAGACTCATAAAACTGTATTAAACATTAAGTACTATGTTAAAAGGACATTATTTCCAAGTCCCAAATGGAGCATTCAGAAGTTAGGAATGACTCTGCAACCTGCATTTGACCTTGTTTCTTTTAATTGTGACAGACTTGGGTTCCACTGATTTTCCTCTGAGCTCAGGCAGGCGCTGGGTGCTGGAGCTGCTCTGTGAACAAACTGAGAATAAAAGTGGTGGACACTGATGCCATCAAGATCCAGTTTTGCCTGCTGGAGCTGGGAAGTGTGGGTGCAGGAGACAAAAATGGCTAAGGGAAGCCCTCGAGCCCCTATGGAGCACTGCTTGCTGTACTCACCACTGGCAGATCTGCCCAGGCACTGCTGCCAGGCTTCACACCCTGTGGGGCTGGAGAGGGGGCTGCAACAGGCTGGCAGCCCCCAGAGCCAGGGAAGCCCCTACAGCTTCCCTGCAAGGCTGTGTTGTGGTCCTGTGACCCAGGAACCCTCCCCAGCCCTGCCTTGGGCTGGATGAGTCCTGCTGCACGCTGGATCTCTGGTGCAGGGCTGTGGGGAAGGGCACAGGGCAGCAGGGCACAGGCTGAGCCTGGCACGGGGTGTGCCAGTGAATTGAGCACTTAAGTGGACACTGAACACAGCTGAGCTGTCAGCGTGTCAGCACAGGGACTCCTAATCCCAGCCTGTGTCAGGGAGAGCCAACAGCCTCAACATAATTGCAGAGAGGCACAAGCTCATGGCCTGGCAGCAGAGATGCTGCTACTGATCTGACATGTGCAGCAGGGCAAGGCAGCAGCAGCCACCCAGGATCAGATCCTCGGAGCTGCTGTGCAGAGCAGCACCACAGCCCAGGGAGCTGCTCCTCTGCCTGCCAGCCCACAGAGTATAGTTTTTTAATATAGCATTGCAATATAACATATATCATAATATAATAAATCAGCCTTCTGAAACATGGAGTCAAGATTGGTTTTCTCCTTCCTTGTCTATCCACCATACACAGCAGCACCCCAGCAGAGCCCAGCACTGCTCTCAGCAAGCTCTCCCTCCTTCAGAGGGCAGGGAAAACAGGGATGCCACAGAAAAGGGATTCCCTCAGCCTGTGGGCAGCCAAGCAGTGTTTATATCTGTGTGTGGTACCTGCCACTCTGCCATGCTGAGATGTCAGGTTAAAGAGCCAAAGCATGTCAGAGCCCCCAGCAGCAGCTCTGGTGCTTTTACTCACATCGTTAACAAATTAAACTTTGAGATTTGGAAAGGACAATGGCAACAGCTGTTTTGTGGCATTGCACCTCTCCTGGATCACACCTTTCCCCCATGGCAGTGTAAAAGGCAGGAGACCAGCATCACCTCTGCTCCTGCAGAGATGTGCAGCCCTCTCAGACATCACATGGGAAACACTTCTTGGGGACAGCTGCGATGGGAGGGAGAGGCAAGAGAGCAGTGCCCCAGGTTGCCCAGATTTGTGCAAATACTTGCTGGGATTCCCAGCATCCACAAGCAGGAGCACAGTTTGCTATCTTATTTTCCAAATGAGAAGCCAAATTTTCTGGAAGCATTATGAACTGCAGGCAGTTTTTAACAGGGTGATGGTCCCGCTTCTCAGCCCTGCACTGCAGGTTTGACCAGGGCGTGCTGAATGGCCAACACAGAGCTGTCAGACAGCCCAGAGTCCCCAAGGGCATTGCTGCCAAGCACCTTCCCAGCAGGAGAGCCCAAGGCCTGGATCTGTGCCCTCACCTGGCGAGGCAGGGCTCAGGCTGCTCTACAGGCACAAGGAATAAATCTCTCCTGCACAGGGAAGCTCGGCTCAGCGCGCAGCAGGATGTGCCACTGAGCTGACATCACCACCAGCTCTCTGCAGCACATCCATATGGCTGGCCAGCAGTGGGCATGTTCTTTCACTTACATTTCCCTCAAGTTCTGATACTACACCAGGAGGTGCAGCAAAGCAGTTTAATGCCCAGGGTGATCACGCAGCCAGATCATGGTGAGAGAGCTTTTCCAAGCAGCAATGAGACAGCATCACGCATTAGCCAGGTCGTGTTGAGCTCAGTCCAGCACAGATGTCTGAGTAAAACCTCTCACCTTGCTCCAGCCATGCCTCAAGGGGCACCCACAGGTATCCCCACGTGCCTCACACCAGAAAAGAAAACCTAGGCCTGTCAGCAAAACCAAGCAAGGCAGTGGCTGTGAACGGCTTCTCCCCCTCCCCACCACCTGTGCCTGGGGTGCAGGCAGCCAGCGTGGGCTGCACAGCTCAGGGGGCTCCCATGGATGCCAGGGAGCAAAAATCCCCCAAGGTCCAGAGGGGCACACCCAGACCATCCCTTGCTATCTGTTTCTACCCAGCCCCAGCCACACTCCACTGGGATTGAAGAGCCATCTCTTCTTCTGGCCAAGTAGTATCTCCTCTGTGAGCAGACAGAATAAGGCAACAAACTATTTCATTTTTAGTATTTGTATTTGACCTTTTTATATTGTTTGCTTTTTCCAGCATAATCCCTTAAGAACACGACTGATGATTTATAACAAAAGAATATCTCTATAGTGGGTGCCTTGCAAGACCTCTCTCCTGCTGCTTTAGAGTGATTTACTTTTGGATTAGCCTCTGATAGAGAAGGGCTCGGCTGACGATTTGCCCTCGTATATCAAAAGGGAAATCCTTAAGACATCACTATAAAACAGCAGGAAAGAGCACCTGCCTGACTCATAAACTTATATGATGTGGTTTAGTCAGATAGGCCATCTGCTTCCCTTACATACCCATATGTCCTTTGCTGCTCCCCGCTACCTCACAGTTAACTTTGGTGATTTTCTCCTTCACTTCCGCAAAGCTAAAACAGAGAAATGAATCGAATGATAAACTTTCATGCAGGTGGAAACAAGTGCAGTAGCCACTGTCTCTGCCTTCCAGTTACACAATAAATAATGACAGTGGAGGTGAGGAAACACATGCCTGCTCTTCATTAGAGCCATCATATAAACTTAATGTGCCAAATCCTGCCCTGGCCTACACCCACATGGCTCAGCCAGCTTGGGTGAAGAGAGGAAAGATCCACTCTTGTAGTGTGTCCTTGCCAACCTCCAGCTGTTCCCAGCAGGAGCAGGCCATGGTCCCCAGCATGGCTCCACTCCCATGCTGGAGCCTCTTCCCATGGGCAAGGGGTGGTTGTTCAGCCAGGGCTGGCCTCAATCATCCCAATGTTTAGGGGAAAAATACAAGAAAGTGGAGATTACTCCCTTCCCTAGGACAGGAAGACACCCTGTATCCTCATGATTACCTATTTAGGGACTGACTGAGGCAAACTATATATGAAGCCTTCATTCCCAATGACCAAACAGGTTTTTGTCCCCTGAACTCAGCTGTGACCCTTTTGAATCCATTTTTGTCTTGGCTTCTACAACAACCCCTAACCATTAACTTCAGGGATATATCTGAACATCGTGATATAAAAGGTATCCAGCTTCAAAACTGCTGGCTAACTTCATTACATACCCCCAGCTCTTGCCCTAGAAGAAAGCAATTAATTGTTTTCTAACGAACCTTTGCCTTCCACACATGACTGCACATGGCTGGCCAGCACCCCTACGGACCAACCCAACACTCCTTTCCCACAGGGACAGCCTGCTCTTCTAGCCTGCCTCACACAGAAGTTCTTTCATGCCACCTTCTCCCCCTTTCAGCCTCTTTAGAGGTTTATTCTGCCCTTTTTTGCAAGACAGGGCCTGACTAGCCCAATACTCGCTATATCCAAAATGTGCTTGCAAAGCCCACTGCAGCTTCTCCACAGTGTAACTTTGTCTGGTCCTCTGCATGCTTTGGACATGCACAGCCAACAAACACTGCTGTCCCTTCACACCTCTCATGAGGAGAAAACCAACACATCCTATTGCTTTGTGACCCCAGCCACAATCCCAAGGAAAAGTCCAGCATGCTGGCCCGGGGAAGTGGGAATGCCCTGCATGGAGGCAGAGCAAGCTGCAGGCACTCGTTCTGCAATGAGAGCATGTCTGCATCCCCCAGCCTGGGCATGCTGCAATGAGAGCATGTCTGCAGCCCCCAGCCTGGGCACGCTGCTGCAGTGCAGGGAGAGGGGGGCTCGCACCAACCAGCCCTGGGGGCACAGGGAAATCAGCCTCCCTGCAGCTCAGGGGGAAAGAAAACCTCCTGTAATTTACGTCCTTTTTTAATGTTCCTCTTGCTTTTTAATTTCCCAAAACCCAGTCCCTGGGAGTTCATTTTTCTCCTCTGCAATAGAGTAAGGCGAGCGGAGGTTTTTCCGGCTCTCTGGAGAGCTGCCTATAGCCTACCACAGAGTGGATAAAAACCCGCATAAAAAGACCACCCAAGGGACTGGGAAAGTGGTCCCTAGAGGGAAGAAAGAGGCATTTTGTTTAGAAAGGCTGAAGCACAGACAATTACCCAAAGCAGGGGGGAAAAAAACCGGCATGAAATCTCCTGCTCAGCTTTCCCCTCCAAGAGCCCTGACAGGAGCTCTGGCCTGCACTGTGCTGTGCCATGGGCAACAGAGCTGCCAGCACAGGAGAAGGTACCAGGGAGCACACATGCATGCACCAGCATGTCTCCTTAGGGAAAAACTGGCAGCATCTCGGGCACAGGAAACACTTCACTGCCCTTCCCCTGACAGAGACCCCAGTTTGTTGCTCACTGACTCCGTGGAGCAAATGGCTCAAGTCCCACAGCTGATCTCCACGGAGATCCAGTTATTGCAACACTCGGGGTGCATTTAGCCATGACGTGTCCCCTGCCTGCTCTTACACACCCAGCAACAATGGCCTTGCACACCCACGAGGGCATGGGCACGGCAGGGAGTGCCCAGTGGTCCTGCCACAGGCAAGGCACAGCACAGCTCCAGCAAGGACTCTCTCAAAGAAATTAAAAGTGGAAAAGGCATCACATTAACCTCCTTAATTTTTCATTTCTGACACACACTGTTTTCTCCTCATTTCAAAGAATTCCAAGTTAATGTCTGGAGGGCAGAAAAATCCATTTCCCAATATGCCTGCTGCAGCTTTTTCACCAATCGACTGCCCTTCCTGGTACAATCACTGGGACATTGATTTTTTCCTTTTTTTTTTTTTTTCCTAGAGCATCATCCAAAAATCTATCAATGCAAACAGCATCTTTGAAAAAAATACCAGCAATACAAGGCAGGATGCTTCTTCCACCCTTTAACCCCAATGCTGCAGGAAACCTGTGCCTGGTACCAGTTCTAGCAGCACCTATTGCAGTGTGTCAGGGACACAGGTGATCCATGAGGCTCCTGGCAGTGGGAAAAGTCTGGGGGAGGAGCAGGGGGAAGGAAGAGGCTGCTCCATGCAGTGGTGGACAGGATTTAGGGAAGCCCACTGCGGGCAGCTCGCTGTATGTCCCCCACCCACAAAGGTGACAAGGGACAGACTCATCACCCCAGGGACACAGCCCAGCTCCTGGCAGCTCTGGGCTCACCTTGAGACCTCCGTGGAGAGGGAGAGCTTTGTCCCCCACACGGCAGGGAAGCAGCCACGGGGATGGGCAGCAGGCAGAGGAGGATTTTCTGCCCCCTTCCATGGGACCCAAGGTTGCCCACACAACAGCCTGGGTTCTGGTGAGCCTGGCAAAACCCGCCTCCTATTACTATGCTAAATAAACACTTCACTCAACAGTCTTGGCACTTATTAAGCACCTGGGAGAGAGACTGCCTCACGTTGTCCAAAACACTCTTAATTACTGTTTAATCAAGATCTCTTCCCCTCTAGAAAAAAAAAAAAGAAAAAAAAAGAGGCGGGTAAACATTTGCATGTATTTTCCACTGCAATCACATTACACATCTCTGTGACAAGCAAATTCTTGGCAGAGCTCAGGAAGAACACACTGCCTGTGCAGGAGCATCGCAGCACAGCCTGCTCAGCCAAATAGCCTTAGGTCCCCCCTTCCTTAGGTAAGGAAAGGAACCAGGAGGATTTCCTGGCACATGGACTAACGCCATCAAATGCTTCTTTTATTTGTTGTTGACACATGTATAACAGTAGAAGAATCACTAAATAGCCTTGTAATATCTTGATTTATGGATTATTCTTCCCCACGAATAGCACATGGCAAGGACAACATGCCTTCATGCTGTATCTCTGCTAGCACAGGAGTACTGGATTGCAGCTATTAGCACCCACAAATCCCAGGCAGCACAGGGCTGAGCCAGGCCTAGATGGGATGCCCAATCCCCTGCTATTAGAGCTGGTGAAGGCACAAAGCACTGTGTGGGTGTTGAGGCACAGATACTTTTCCTTTTTATAAGCCTTCTCGAGCTGGATTTTCCCAGAGTGACTCCTGCAGGGAGCTTTAGAACTGTGCCTGGCAATGTGCAGCTGTTTCCAGAGGCCAAAGGCTTGGGGGATGCTGTGTGGCACCGCCAGCCTGACCGCCCCAGCCAGCACAAGCCCTGGGCATGGGGGTCATGATCCTGCACAGAACCTCCCTTCTCCTCCACTTCACACTCAGCTCTTCCTTAAGATACAGGGGATTTGCCTTAATTGATTTAACTGGCAGCTGCAGTGCTCTGAAAAATGAATTTATATCAGAACCACAAGAAAGAGAAGGGCTTTTGGGACGGTATCACTACACTGCTTCACACCAAGGGCTAGGTCCCAAACAGGCCAGGCAGAGCTCAGTTTGAGTAGCACCACCACTGCCTCCATCACAGCCAGAAACACGTCAAGCAGTGCCCTCTGAAAGCTCTGGAAAGGAGCAGGATCTGTGCAGGGCATGTGTTCCAGCACCCGTGTGCTGCACCTGACTTGTTCTGTTGACTAAGTGACAATTACCCGGGATCCACTGCTGGTCATAGATTATCAATGGCATATGACTTTGCATTTTAACAGCCACTAATCTGCCTGCTAAACCCAGAATATCAGGTTAAATCACCTAATGTGATCTTTTGAGCAAGGCAAAGCAGAATTCTGTTGCTAGTGATTTAAACAGCTGCTGGTGAAAGCATCCAAAGCAGCTCAGCTGCAATATTGCAACAGGGATGGCCAGGCTTTGGGTAAAGGGGACACCTGTACAGGAGGGGGGATAAACTGACTCCCCAGTACCTTTTACACAGTGAATGCATTCAGAAGATCCAAAGCTCTTCATAAAAACAGGCTTTGGGAAAAGGGCAAGAGCCCCCAGGGGAGATGGGCACAAAGGTCTCTCTAGGACAAACAAGCAAGATGTAGGTAAAACGATCTTGGATTACACATTAAACAAAGATTCATTTATTCATTTTTATGAATGACTGAATTTCTTCCATTCCTCCTCCCTATCCGTGGTACAACATCCTCACACAGACAACAGGCAATCTACCAGATATGTGCACGAGTTCATGTGACAATGATGTGATCAGGAGCTGCACGGCTGAACCCAGCACAGACTCCAGCTCTAAATTAGCATTCAAGCACAAACTGAGCTGTGTCAGTGCTCCTCAGCAAACCAAACTAGTCTAAGATTATCTCTGTTCTCAGCCCATTTACCAAATAGGTCTCGTAGTGAACATGTGCTGACTCTTGATCTAGGGAATGCATCCAAGGAAAACAGCTGCCAGAGGCTTCGCTGCGAATGAACACTGTGTGCTAAAGGAGTCCCGTGCCTGACACGGAGCTGGAAAGCTGGCTGGAGGTTGAAGTGGGGACAGACAAAAAGTTCACTCCCTCAAGTGCCATCTCTGAAGAAAGCCACTCACAGACACAGAGGGTGGGGCAGTCATTTGCAGCAGCCCCCAGCCTGGAGCAGTTCTCTAGGAGCAGAGTCCTGCTGCTCTCTCTGGACAAGTCCCCCCAGCCCAGACACACTGAAGCCTGCCAGGTGCCTGCAGGAGCTGTGCAGAGCTGCCCCTGCTTCTGTGCCTTCCCTCAGCTCCAGGGAGGATGGCTCATCCCTCCAGCAGCTGGCCTGACCAAATACCCCTCCAGCAGCGCTGCTCCCAGCCCAGAGCACAGCTCCAGGCCAGCACTGCTCCCCTCTGCAGGGGGAGGGACAGCAGTCTGAACCAGCACTAAAAACCTACTCATTAAAAACTTGGGAAGGGCATAAAATCCACTTTTCTGGGGAACAGGAACAATTTGGGGGAAAAAAAAGCAGACATTTTTCTTTCATAAACAGGCAGTGGAGCCAGGATCTCAGCATGCTGCAGCCAGGAACAGTGGCTGGGAGCAGGATAATGCCCATCTCTGCCCCAGTAGCTGCTCCCCATTGCTGCCCTGCAAAGCTTCATCACCATGGGCAAGAACACCAAGAGAAACAGGCTGGTGCTCTGTCAGTTAAAGAAGATATTTCACATGTTGTGAAATTAGCATCTGACTTCACTGCTTTCTCCTCCCCTCATCCTTTGAAAATTCATTTTCTCCAAGATTTTGAGAAACTACAGCAAGGATGATGGAAACCAGTTCAGGGTGCACAAAAGAAAGGTCAGCAAGTGCATCTGGATAACTTTTAAAAATAATTACTCATTTTCATATCCTCCTTCCGTTCTTCTGGCTGGGAGCACCAGACACGATGAATACAGCCTTCCTTGGAGCATTTTCTTGGCACAGGGTGCTAAGGGTCTTCAGAAAAACCTCGGAAAACATTCAGACCTGGGCTGTGATACCCTTGCATCTCATTAACATGCACATCCCAGTCAAAAGCTAATGTCTGCTGTGGAAGATGTCCATCCATTTCCCACTGAGCCCACAGCAGGATTTCTCTGGGCCTGGTTAGTGAAGTCCCAGCACAATAGTGCTGCAAGGCCCTTGGTCCTGCTGTGCTTTAGCAGCATTCCTTGGCCCAGCAGAGCACACCAGCAGTACGAGACGTGAACAATGGCCAAGCTTTGTTTCCATGTTCCTGTCTCCTGAGCCCATGAGGAACATCTGGTTGCCTTCCTTCCACTGCAGAGGGTGGGCATGGGTGGGTCCCCAGTGACAGCAGCAAGGCTACAGTGAGCAGCACACCCCGAGCAGCCTATTGATCCACACAAGATGAGGCAAGAGCAAGGACGTGCTTGGAGAGGTGCCTGCAAGACTTTTGCCACGCTGGCAGCAGAAATTAGAATCTGTGTGAATGTCAGCACTGAAAACAAAACCAGGATGAAAGACTTGACCGTGGCCTGCAGAGAAAGTGGCCACTCATGTCCTCATCTCCACAGACCAGAGCAGGAATCACCACCCTGGACAACATTTCCTGGTTCCTGCCAGGACAGGGGCATCTGCTCCACGGCTTTAACCACATCAGGGGCAGCGCAGGAAGATGCTCAGGCTCACAGCCAGGTTCAGGACCAAGAAGCAGGAGTCAGCACCCAGCACCCCACAGCCTGTGCTTAGAAGGGTTCAGGAAATCTCTTCCACACAAAGCAGAGACTGTTTCTGAGGGACACTCACCACGTGGGACTCCCATTACCCAGGAGAGGTGAGGACACCCATCTTTCACCCAGGAACACAGGAGCAGCCAGGGCACTCACTCCCTGCTTTGAAGGGTTTCAAGCTCCAGGTATGTTCAAGAAATGGCTGAATGTGGCACTGAGTGCCATGGTCTAGCTGGCAAGGTGGTCAAAGGTTGAACTCAATGATCTCACGTCTTTTCCAGCTGAATTGATGCTGTGTGTCCCTTCTCTCAGGGGTGTTTGGTAGGTGTTCCTTGGGATAGGCAGACACCAAGAGTGCATACACTGCTCTGCCTCTGGAAAAAAAGGCTTTTAGGAAATAAAAAAATCTTGATCCTATAATAATAATTCATATAAAGTAACACCATAGATTCAGCTGGTCTGATTTGAAAGCCAAGACATAACTCAGAGAGAGGCTGGGGGGCTGTGAGATGTTGGCAGGAGACACCAAGTCCCCAAGAGGTTTCAGGCACATGCCTGCCCCACAGTAACTGCTGAGGAACTCAGTTAGATAGCAACCTGGCTATCACATGCCACATCTGCACAGGCCCATGCTGCAGAGCCACTGGGACCAGTGATGGCACAGGCAGAAGCCTGGCCCTGAGCTGTGCCATGGGGGGCACAGCTCTCAGGGCAGAGCTCTCCCCACTGGTGCAGGGTGGTGATGGAGGCACTGCCTGGTGTGTGTCTGTCCACCAAGGTGACCCGGCAGTCTGTCCTGGGCCCTCAGGGCCAGGGCCCAGCCAGCAAGTGACACGCTGGCTGCAGGCTCAGCAGCTCCATGCAGCTGAGAGCCCAGCACAGAGGGAAGCCTGGATTAGCTCCTGGCACTGTAGGAAGTGCTATAATAGCAGAAGCAGAGCAGCAGGCAGCAATTGTAGAGCCTGAGCAAAAATCCCTTGTTTTCACTGGCTAGTTCTGGTTTCATGTTTCTGATCTTTTAAACATCAGGCACTCCCCAGGCCTGGCCAACAGCTCCCTAACACAGCACTGTGCTCTGCCAGCAGCCTGACCTGTGCCAATGGGTTTCCTCCAAACTGCCAGCTCCAGGCTGGAGACGGAGCTGCAGCCCTGCTGCATATGGGCTGGCAGCAGCCCCCAGCAGCAGGAGCAGCTGAGCCCCCTCCCTGGAGCAGAGCAGCACCATCCCACTCGCTTCCAGCCAAGGCTCACAACTCCAAGGCACTTTTCCCAGCCTGTCTCTGCCCCAAACCAAGGCAGCAGAGGCACGGGGAGCAGCCTGCAATGGCATGGTGCAAGACCAGTACAAACCAGTGCCAGCTGCCACCAACACATGCTCTGCTGTCAGCCCAGCCACTTAACCACACTGGTTTTTCCCTGGCTGTAAGGCAGCCAACAGCAGATCTGCTTGTTCCCCTTTCCAAAGGGGAGAAGGAAGCTTGTGGAAAATAAAATCACTCTCAACAGCCTGGAAAAAGCTGTATGAGCCTACAGAAGCGATGAGAAATCATGTGGGCAGGTGAAGGGTTAACAGGTGGAAGCCAATGCCCCTCTACCAGGCAGCCAATATTTCTATCAATAAATTATGCATCAGCATCTAGTAATAATGACCTAGCAGCCAACGCTATTTAAAACAAACCAATCGATGGTATTAACGTAATCCCCAGGAGAAAACAAGACACCACACACAGAGCTGGGATCAGAGCAGATCAGGCCAAGGAGAGAGGGACCTTTGGGACAGCAGTCAGCCAGTGGGGACAGAGGTCCTTGAGCTGAAAGGCCAGGCAGAGGCTCCAGTTCAGCCAGGAGCAGAGAGTAAAAATCACCTCCCCAGCCCTGTGCCACAGGCACCGCAGCCTCGGGAAGGGCTGGCACTGAGACCACCCTGGCTCACCCCTGTGGCAGCTGCTGCAGCCTGACTCCATCCCCAGGCCAGACCCTGCCCGGGCAGAGAGGTGAGTGGCTGCTGCCCAAGGGTCTGGGCCATGCCACACTGGCCCCACGGCAGGGCAGGCGCCACAGCTCCCCACAGCAGGCACAATGTGCTTCATCTTCCTTATCCCTGGAGTGCTCACCATGCAGAGCCACCTGAACCTGGAGGGGAGCAGGGATTTGGGAGCTGTTGCACCCCAGCAGCCATGGCCAGCCCCCAGCAGCATGGTCCCAATGCACAGACACTACAGAGCTCACCAGCCCACACATATAACACACTTCATGTGCATTCTCCATATTAATAAATGGGGAAAGAAGGAACCATCAATCTATGAACTGCCAATTTGCACAGGACTAGCTCTTTTACTGGCTACGCACTAGCACCTTTTACAGCCCATTAATTACTTTCTCTAATAAAGTTTGACAAAATGATAACTTGCCCATGAAAAGTGTTGTAATAAATACATTTTCTCTAACTTTGGACCATTCTTGCATGTCTGGCTCATAAACCCCTCCCATGGTTCAGTAACTTAGAGCCTACCTGTACTTTCCAGGCAAGGAGGGGGCCCTGGCGTGGTGGCTGCTGAAGAGCAGCTGCACAGTAGCACTGGTGCCATGGCCAGCAAGCAGGAGCCTCTGCACATCAGCAGCAGCTGGCCAAACTCTGTCACACAGCTGGGGCTGGGCAGGGGACAGCACAGCCCACACTGAGCCCTGGAGCTCCTGCTTGCCTGGTGGGTGCTAGGCACCCCACAAAGCCTGTGCTCAGGGCACCCCAGCATTTCCCACTCCCTGGGTCACACACAGACCCCTCAGCTCAAACCCCTGGCAGTGCCCATGGCAGGGTTAGCCACCTGCACCACCGCAGTGGCAGCTCTGGATGAAGAGGACCAGGGTCTCCATGAGTGTGAGTGCCACCACCACCTCCAAGAAGCCAGGTGTCTGTGTCCTGTGCATGCAGCCTGCACTGCTTCTACACTGCCTGGCATTTCATTTCCCATGCAGCCACTAAGACACATGACCTACACCCATGCTGACAGCTTGGGATGCCCACTGCTTCCACTGTTTCTTTATCTACACAAGGCCACAGCTGAGCTCAGTAGACAGTGCAATGGCTGAAGCTTATTTTTCTTAATACAGAAACAGTAGGCAAATGGTGTGTTTTAGTCTCAATTTCAAATTACAAGCTGTTTAAATATTACACTGCTTCTTATTACACTCCTTAGAAGCAGTAAGAGACCCGACTCATCTGAGACAGGAATTCAGATCTCATCTTTCCTAGTCTGCCCAGTAAGCAGGAGTACTGCAGACTGGCTCCAGAGCTAATGGTCAGCACGGATGGGCATCACAGCAGATAAAGCAGGGGGCACACCTGCCCTCAGTTCCCCTGCCAGCCTCCTGCCCTCCCCTGAGGCTGGCCAGCTGCTCTCTCTGGCCCAGGCACAGAGCCACCACTGTCACCTCTGCAGAGGAGCACAGCGAGTGCAGCAATGTGGACTGAGGGCTGAGCAAGCTGGCACAGTCATGGCACACCCTGCCCTGCTGCAGCCAGCCCCACGCTCGCTGTGCAGCCTGTGCTGCTCCTCCAGCAGCCAAAGGCTCCTTCCCTGTTTAATTAGTTGAGTGACTCTGCTCTGCCCAATAAAATCATCACCCCCCTCAGCAGTGCCATGCCACGGAAATTTATGATCATAATTTAGAGGCTGAATTACCACTGTCGGTACCTGTGCCATATGAATTACTCAGTCATATTAAATTCAACTGTTGATTTTGCAGGGTTATGTGAAGCAGCAACACTTAGAGCCAATGAAATAATGGAGGAGAAAGAATTATGGCCGGGGAAGTTACATTAGCTGTCCAAAGCACCCTGCACAGAGCCCACCTGCCCATGCCCAGCTGAGGGCTGCCTGTCCCCAGCAGTGCTGGGCTCCCAGGACCATCAGAGCTGGGAGATGGAGCTGGTCTTTCCCCCTCCCCATGGCCAGGGTCCTGGCCATGCAGAGCTCTGCTGTCAGAAGATCTGAAGGAGTATCTGTCCTCAGCAGAGTTAAGGAACTCTGTCAGACACCTGCACTGACGTGAAAGAATCCTTCAATTTCTGGATCCAGCAGTCCCCAGGGCACGTGCTGTGGTAGGAGTTTTGTGTCCATACACATACAGGATTTGCTGGTCTGTAGAGTCACAGACAGAAGCTCAGGGACACTCAGCACAGCACCAGAGGCCTCAAACCCCAACATGATGATCTGAAGCCAGCACTGACCTGACTTTCACACAGAGATACTTGTGAAGACTACCCTACAAAGTCAGAGCAATGAGCTTGAATTGCTGCCAGCCTAGACACACTTGGCCCAAGACTTCAGATCCCAGCAGCCTGCTCTGACACAGAAAAGACAAAACCTGGAGCCCTGCAATGCCACAAACTGGAAACAAAAAGCCCTTTGACTGGAAAGCCTAAGTCTCAAGCAGGCTGCTTTTGGAGTGATGGCTTTAACAGCTTATGTGCAGGCAGGATTTCTAATGCACAAAGAGTAAAGTGCATTTGTATGTGGAACAAGTATTAATCAACTAATGCAGAAAAAAGGTCCATCAACAAAAAAGAAAGCCTGGGATGCTTTATTATAATCCTGAGGTTTTTGGTATTGGCAAAATAATTTCCTCAAAGAAAGTTACAAACCCTAATTTCATACAGATCTCCACATGTCTGTCCCAGACCTCTCTAATCATGAAAAAAAGAGCATATAAAAATTCTCATGCATGGTTTCAATCAAGTGCATTTATCTATATAGATTGCCCTTTTTATGCCAAGATAATGTCAGAAACTCTACACAAATCATCACAATTTACACTCTCCTCCTCTTTAGTATAAGGCAGACTCTGCCAAATCAAGGGCTAATATATCACATTATTTCTAGTAATCCAAGGGCTGCCTCCTGCCACCTGCTTTATGAAATACCTATGTCTTTGATTCATTGATCCCTGCCTAACCTTGTAGGTAGAGAAGCTTTTCTCCCTCCTTTTAGAACTTTAACATGTTGTGTGCTGTGCTGCTTGGCTGACAGCAGCCTCTGCTCCCCAAGCCAGGATTAACCCTCCCCTGTAACAGAGGACCACATGTATTCTGGAAGCCTGCCAAGGATTTATTTTTTAGACAATAAATATGGGTTTGGTTTTGTTTTGTTTTTTGGTTTTTTTCCTTTCAGGGGAGAGCACAAACACATTTCCCACAATCAATGCAGTCAGTTGAGTGCCTGAGAAAATGCAGAGGTGAGCAGAGCTGGAGGGTGCCCCACTACCACAGTGTCTCCCCTGCCACAGCCCTACCTGCCCAGCACCTCACTTTTTGCCTAGTAGGAGCAGATGGACCTCAAGACAGAGATCTCCTTTGTTCTGGCCATCCAGCACTGAGCGTGGCAACAGCAGCTGTCACCAGAAACTCCATTTTTTGCAATAAACCTTCACATCTTTATACACAGGCAGTCATTTGAGTTGCCTACACAACCTCAAAGGAAAACATGAAGCAAAAGCAAATTCCAAAGAGCCAAGAACCAAATCCAGCTGATGTGAGCACCCAAATCCCTTTGCAGAGGGTGCCCCAGCCTGCTGGCACTGCTGGGCAGGGCATCAGTGCCAGACACTGCTTCTGTGCACCCACCAACCCCATCTCCTGATGAGAGGATGGAGACCAGAGGGAGCCTCAGCCACTCAACAAGAGACCCCCAAGGCCTCCCACTGCCATGGCATGGGTGGGCATACCCAAAAGCATTTGGGAACAGATTTCACAGGCTCTGCAGCTGCAGTGCTCATGCTGCTGTGAAACTGGGCCTCCTGCAAGAGCCTGCTGTGCTCTCTGCCCATTCATGATGGAGACAGCTTAGTATTCCAGCTGTGCATCACAAGCAGATCGAATATGCATTGGTAAATACTGCTTCTGCTGCAAGAGACACAGAGAAGTTATCAAGAGGAAAAGCAAATGTGTACAGCAAACAGTGTGTGGAGAGCACAGCTGCAATACAA
Source organism: Passer montanus (assembly GCF_014805655.1). Classification (NCBI taxonomy): domain Eukaryota; kingdom Metazoa; phylum Chordata; class Aves; order Passeriformes; family Passeridae; genus Passer; species Passer montanus. The sequence continues at coordinate 3,687,934 of NW_024370263.1, read as the reverse complement.
AGCATGTCCTTCCCTCCCAATGCCAGCTCTGGGATGACTAATTCTGTGCAAGGATGCCAGTCAGCAAAAGACCTCAGATGCCCTTCTTCCACAACTCTGGAAACTGAAATAAAAGTGTGGGACTGTCTATCTGGTGCCTGCAGACCCAGGTGCTCCCTCTGCACATGGACAGGCCTGCCACTGCTCTCACATTAACTCAGCAGCCCCTGCAGCCTGAAACAGGGCTCCTGCTCTCACAGGCAGGGAACAGCCAGCATCCCCAGTATGGATATTTCCCCAAAAAACAAGGTTAAAAACCCTCAGCAGTTTTCAAGCCCCTTCCAAAGCCCCCCAGGAGGTCCCTCCTGGCTGTTAAGGACTTCATGGGAAGGAGCCCAGCCATGCAGAACCAGCTTTCCCAGCTCTTGCTCTTTCACAGACATCTCTAGTCCTTTCAGATAAAAAAAATTTAAACACAGGGTTTTCTCTGGTCTTTCTAAAAGGGCTACAGCCCCTGGCCTAAGAGCTTGCTGGCAAGCCTCTTCCTCATGCTTTTTGGTGCAAATGCACTCTCCCAGACGTGGCAAGGCAGCTCCCTGGGGAGTGAGGGTGGCCACTCACACGCTGAGCCCAACAGGAAAGCACACCACGGCCAGGAGAGCACAGGCAGGATGCACTTTGTCCACTTACAGTCTCATCCAGGGCATAATTTCAGACATTTTCTGCAGATTAGAAAAAAGGGGTTTGGTTGTTTTTTTTACAGGAAGCAAGTCCAGGGCTAAAATCTTCCCCTGCATCTCCTGTCCAGTAGCAAGGTCTCCTCTGTTCATTATAATCTTCAGTGTAACTTCTGCTCTGCAGCTCCTTTAATCACATCAGATATGGGAACAGAAAAATGTCATTGTTCCTTGGCCATGAACAATACCATCCGTGGAGCCATGAGAAAGTGCAAGATGGATATAAAAAAGGCGGGCTCTTGTCTCCCCATAATCTCTTCTACAAACTGACAAAAGAGGGTTTTGTATAGAGAAAATTGCCACATACAGAAACAAAACAAAAATAGAGCATGCGAGCTGGGACCACTTTTATCTGGAGAGGCACCACAGGGAGATATGCCAAATGTGATTCATTTTAACAAGTTTAGCCCTTGAGAGACAAGAGGAGAGCCCCCCGTTAAGAATGAGGAGGTTAGCCAAGAGGGTCAGGGGGGGAACAAGGCCTGGCACAGCCAGGGAGGGTAAGTGACCCTGAAGACTGCTGCTTCCCTTATTACAGTGGCAAGTGGTTCTGGCTTGGGACAAACGTCTGGAAAAAAACAGCCTGGTCTGGGTGGGGATGGGGCAGTTAATGGTATTTTACTTCTGTCAGGTTAGCCTGTGCATTGGCTCAATTACAGGGGAGTAATTAAAGTCTATAAGCAGATACAGAGGTTCTTGCTCACCCATCCATTATGGGCAGCTAGCAATGATTAACTGCATGACCCTTTGGGGAGATTCTTCCCCTACACAGACACCTGAGCAAACACCCCAGAGCTGCTGAGCAACTGCGTGCAAAGCACCAAAAGGCTTGGGTAAAACATCATAAATGCACCCACATATGCTTGGGACCAGCCTGCCAGGCTCTGCAGGTACAGAAAGCCCCAGATCAATACAACAGCCAGCCTCTTTGAATGAAATCAATACAGCTCAACAAGCACCTAAGTCCTGGTGTCATCACATTATTTATTGCCCAAAGTCCCCATCCCACATCAGTCCAAGCAAGAGCTTGAGTACATTCCCTCCTTCTGCAGCACACAATTAAATCTCAGGCTCAAGTTCTGCTTCCTGATGTACAGTGGGATCGTGAACAGCCCTGGCACCCCACACCACCAGTTCAGAGTGTGTGAGGCCACAGGGCTCTGGGGATCTCACCCAGAGGAGCATCCAGCACCTTCCCGAGAGCAGCTCTGTGCCCACCCTCCTCACAGGTTCTCCTCCTCCAGCTCTTCACTGCCTCCCAGGGATGTCACTCTGTTCACTGCCTCCTTTCAAGCCATTGTTAGTTTATTAAGTGCTTTAAGAGATGCAATTTGTGCCCCAGGAGAACAAGCTGCAGAGAAAGAGCTCCACAGTCCTGGTGGCCTGGCAGCACCAGCCAAATGTCACATCCAGGCCCAGCAGGCAGCAGCATGGAATTAACCAGTGCCATCCCCCACCGTGCCTCCAAAGAATGGGCGAGATGGGCACAGCCCCTCCTCAGCGGGGCCACAGCCGAGCTGCAGCACCAATAAAACTGTGGCCATGACAGCAGACAGCCACGGGGCCGGGCACTGAGCCTCTGCCCGAGCAGGCAGGGCGGGCAGGGAGGTCTGGCATGGCCGGTCCCAGCCTGTGTCACCAGCAGGCCCAAAGCAGCACCTTGTGTCCCAGCCAGCAGCCCCACGCAAGGAAAGGCCTCCCCCAGGCTCACACGGCCACAGAGTTTACCAGATCTGGCTTTCCCTGCTCGCACCTAGCGTACCCAGGGAAAAACTGGCCAAAAAATACCAACAGCAGCCCTGCTCTGAGCACAGCACCCAGCCAGCCCCCACAGCGCTGGAGGGGCCAAGGAGATCCTACAGAACATCAGGGATGGGGAGCTCAAACACTGCCCTAGGTGCAGCAGGATCCTCCCTTGCTCTGCTTTCACGTGTGTGAAAATGCAGATTAAGTGGCTTGTCACACAGTGGGGACACCCAACTGCAGACATGCTCCAGGTCCAGCCTTGCCGGGCTCTCCTCAGCTGGGGCTGCACAGTGCTCCGTGCAGGATGGCTCCCGAAGGCCTTCCAGAAGCCCAGGGCTTGCCCACAGTGTCTGACACAAGTGTCAGGCAGGGGCAGTGCAGGAGAGCTGCTCATGTGCTGCCATCCCCAAACCCACACCAGACACTGGCTCTGCTCCCTGCTGCGGCCCAGCACCCTGGAACAGGGAAAACAAACTGCTCTTCCAGCACATCACCACAGCCCCCCACTTTGCCCCAGTGCCACCTGAGGCCTTCCTTACCCACCTTCCTGGCAGACCTCAGGCCTCAACATGCAACTTCTTGCCAAGGATCATCATCACATCAACAGCTCACATGAAATACCCCCACATTTTGCCCTGCAGGTTTTTAACCGTAAGGGTCTGAAAATGACTCATGCCTCAGAGCCCCTCCTCGTACCCTCAGCAGCTCACACCCCCTTCACAGGTGTTTGCTTTTTTTCAGATCAATCCATATTCCCACCCATGAATGAGTGACAGGTGTCTTGCTTGACACCTGATTATGTCAGCCAAATCCCCAGCCAAAAGCCATGTCACAAATTAGGTCATTTAGGATTCCTAACCAACACTGTTAGCTAAATCCTTAACACCGTTAATTATGTTTCCTATCACCAATTTACAAAGCGACTCTATTGATCTTGCCCCTACTCTGCAAATTACAAAGAAATGACCAGAATTAAAAATGCAACATGGGAGTGGGAGCTTCCCCCAGCAGAGAGGAGAGCTGCACCTCAGCACTGCACTCCCCTGATGTAAGTCTTCCTGGAAGATGATCTGCATGTTGTCTTTTTTTTTTTTTTTTTTTGTGGAGAGCAATGAACCAAAGGTCTAAGGAGCAATATATTTTTTAGCTGTGGTTACAGCTTGGACTTAATGATCTTCCCACAAGCACAAAGCTAACCTGAGGTAGCAGCAGCATTTTACATTATCTCATTGAGAAAAATACCACAGAAAACATGGTTATAAGTACATGGTTCAGGAAGGTAGCCTGGGAATACCAGGGAAACTATAGTTAGTTGTTGAGAAAAGTATAAAAGTCTCATTTAAAACTGAGAAGTTTCTTCATTCCTCATCTGGGCAAATCCCCATTTTAATCTCCCTGTGACCCCTGGGGATGCAGCAGCACCTCTGGGACAGGCAGATGGGCCCCTGGAGTCAGCACTGCCCTCGCTCTGCTCCCCAGCAGTTGTGGCTCCATGCAGCCCCAGGGCTGCAAGCCTGGCTCTCACCTGCTCCTGGCAGGAGCTGAGCTCAGCCCTAAAGCTGACACTCATTTTCATGTCGTTTGCTCTGGCAGGAAGAGGCGTTCTTTGAGATGAGCTCCATCAAAGCTTGTGCACATCGATCTCCTTACAGTCAGAGAGCTCAATTAGACCTTCAACAACAAGGGGAAATAGATGGCAATTCTGCCCACCAGCAGATCACAAATCCTCTTACTCAGAGGATACAGTTCATATTACACCCAAGCAAGAAATCTATCAAGTCATTTTAATTAATTCCCCTCCTCTAAAACACTTGAGCGCTGACTGGAGAGGGGACACACTCCTGCAGGGAAGTGCTGTGTGTTCACATGCCAGGGGCAGAGCTTCTCACCCTAAGAACACCTATGGAGGATCCCTTCTACCTTTACTAGACTGCACAGAAATTTCACTCCACTATTTCCCACATTTTTATTGTTTTTAATATTTCCTCATCTCCTACAGCTGCAAACCAAACATGCAAACCTCCAGATGCCACTCACCCAGGCTTGGGGAAAATGAGGCCAACCAGAACAGGGGCAAAGCAACCAGGACCCACAAAGCACTGCAGAGGCAACCCCACGAGAGATGCTAGCATTGCTCAGGCTCCAAAATAAGTGTGTTTGGATGCTTCACTGACAGTACAGAGAAAGAAAACCACTGGGAAAGAAAAGCCTTATGGAAACTAAAGGGATGGGAAACTGTCATGGGAACACAGAGGAAGAAGCAAGCCAGGAATACACCCAGGCTACAGATCAGCAGGAAGCTGCTAGCAACCAGAAAGAGAATGTTCCAGACAGAATATAATTTTTGTCCCTTCTTCTGACAACCTGGAAGAGGAATTCATCTCCACCACTTCCTCCTCAAAAAGTCCTACCCCTTCATTAGCACATCTGTCTCATGGGCATCCACTGAATGACATTGTAAGCAGACAGACAGAAACACCCGTGATTCCAAGCAGGAGAACACAGGCAGTGAATCTGTCTGTCTGGACACACAAACTGTGTTCAGCACCATAACATCCAAACAAATTCCCAAGGGCCTCAAATTAATATTGACTGATCCCAAAAGGCTGACAGATACTGCGCAGGAGGGAGCCTGGGAGATGTTTTACCAGATTTTAGAAACAAAACCTCCTTAAATATCATGAAACATTAAAAAATCCTCATAGCTGCTAGTGTTTGCAAAAGGAGGGATGACAGCAGCGGCTGTCCTGTTGCCCTGCATGCACAGCCAGTTGGGTTTTCATTGCAAATCCACTCGGCATCTCATTACTGTCCATCACAGGGGCTCCTGTACCAGGACCAGATTCACTTCAGCAGTGTGAGCCTTGCACTGCGCTTCCTAATGCAGCTGGATTAATGGGAACACATCTTAGGGAACATCCTCACCAACCAGAGGAAAACAGTAACATCCTCTGACAGTTCTTAGGCAGCAAAGCACAGATCCCCAAAGGGAGAGAAGTTCAAAGAATCTCAAGACCTGACGGGGCAGGGACCTTGCGAAAGGCTGTGCATGACATGCCTTCCTCTGCAAAGAGTCTCACAGCTTGAGCTGCAAGAACAGGAGCTACATTTCCACTCGCAGACATGATTCCACATGAAAAGAAGATGGTACAATGTAAAACTCTCAGCACTGCAGAACAAGAAGAAAAGTAAGAGAAAAAATACAAGTGTGAAATACAAATACATGAACTCAGTTACAGTAAGCTAGGAATTTTTAAGAAAATGAAATCCTGTTAGCTGAAGGACAAATATTAACTGTCATTAGGAAAACCATTCAAAATACAGACAAAAGAGACAGCCTGCTATCATTATGTTATGTCATAATCTGCCTTTATGTTGTGCTTCCTCAGAGCCATGAAAAAGACTTGGAGGGCTCAAAACAGCTGTATTAACCAAAGGAATCCAGTTTTTAAGGTTAGCGTCTTGCTTCACGAGGCACCTCCTCATAAAACACAAAAATAAGCAATTAGCTGCTAAAGCTTGGGGTTTGAAGCCAGAGCTTCCAGCTCCCAGTCCACTGCAAAGGCTCTCAGTAAATATCTGAGATTTTGATTTTGATGACAAGGTACATCACACTCACACCTCACTGCTTCATCAGTGGCAAGAACAGGGGGGTGAAGGGGCAAAAGATTTGCTCCACTGCTCTTTGCCTTTCCCATGCCATTTGCAAGACAGTCTGGCTTTATAGAAGACACGTGTCCCACTCTGGGAAACATCCAGCTCTGATCCCCCCGTTCCTGAAGGCACTGTTCAGCTGAGAGACAGTCCCTGCATGGTCCTGCATTCCAAATGGGAAGCAGCAATGCTGTGCACAGACCAGCCACCCACGAGAGCCAGCACAGCCATTCCTGTGCTGTTCCCTTAGGCCCAGGTGCACCCTTCAGCCATGTGCCTCCCACATTCTCCCACAAAAGTTCCCTCTGCACTTTTCCATCATTCTTATCACCCTGACCAAGCGGGTCTGTCTTGCAGGATGTGAGCCAGACCACCTGCAGATTCCCATCCCAGGGAAGAGATGACCCTGCCTGACGGATGCAAAGCACAGCAGTCAGCCACACACGGTGGAAGTGCAGGAGTCTGCTCCCAGGGTGGCAGCTCCGAAGGTGCATTTCCATAGCTCGCATTTCCATAGGGTCACGCTGGCAAAGAAAGGAGAGCGCTGGGGAAAGACTGGCTTGGCGAGTTTGAGAAGAAGTCTCTTCTCCACCAGCCTTTAGATACAAAGGTCGAGGGCTTGCAAGGGTCAGCAACCCCTCTTAATATTCACCCAAGCAGCAACAACAAAGGCAAGCTGGGGAAAGGGAAGCGTTCCTGTGGAGTCCCATCTTCACTCTGGATACCACTCCACAATGAAGTTATTTCAAACCGCCCATAGGTTAAGCTGCTGCTTTCATCCCAATAGCACAGTTCCTGCTGAGTTCTGCCTGCAAAGGCACATCAAGCGGAGACACTCAGATGACATCTAACCTCACCCAGCTCGCTGCAGCAGCACCTTTCTCAGCCAGGCTGGAAATTCAGATAACAGAAGAGAATGTGTCAATTGCCTAACGTTTAATGAGACCAGAAGGAGGTCATAGCTCTGTCTGAGCAGCACTGTAAAAGCTCCCATGTGTTACAAATGCTATGCTGGACAGTGGCAGTGCTTGGTAGAGACAAGTTTCACCTTCCAGAGCAAACCACGTGAATGATGCTTGGCTTTGATGATGATTCCTAGGAGGGAAGTCTCACATTTCACCTTCACACACCTGGGCATTGACCACAGAGTCAAGGACACTTACTGCTTTCTCATTCAAAAGATCTGGATCATGTCTGAAATTACCACCATGCTGTGACAGCTGTTGGGAAGCTGGGAAGCCTGTCACCCTTTACCAAGCATCCACTGGGATGCTCCTGTGAGCCCAGGAATAGCATCCTGGCTGCAGTCACTGACACCATGCTGGGGAGCACTGGCAAACAGTGTCTGACTACCACAGGAAAATGACTGAATTCTCCCTTTCAGGTTTGTTGTCTGAAGCTTTTCAAGGTCCTGTGACCACATAACACCTGCACATCAAATCCTGGGCGTCAACAAAACTGCAAAGGATTGGCACCACCACCAATATTCCCTTCCCCATTTGTGTTTCTCTAGAACTAAAGATGTGGCTGTGACTACAACCAGTCACCTACCAATTTCTTTCCCTCGTGTTTCCATCCTGCACTGAGCACTTTATAGAATGACATGGTCAGCCCTTCACAGCCCAACCCATGGCAGAGAGCAGGAAGGGAGCAGAGCTCCTGTGCCCATACCCTGTGCCCACCGTGCCTCTCATCACCCACCTGGGCACTGCATAAGCAGCAAGGTCTGGGCAGCAGCACACTTTGTGTGCTCTTTGTGCCTGGCTGCACAGGCAGAGCTGTGAAAGAACACGAGGAGTTAAGCTTTTTTGTACAAAATGTGTAAAGATTTGGGCTGCACACTTGGTGAGCTGCAGTGGTTGTGGGCCAAAACATTTTGCTGCATATTTCTGAAATTATTTGTCAGAAAAGAACGTCAGTGACATAGAAAATGGGTTGCAGATGTAACCTTTTCAAGCATCAATAATAACTTAAGACATTTGAAACAAAATCTTAACTCACAAGTGACTCCATCACATGGGGCAGTTTCTGAGGCGAGGGCTCACAGAGGAGAGGCAGGACTGTAACACATCCCAGCAATGGTGCCCCCTCCAGCTCTTCCACTTAGCAAAGAACAATTCAACTCTTGCATTTGCCAAAGCTATTTCCCTTTCTGAGACCTTTTTTTTGATTTCCAGGCTATTCCTGGACCCAGTGGGCAATCCTGGCTGGAAAAAGAGGCTTCCAGACCAGGTCCAATAGCCAAGTCCCACAATACACTGACATTAGGATAGGCAGAGTGATTTCTCTGAGGTCCAGCACAAAGGCACTATGCAAGAAAGACATTCACACACCCACAGAGCTCCTGCTGCCATGGCCAGCGTGGCTGCTCCAGCACAGGAAGGATGAGGGAGAGCAGGGATGTGCATACTGCAGAGAGCATGGATGTCCTGTGTGTCAGTGTCACAGTGTCCACAGCTCCCTGGACCCGTGGTTCATCCACAGCCTCTGGAGGGTTCCCAGTGGCTCAGGGTCCATCACTGCTACAGGTCTGGCACAGCCAGAGAGCCAGCACTGCCACCACCCCAGTATTTCTGTAATGAATATCACCACTGTCATCTCAGAGGCACATGCTTAAGGAATTTAACTACTTTAATACAATGGGCTCAAATTGCCAAAGAATGTTTGTGCATCAGTGTGAAATCAGAAATTCGGGGAGGGGGTGCTTTATCTGTCAAAGGCCAACCTCAGGGGGCTGCCAGAGCAGACAGTGGGAAGCTGGATTGCATTTGACACGCATCAGCCCATCAAACACAAACAGCCTTCAAAGTGCTGGGAGGCTGAGCCAGCCCCATCCCAGGCTGTGCTGGCCCCACCGGGCTCCGACCCCGGGTCACGCCCCGTGGGCTCTGCAGGACCCACCTGGGCCTCCCGGCCTGATCCTGCTCCATAAATCACAGGGAAAGAGATACTTCTTAACAGCTCAAATTAAGATGAAATGCCTTTGTTTTCAGGCTGGGAGCTACCTGTGCCATTCCCTTGGCCGTGTGTCACTGCGGGGATGACGCGGCCACACGGGCAGCAGATGTGCAGCCACAGTGGACAGAGCAGCACACCAGGATGCAGCATCCAGGCTGTCCCCCCATCCATCCAGGCTGTGCCCCCATCCATCCAGCTGTCCTCCCATCCAATCAGGCTGTTCCCCCATCCATACAGGCCAGCAATGGGCAGAGTATGATCAGCTAATGACTGTCCAACAACAGCCTGCCCAGGATGGAGAGAAAAACATCCCAGCCACAGCATGGGGACAGTACCAGTGTTCGAGGGAGGGCAACCCAACACAGAAATCCTGCCAGGATGGTCAGATCTCAGCCAAGTATGGCCACTACTCAAAAAACCCCACTCCTGGGTGTCTGTGGGACTGGGAGTCCTGGGCCTGGCTAGGGCATGGTGAGCACACTCCCTCTGCCCCATAACCATCCCTTCAGTTTTGCTGGAGAGTTTCCAGTGCTTGGAAAGAGCCAAACTTAAATTATTCCAGGGGAAAAGAAACACAAAACCTTGTCTTCAGATTAATCCCTGGGCCTCCACCCTGAACAAACCCCTTCTGCAGCCCCCATTGCCAAGCCCAGCCCCAGCTCTCCAGCACAGGCTGCCCGTGGAGCTCTTCCAAGGGGCTCCACAGCCCTCTGCAAGCATGAGCACAGCTGAGGGGAATAAATAACAGCCCCAACGTAAAAACCAGCCTTTTCTCACAAAGCAAAGTCTCAGATAGTAAATGAAGGGAGAGGAAGGGGAGGGAACGTGGCTGAGCACCCCCTCTTCAGCACCTCCAGCATGCACAGCGTCACTCAGCTGAGCAGGGTGCTCAGCAGATAATACCCACTGCAGTGTCCCCCTGCCCCAGCAGCGAGACCCCACACACCAGGGAATGCAGGGGAACAGATGGATTTTCCATGGGAAGGAGCTGTGACTGCTCCTTCCAGTTGAGCATGTCAGCCCAGCAGAGCCATGTGTTCAAACCATTAAACTGCTGCCTTTGCTCTGCCAGCAGCGAGGGGAGAGAGGGCTTTGAGGAGGGATATTCAGAGGGAAATGCTCCTCAGCCTGGCACAAGGCAGACAGGCCACAGAGACCCACAGCCAGAGCCTGAACCCATCATTTGTATGTACCCAAATGAGGTTTTTCTCTTCCAGATACTTCTTGTCAATGAGATGAAGCGACAGTAAAATAGGAAACTGCATTAATGCAGCAGTAATCTCTCACATATGGGGCTGCCTTCACCTGGGCTCCTAAGCAAGAGCCTTGATAAGGAGTATCAGGCTTATAAGGCCAGCAAGTTTTGGAGGTTGTTTGCACATGGGGTAGGGGTTAGAGGTATTACACTGGGGTTTTTTCAGGCCAAAACTCGTGCACAGTATCGAGTCAGACAGAGACTTCTCAGTGATGAAGGTGTGGGCCATTAATTAGGGAAAGTGAGAATGTTTAATCTCACTGCATCAAGAATAAGGGATATTGAGGGTCCATGAATTGAGATAATTTGATTTTAATATAAATACAATATTTCTCTCTCTATCTTTATTAACATCAGCAATGTAAATAGTTTCACACAGACTGCAAAGGAGCCCCTGCCATGTTTGCTGCTGGGAGAGAAGGCCACAGCAGACACAGTGTTTGTTTACAAGGGATTGCAGGCTTAAATTGTCAACCACTTCCCCAGTATCACCACAGAGCTGCTGGCAGACCAGGCCAGGAGCTCAGCACAGACTGGAGGCTGCACCAGTCACATTCTGAGGCATCAAACCCAGCACCTACCCTTGCATTTAGGAGAGGAGACACAATGCTGACGGGGCCAGGAGCAGTCAGATGGAACACTTCCATTCCCCTAAAAGAGAGGAATTATAGCATGGAAATTTCCATGGAAATTAGCAAAAAGCACAACCTCATCACCAGCCGGCAACAGGAACCCAAGACAAACTCAGGATTTTCCTGCATTTCATCCCAAAAACCTTTTCTTTGGGCTGAGTGATACTCTGAGTTACTTGGCTGACCAAGACTTGGGAACACAAGGCACAGAGTTCAGATCATTCAAAAATGTAGGCATTCTAATAAACAACACAGAAGACCTCCCTAATGTGGGAGGGAAGCATTCTGGGGATAGGTTTCCACAAAAGCAAAATATTTCCTGGAGCAGGCTTTCCACCAGAGGAACAAATAAGGTTTCAGAGGCTGAAACCTTGGAGAAGGCACACCTCACACTGTGGACATGGTGCTCGTGTCCCTCCAAGGCCATTCTCCAGCCCTGCTGTGCTGGGTGCTGTGCACAGGTTATTGCAGGGCTCCCACACAGGTTCATGTCTCCAAGGATTCCCTCATGCCTCAGGAGAACCACTCAGCCCATGTCCAGCTTTGTTGTTTCAGCCATACTGTTGAGGCGCCTGTTTACTTGGGAATCATATGTTTTCTGCCCTGGTCTTCACTGTATTCAGAACAGTTACTTAGCTTCAATAAGCCCCTTGTTAAAGCCTTTTCCTTTCTGTAATCTCATCAAACTAACCAAAAGGAGTTTGTTCTGAAATAGAGTCCCATTTTGTAACCTGGCTTCCTGGAGGAGCGCTCCCCATGCTCACCCGGCCCCTCCACCACAAAAGGGCTCTGCTTGTCCTAGCGCTGACAAAACACTCCGTCTGTTTGGGTTAGTCAGCAGGGGGTTAATGAAAAGCCCGGCCCTGGGGACTCCCACCTTATCTGCAATCATGAATTTATTGAAGAATGTGTTAATGTGCTGGATTTTATTCATCAGGGGTCAGGGCTTTTCAAATTCTTCCTCCCAGCTCCCCCTCTTTCCATCCCTCCCCAGCAAGCTCACAATGCTGTTTAAACAAAGGACTCCCAACACAAAGAGCAAATTTACACAGTAAAGTTTTCTTGCAAGCCCAGAGCAGAGTCTGGAAGAATTCCAGCTTTATAAAGAGAAAAGGGGGTGGGGGGAAGAAAGGGGGAAGGGAGACAGGGGCATTTTGCAGAGGATAAAAGGAAATTGAGAAAAGTTCCCACCTCCTGAAGCTCAGCCCTGAATATTCTCCATCAGTTAACCCCAAAGCAGGAGGATGTTTTGGAAGAACATGAGCCCTCATAGCATCAAACTTCTCAGCCTCCTTCGAGGTGGAGGCTGAAATGAGTGTTTCAATATCACATTTAGGGTGACACTTCAACAGCTCCTTTGTCTGTGCACTGCTAACAGAAACCCCTAAGAGGACACAGCAACCATTCACCAGGGCTCCTCTCTGTTCCTTGTTTCACAGGTGTGACACAAGCATGATCTAAATGGAAATAACAAGGCTCAGCAATGGTGACATGGTGACACGTGTCCATGGCCAAGTGAGAACACAAAGGAGCCACACATCCCACCTCCCATATCCCACCACGTGCTGTCCCAAGACCAGGGACCCCCAAGGTCCTGTCAGAGCACCCCTGGCACCTCCCACCCAGGCCTGGCAAGGGCCCAAACCCACTGCTGGAAATAGGCAGCCATGGATCCCTTTCCATCACCTTGAACATCATCCCCACTCCACAGCTGGAATCAAGGGGTGTTTGGTTGGTTGCTTGTATTCTTTTTCACTGAAAGGTTAAGGACCCCCACTACCCTGTCCACTTTGGTTGTGCTGGTCAGAGCTCTGGGCATTAGAAAACAGGGCACAGCCCTGCACTAATGAACCAAAGATGACCACATGATTTTCTTCAGGTCTTGTCACCTCCACTTCTTGCACTGTCATTGCTGAGCTCTGGAAACATCTCAGAAAGGAGAGCTTGGAAGAGACTTCACCCCCATCCACTCCTCTGCCCTCTAGGTACAGCCTTACAGAGCTCACCTGAGCAGAGTTTTTAAACATTTTAAAAGGAAAATATAGATATTTTACAAGCAAAATATATGTGATGTTATTGGCCATAATGCTAAACTGTTGCGGGAGCTACAAATTGTCTCCAGGTACAGAGTAACCACTTCAGGAATATGACATAGGGATTTTAGAAATACTCAATATTAAAAGAAACCCATTATAATGGGATTCCATTTTCTAACAACTTTCTCAGCCGAAAGGATGCCATTGACTCAAACTTTCATTCCTGTGTTTATTTACCTTGGTTTTTAGGGAGAGAGATGCCTTCTGCTGTGCTCTCATAGCACCAGCAGCCATCTGCAAGCAGCTCACCCAAACAGCAGGGGAAGAGGGGCTTGAAACGACTCTGGAGCGACACACAGGAGCCCCCAAACAGCACTGCAGGAGTGTTGGCTGGCACTGCAGGGGCAGAGCTGCCCAGCAGCCACACGGCTTAGTGGTGGCCAAGGAGGGACCAAGCAGATCTCAGCACATGGGATCCAGCTGCACTGCCAATGGATTCCTGAGTGCTGAACATAAAACACATATTTACAGAGTCTCCTCCGTGACAGGAATTCCAAATCCTCATGCAGAAAGTAACTCAAAGGACGTAATTAAATCAGTTAAATGGCTTGGGCAAAGAGATGCAGCTACAGACAGATCTCAACTCTCAGCACAATCACAGGCCACAGGAAACGATTAGGAGAGCAAGAACTGTAAAAGCTCCAGGACCAAGACTTGCTTTTCTTTACTTAATAAACTATAATCCATGCTTAACTCTGACACAGACCAGGTGAGCCTCTGAGCACAGTGCCCAGGGATGCAGGCAAGTGTTTGGGATAGGCAGGCACCGTGCCAGCAGCAGCAGAGGTGACATTACCAGGTGACAAGTAAAGCCAGTGTCAAGAGCAGAAATCAAAGACCAGCCAGTTGATTTCCATCTGTTAATGTGATGTGCAGTGAACAGTGAGCTCCTGCTGCCTTTTTGGAAGCAGGAGCTTGGGGCGGAGCGTTGCCGGAGCAGGAGGGGCTGCTCCAGCTGCTGGCAGAAGCAAAGGAGCCTTTGCACAGTGGGAGATCTGGGAGCCAAGACACGGCCTCGTGTGCTGGAGGAGCTCTGTGAATCCAACCATTAACAGAGCTCGTGGTCAGTTTTACTGAACAGCTAGGACAAAGCAGGAGCAGGGCTGGGGGCTTGGGGAGCTATCCTGGGGGCTGCTCCCACTGCCCAGCAGCTCCAGGCATGGTCTGGCCCCTCTGGACAAGCTCCAGTGACCAGAGGAGAAGAGAAACACTGCACAGGGAGAGGGGACACAGAGAGCAGGACAGCCCCAAGATCCCATGGCAGAGCTGCACAGACACAGAGAGCAGGACAGCCCCAAGATCCCATGGCAGCATCTGGGCAGAGCTGCACAGACATCTCCATCCCCTCGAGGCAGAGGGTACCAACAACCTCAGGGTACAGACAGGGCCACCCCTGAGGACAGGCTGGGGGTGGTCACCATGGGAATGAGGAACACCAGAAGCTTTTGCTGCCCAACCACTCCTCAGTCTCATGGGGGAACTGCCTGGGCAGAGGGGAAGGTGTTATCTTCCATGGGCTTCCCTGCAGAGCAGGGAATACACAGCTGCTATGAACACTGCCATTCTTCCTCCCTCAGGATCAAAAAGTAAAATTTTAAACCCACCAATCCTGCTGGGCAGAGGGACACCACTGATGGCAGACAGGAATCAGCAAAGCAAAATCTCCCAAATCTCCCAGCAGCCCCAGGGAGCCACACATGTGTGAGGGTTTCCCCAGATCATGGGCAAATTTGTACCCATCACAAGGTCCAGGGCTTACCTGAGTATGAGCAGTATCCATTCACTTCTTCACACCCCTGGGAAAAAGGACTTACTAAAAAAATCAACAAACCTGGTATGAAATATAGAGTAGCCACCATTAACATCATATTTATTGTTATTTAGTTGCTCAGTAAAACATATACAGATATGTACAATATGCAGGAATACAGAAGACTGCACTTTACATATTAAAAAAAAAGAAAGAAAAATAACACTCAATTTCATGAGCTATCGTCACAGTCTTCCAACCAAGCATTTAGGAAATGAATTTAACAAGAATTAAAAAAAAAAAAATGAAAAAAAAAAATGAAAAAAAATTACAGGATTGCCTAACACACAGCAGAGTCAAGTTTTCATATTTTACATGTGCAATAACATTTTTCAGAAGAGTTTGCTAATGCAGTACGGATTACCAGTGTTTTGAGGTTTCTTTTTTTTCTTTTCCATGAACCAAATTTAGTACAAAGAAATAATATCCTTTTGCTTAAGGCTGTTTTAAAGCTGTAATATTTTTGGGTAGTGAATAGTGATAAAGTTATAACTGCCGGAAATCAGAACCTGCAGTTTCATCAGTCAGAACCTATGAGCGGATGGACTCAAAGCAACAATTTTAATAGAGAATTTCTAAGACAAAATTAGACTATTTCCTCCATTAGCCTTAAGCATTAAAGAAGAAACAATTCTACAAAAATGGGTTATGCTCTTACACACCATCCCTTGAACAGCTGTGAATCCAGTAGCTGACAAAACCTTACACTGCAGCTCAACAAAAATAAGTCAAATGTACCAGTTTGATTTATCATCCCCTCCACCCACCCAGTGCCCATCCCACTGCTGTGCTCACCTCATCCCTTCCACCTCCCAAAACTGGAACTGTTTTGCCTTATTGGTGGTGTCTGGAAGTCCAGTCCCAATCCAAGGCTGCCCCAGAGTGACCACGGAGACCCCAGGACCTGCACAACTCCCCAGGTGATCCAGGTGACAGAATTCTGGTGCTCATCCCCTTCCACCCTCAGACACCGTGAAAACCTCAACTAAGTAACAAGCCTAAAGCCCCTTACTGATGCTCAAACAGCAGAGAGCAAGTAACCCCAAGAGAACGTGATCTGGAGAAAATTTGCAGGAGTATTTAAAAATGAGGCCTATTCTGTCCTTTTTTGGCAAAGAGGTATTTGATCGCTCCTCCCAATTGAAATGCAAGGGAAATTTTGCTCAGTTTGCTACGACACTGCAACTTGCAGACTAAGCATGGGGTTTTTTTAGGGAACAGAGGGAGCCAGGGCACGGGGCCAGGAGATGGGGGATGTCCTGGCTCCCCAACCCAGCCCCGAGGCTGCGTGGGAGCCTCCGGCGCCAGCCAGGCCAGGGAGAATCCCCAGGGCAAAAGGCAAAGCCTCACTGTAGCTGTTGTTCACAAGCCAGGGCAGACTGTGCCTCGTACCACCCCTCTTTGGCTTCTTGTCCAGCTGCCCCCCATCTGGAAGCCATGCAGGACACACAGGCAGGAGGTTTCTCCCAGGCTTTTGGGGAACACCTATCTGATAAAATTCTCCCCCTGTTGACCCAACTCGGCCCCTGAAGGAAGTGAGCCTTGGGCACAGGGCTCTGCAGCAAGCAGAGGTCAGACCTCAGTGCAGCTCAGCCCTGCCACTGTTCCCTCAGTCTCCCACTGCTGTCTGTGCCTCAGTTTCCCTCTCCACAAGAGTGCAACTTACCTCTTCCACAACTGGCTTTTACCTACAGCTCCCAAATATGTTTCAGTTGGAATATTACTATTTAGAAAATTACATAATTTCCAATCTTACCATGTCAGGCCATGCTGACACTTTATATGTGTTAAAAAAAACTGATCAGTGCATTCAGTGTAAAATCAATGGAGAAAATGGACACAATGAAATTACTGCAGGTGCCACCAGCACTGTGACAAAGCTTGAGCCTTCTGTATATGCTGTCAGTACCACTTCCCCAGGTGATGAGCAGGACATGATGCCTGTCCTGGTCAGAACGTAGGGTTTCTGTTCTGATCTTTGGCAAAAAAGCAACAAAAGCTAAAAGCACAGGTTGGTTGGTCCTGGCTAACAGCTGCCTCAAGCAGAGCTCATTCAATCAAAATCAAAGAGACAGGAGGTCAGCAAGAGGACTGTGTGTGACCGTATGATTTAAACTCCACAGCCAGTGAGCCCAGCACACAGGCAGCCACTGCCTCAACTCCTCCCTCTCTGACAGTCCCAGCCCTGCACTGCACCCACTGCCCGGAGCAGAGCCAGAGGTGCCACAGCAGCCAGGGCTCCACACTGCACAGCTCAGGGCCTGGAGACACAGCCCCTGGCCTCAGGACACCCCCTCACCTCACAGGATCCCACTGATCTTAAGGGAATTGCTTGTGCTCTGCATTTCCATAAGGAAGTGAGAAAGCAAGCTCCAAGGGGATGAGAACGACACTCCAGGAGAGAAGTGCAAGCTGCTGAGAATGAGCCAGCAGAACAGGGTGGTGAGACCAAGCCACCACAGCTCCACTCAACGGGGATTTCTCTTTAAAAGCATCTGAACTCGGTGTTCCCTGACAGGTTCCTTCCCGTGGCACAGGGTGTGCATCCCTGACCTCAGGAAGCCAGAAAAACCTGTTCTCTTCAGTGCAGCAGGAAAAACTAAAAACAAAGCACAAGGCAAGGGACTGTACTCCGAGCAAGAATGCCACCAGGCCATGAACTTGGCTGAAATTTTCATCTCTAAGTGATGGAACACAGTGACTGGTGCCACCCCAGGCCCCCCACAGCAGCACAAGTGCTCTGGCGTGCACTGAACACCCGTGCTCTGCTGACAGGATTTAAAATCAAACATGTACTTAGCTAAGCCAGGACTTGAGGAATCACAGGCAAAGAGGCACCTTCTGGAAGGGGGCTGACAGTGATCACTAGGAGATACTTTACTGGGGATGGTGACATTTTATTGCAGGTGCAGGAGGAGCTCTGCACTCCTGGTTGCACACCCTGACAGAGGTACAAACCATCCCAGCTTTTTGATCCAAACCAAGTGGGTGTGAGGCAGCTCCACAGCCAGTGGCTCCAGGATGGGCAAAAATCCTCATCCTCGTGGAAGCTCCAGCTTTAATACAAAGTAAAATAATATTGAAAACCAAGATTAAAAACTATCCAAATTTATCCAAAGTCAATTCATTGACCAGACCCATAAATCAATCCATGCATGGTTAATAAGAGCACATTCAAATCACATTTCCAAACACTGCGAGTCTCTCTGAAGCCACGTATGACTGAGAGTGAGGATTCCAGACCACCCTTGGCTTTTTAGGCAGAATTTCCTCTCCGTTGGTGTCTACTGAGAATATTACCTCAAAATAATTAAAGACCCAGCACAATCATCAAAGATAAAATATAAAGCAGTCTTCAACTCTGTCCCTTCAGCAGGGACACATCCGTGAAATCATGAATAAATAACCCTAGAGAGGCCAACCTTTATTTCACAACCAAAACCAAAGCCTCTAGTGCTGTTCCTGAGCTCCAGGAGCTGTGGGAGGTGAGCTGCAGGCGCGGGGCAGGACGGGGCCACTCCTGGGCAGAGGGACACACAAATAATGGACAGTGTGACGTAAAACCACCGGAGAATCAGCCCATCGTGTCAGTCGTGGCTTTATCTGGTTTGCTTCCAACTTTCGTCTCGAATGAGCATTATCTAGCCCGAGCAGGAAAGTATGGCTTTCCTTTTATTGTGTGCATCCAGCAACGCTGTTCTTCAGTGTGTGGCAGAAATGGGGCCTTGAATGAGTTTGGGGGATTCTGACACCAGGTCTTCCTGCCCTGGCAGATTAGGAAATGCCACCCCTGGGCACACAGCCCCCTGCATCTTCCAATCTGACCCCTGCCACTGCACTGGAAACTGTTGTGGCAGGGGCTGGGGCACCCCCAGGCAAGTGCAGGGGACACTGGACCTGCTGCCAATCAACAGCATCTTTTTGCAGTTTAAAATGGGCAAAAAGTGGGCAGGGTGCAGGGGATTTTCTTCTCCACTATCAATAAAGTGGGAAATGCAGGAGCACCATCAGGCCCTGGCAAGCAAGAAGGAGCCAGGGCCTTTGGAGGAAGAGATAATGACAAACTTATTTGAAAAAACCTCTCCATACCTTCCCTGCTGTGCCTGAACCAGCCCATTCATGACAGAGCTCCATCCCAGGTACACAGAGGAAGGAGCATCCTGGCCTCACCAGGAGGCACAGAGCAAAACAAGGCTGAAAACAAAGCCTCATTCTCTCAGGAAAGGGCAGGTCCATGCCTGAACATTCAACAGAGCATCAACTGCTTGGTTTGTATGAGACTGGCAAAGGCTGGGTGTCACTACAACATATGATTTAATGCTGACCATTTCACTTTCACTGGTGTTTATTCCTGAACTGCTGCTCCTCAGGATCACCATCCTAATAAGCACTGAACAAAGCAAAACAAAACAAAACAAAAAAAAAAAAAAAAAGAAAAACAAAGCAAATGAGGAAGAAAAGGAGGAGGAGGAGGAAGAGGAGAATCTTTGTCTTATTATGACATACGTGACTTGGACACACACTGAGATGAAAAAGGAAAAGGCCTCATCTATAAATGTATGCCAAGGTTACAGAATAATGGGAAAAAGTGGTCTAGCAGGAAAATCTTAAGCAAAAGTGTGCTAACTGCAGAAGGGTTAACACTGGTAACATACTGTGGCAGAAGATTAAAAAAAAGTTGAGGTTTACTTTAAATTAACCCTTTCCAGTCCATATGCCACTAAGCAGGTACCAACCTAGAAAAATAGTCCACCTAGCAGTAGCGGCCCTTTAAAATTAAAAAAAAAAAAAAAAAGAAAAAAAAATAATAATTTCTTTTGTTCAAGTCAGGGCAGCCACAAAAGTCCCGAATCTGTTGGAGATGTCCGAGTGCAGGGACCTCCACGTCGGCACCGCAGTCCGGCCCTTCGCCTCGCCCACGTCGTCCGTGCAGTGCACCGAGAGGCACTGCAGGTGCGTGCCCGTCTGCGCCGCCGCCGCCGGGGGCTTGCTCGGGGGAAGGTCGTGGGCTGCAAAGGGTTCACAGAGAGAGGTTAGGAGACCCGTGATGTGCAACCCCATCTACTCACAGCCTGCAACCCCGTCTACTCACAGCCTGCAGCCCCATCAACTCAGTCTGCCAGTGGTGCTGCCACACCCTCTCCCCATCAGCCGTGCCCCTCTCCTCCATCTCCTCTCCGCCTGGGAGGATGCTTCCCCTGCCCACCCCGAAGCAAGATCTGGCTGGTTGTTCACCAGGCTAGAAGAACACCACCTGAGAGAAAGCAGTGGTGTGTCTGAATGGGATGGAGCGGGGCTGATGAGTGTGTCCTAGACCGCAGCACAATCGGGAACTTTCCTTCCCCGCTGGAAACGGATGCTGACAGACCACCGAGCAGGAAGCCAGCCCCGAACCCTCTGTGCCCTTGTGGTCAGTCCCAGCATCAGTCTCCCTCTTCCCCTCTTTTAATGGAGCACCGTGATAATATTTTTCTTAAAAATTCATTCATTTTAGGACTTTATATGATCTTTAGGTATCATTAGTTTCTGTTAACCACAGAAATTTAAGACTTCAACTGAAACATCCTAAACAGTGTCCCTAGGCCTTTTTCCTCTGGCTTGTACAGTTCATGTGAAGAGTAGCTAAAATGGGTAGAACATGACAAAGATGCAAATGTTTAACATCTCAGGACTTTTCCTCCCATCACGTTTCTCCTGTTCCACAGAGCCAAGCATTGTAGGGATACTACACTTCATGGGGCAACTGATCTCAGGACTTTTCCTCCCATCACGTTTCTCCTGTTCCACAGAGCCAAGCATTGGGATACTGCACTTCATGGAGCAACTCATATTACTTTCATTCAACCTCCTGCTATACCAGATACAAAACCAGAACTGAACAGCTTGTTACACAATCAGTAATATTAAAAAATAATGCTAAACTAGCCTGGAAGTCCTTGGTTTAAACTAGAAAAGGCTTTCAATGCCTGATTATCACAGGATGTCAGAGATGCTCATACCTAAAACAGTGTAACAACACCACACAGGAACTACCAAGAATCTGAGGATGTGATGCCATAAATGCTGGGAGAAGGAACCAGGCTCCAGAGCAGCGCTGCTGCCTGCTCAGCCCTGCTCTGTGTCAGTGCTGCAATGTGCAAAATCCACACAGAGCTCTGCTGCACACCTCAGCCAGGCCCCGTGCTTGCTTTTCTCCAGGCACCTCCTGTGCTGCTGCAGTCGAGGATCCAGCAGCAGCAGGGCAAAGCTACTCACATTATCTACACCCAAACAGATTCCAGCTCCCTGCAGTTGGTGTTGGGTGGTTTTAGTCAGTTCTGATGAACAGGCAGCACTGAGGGGCTCAGCAGAAGCATGGAGTGGAGGGTGCTGTGTAATACCTGAAGTTCCAGCAGGCAAGGAGGTTTTGGCACAGATCCCTTCCCAACACATGAAGCTTCTACTCTTCTTTCCTGTCAGCCCTGAGTCCTACAGCTTTGGGAAAATCACAGGGCAAAAACCCCAGACTCCCTGAATAACCACTATCTGATCAGATGTTCAATTAAACTTTCTGTCCAGAATGCAAGTATACCTAAGACATTTTTATTAATAAAATATTCAAAATTCAGATGGGATTGTGCAGAGAATTGTGAACAGGAAATGTTTTCCTTACTTGTATTTGTTCACAAGACACGCAGTACCCCCTGTTTTTATTCTTAGGTCTCCCTGACTGCACAGGACATGCTGGGCTCGGCACAGGAAGAGCCAGCGCCTCGAGATTAGTCCTTGTGACAGCAGCTCTCTTCCTCTCCTGCAGAGAAAGAGGAAAGAGTCCCACAGCTGAACTGCTGCCACAAGGGGCCCAGGGTCCCAGCAGTGTTTCTACAAGGGCTGAAGGAGACCCCCAAAAGCCAAGGGAGAGGTGGCACATTCCCAGGCTGGGACCGGAGCCAGAGCTCCCCTGCACCAGCTGGGCAGGCACCCCAACACCTAGAACAGAGCTGGTCCTCAGCAACAATTCTGTGAACAAGTTCATGTGCCACAAGGAATTAGAGAATAAAAGATTAGGCTTATTTGTTTGTAAATCAGCAAATTATTTCTAAGCCATTTGCTGTGGATATAATTCATAAGCAAACTACTGATAAAGAAATCAAAGCAAAATCCCACATGGATGAACAAGATTCCTTGGCTTGAGAGGAAAACCCAAGTAAAAGAGGAGAGCAGGAACTTAGCCTCAGTTTGCAAAGGCAGTACTGACTGACACTGTCCACACGAGCCTTGCTCACCATGGGACACCACTGTGGGAGCTCCAGCTCTCCTGTCTGTTGTTAATGAGCACAGAAAATGATGTATTCAAATCCAAAACAAAGAGAGCTCGCAGCAAAGCTTGCACTGGCACAATAATTCTCAAAGCCAATCTGGATGGAAATTTTCAGTGCAATTTACTTTTTTCCAATATTTCTGTCTTGACAAAGGTACGATGCTTTCCAGGAAAAAACCTTTGTAGCAAAAAATTAAAGTTGTGCTGATCCACCTAGTGAGAATTATGCTCTTAAGCATGACATACTGCCTGATGCTTGTCCCAGAACAGTAACACTCTCCCAGCAGACCTGTTTCACCAGCCATGCTCTCTGCCTCCTCCCTGACAGCCACAGTGTCCTGGCACTCCCCAGCCACAGTGTCCAGGGCAGTTCTGGTAGCTGAGATGGATGTGACTCGGCACGTTAAAATCAGTCAGGTAATGCAAGATGGTGCCACCACATCATTGCCTCACAGCTGCCAAGTTCCAGATAAATCATTGTCAGTCACAAAGTACCTCACTGAAAGCAGGGAATTTTTAAACAAATTATCTTTAAACTGCACAACTGCCTCTATTAGCAACTACTGCAAGATATTTGTGTTATTAAAAAAAGCAGAACACTTCTAATAAGGGCCATCCTCCACACCCAAGATCTTGAGATGGTCTGGGTGGAGACTTCCCCTCCAAACCAAAGGACATGACACAGAACCCAGGACTGACAAAAGCACAACCACCCTGCACAAAGGACAGCGTGTGCCACTTGGAAACAGCAAATGCTGAAGCAGAGGTAAGAAATCAAACATCATATATAAGCTCATGTCATGTTCATGTGAAAGACATGAAACTCAAAGCAGTGAAGTGACCAAAGACCAAAAGAAGTCTGGAAAATTCTCCCCCATGATGATGTCCTTCCCCACTGCTGGGGTGATGCTGTGGTGGTCTCAAGAGCCAGTTTGCTTTTAGGCAAGAGCTTCTGACCAAGCTTTACCCAGCCAAACACATTCCAGCCATTCAGCCCCAGACAAACAGTGAGAAGAGAGTGCCCAGCCAGGCTCCCCAGGCTCAACCCTCTGCTCTGACCCTGCACATTTAGGAAGCTGCTCTTTCGTTCTGCTCTACTTTGCAAAGGCACACAGCCTTCAAAAGGAAAAGGTTGCTGTTTGTTTGTTTGTTTACACAGCATTAATGGCAGCGTGGTGACTAACCCAGGAGCCTGGCCAGCAGCGTTGGAGCCTGCAGCTGGGACACAGGAAGAGAACCAGGAGTTCTGCACCACAAAAAAATTCAATACACACACTACAGACTGCTTTACCGTATCAGCTAAGGAACAACACATTTCTTTAGTGAGGTTAGACTCACCAGCCTGGCATTCACCTTACTCTGCAGACAGCATGTGTACGCACCTTCAGTCCCTCCAGCTTCCTTCTCCCTTTTTCATGAGCCCTGAGAAGTTAAGCTGCTCAATATAAAGCCTCTTTTGTCATGTAGCATCTTCTTATGCATTATGAAAAAACAAACTTGATCTTTTTACTGTGACAACCCCACCGAGCACTGTGCAAACCCAGAGGTGTCCCAATTTTTAAGTAAAGTAATCCCATTAAAAACGAGTTCACCTGCACAGATACCACACATCGAGTGCATCTCCTCGTCAGAGAGGAGGCTAATTGAGGGAGGGCTGGTGTAGCCAAGGCAACTGCAGATGCTATGCTGAGACACCAGGAGCTGATGCTGCTCTTCAGGTGCTGCTTATGCCATCCTTCTCATCTTTGCCAAAATCACCACCAACAAAAGAACGGAAAGCAGCGAGACACAGGAGCGAGAGCGCAGACACAGCCTGGTAGGGGTCTGGTTGGGAGTGGGTTCCACTCCACATTTCAGCCTCCCTTCGAGATCGAAGTGACAAACAGGAGGTGAAGATCCCTAGAACGGCTGGGTGCCCCAGGGCTCATCCCTTACACTTGCTCACCGCTGTGACACGGGCTCAGCCGCCCGCGCTGCCCAGGGTCCGGCTGCCCGGCCCCGCCGCCGCCCTCGATGGCCAGCCAAGCGTGAAGGCCCCGCACTGCTACTGATCTCGTTAAGGCTGAATCGGAGGATTTGGCCAATAACACTATATTCCCTGATCAGAGATCTGTTTCCCCTCTACCATCTGATAACCACTCTTAAAGGACGCGTTAATGGGCTTCCCTTCACTCCCTGCCCGTTAAGCAGAGGCCGAGCTACCATAAGAGGGAATAGATTTGAGTAATGATCCCTTATGAGGCAGCAAACCTACATATAGTGTTTAAAATTATTCCCTTAGGACAAGATGTTTTTCACCAAATCTCCCACATGACAGTTTGACATATTGGTTCAGGCACATAGCTCTGCATTTGTACACAGCACAGAAGCATCTCTTTCCAGTTTTTGAGAAAAATAAGGTCTGAAAACATTTTATGTTTCCCTGGACACTGGACCTAGTCTCCACAGATTAATTTATTCCTAAAATTGTATTTTAAAAATTTTATTTTTAAACACAACTGGTTCATTTGTGTTGATAAACAAATGAGCAATCTCCTTCCTCACCTCTGCAGCACTGACAAACTCCTTGACAAAGGCATTTTCTTGACCCTGGAATACAAGGAGGCAAGGGCTTGCATTTGTTCCTAGACACAAACATAGCACCTGCAACCTGCTTACACCATAAACCTGCATCACTTTCAGGTGCCTTCACCCCTGACAATCTGTGTCTGCTTTGGGCTGGATGTCTCTGCTGTTCCCAATGCTTGGAGGCACAGACTGCCTCTGGACCTGGACTGGCAGCACCCAGCTCTGCTGGCACTCAAGGAAAAGCCCCAACTACCCCATTATTAGAACATTCCTCTTAATTTGATTTTACTTCTTCATTTATTCTGTGTAATCCCTGTTCATAAGACACTTGAAGGTGCTGCTGTCTCTCTGCACGCACAGAATTCAGTGCTGGTGGTTAAGGTGAACAGCTGATGCCAAGGACTCGTCAGGACGAGCCCAGCGGAAATGGGGACAGGTGACTCCTCACGCTGCTGACCAGCACTCAGCAGAGACACCCCAGCTCCAGGGTATTGGCCACATATCACTCCATGACATTTCAAGAAGCCATTTGGCTTGGTCAGCCTCTCAATTTATTGTCAAGGCCCAGCCAGCTGAGCGCTCTCTGAGAGCCTTTCTCACGGAAGGAGGAAGGGCTCTTCATCAAACATGCGTGCACAGAGCTGAGCACCCTCCCACAGCACTCGTATATCCTGCAAACCTGGATTAAAGCTCTGACTTTGCTGCAATACAGACAAGACCCACCCACCAAAGGCATGGCACACCCAGGCTAACACACAGCCTGTTCACCCTTAATGCTGCTTGCTGCCCACCCCTGCATCAGCCCATCAGCTCTGGCAGCATCCTCTGGTCCTCACAGGCCCTTCCTCCACAGACAGCTTGATTAATTGGAGGTGCCCGAGGCTCTAAAGGGAGCATGTATCAGCCCATGCTACAGAGATGTTTATTTTGTTTTCAGTGGTCTCCAAGCTGGCATGGGACTCCATCAGAGCTCGCTGCTTGCACAGAATTCAGATAACAGGAGACACATAGTGCTTGCTGCAAATACATATTTTTCTTTTTTTCTCCCTTGACCTCTTTTCCTGCTCCTGTTTTCACCAGGAGCAATGGAAGGATGTGCACGCCACAACAGGGAGGCTGCCCAAACCCACGGCAGCATTGAGAGTTTGCTGTCAGGCTGCAGGGTTACAGTCAGACTGAGAGCCACATGCTCACAGAAAGAAACAGAAGAAACTGGTGAAAAAAATGTGAAATAGGAAAAATGCTAACCCTATCAATGGAAAAGGCAGCACTCATCTTATGTGTAGCACGACCTTGAAGACACAGAATGAAGGATGTGTGGATGAGGACAATGACATTGCTGTTGTAAAATCCACATTCCCTCCACTGTGCCAGGAAGAGATGAGCTGGGGAACTCATTGCTCCCCACCTTGCAGCCAGTGCCCGGCAGGAGAGCAACATGCCACCACGGCTCCACAGGCAAGTGTGAAACTGCCTATACCTATTTATTTCTCTGGAGGCTACTGTTAAATCACTCCCTTCCAGCTCTATAACTCTCCAAGAAGAAAGGAAAGCTCTGCATCCTTGGAGATGCCAGAAGCTCTGGGCCTCGGGACAGCACCAGCTCCTGTACCTTGCTAGGTGGCCACAGGGACAACGGACTGTTTGTAACTCATATCCTTCCTCTCTTTTGGCTACCTTCAGTTCCTCTTTTCAGTTTAACACACTGACTGTCAGGCTGGCTTCCCTGCAAAACCCAAACCGCAGAGGGGGGTCCTGCCTACCCCCCTGGTGAAGTGGCTGACGTGGGGGTTTGGTTCTCACAGAACAAAAGACCATTCTGGCAAACCAGGTCCCACCCCAGCTGCAGTGCTGCTGTTTGCCAGTCTGGTTGTGCCCACCCCATGCAGGTGAACCACTGCTGTGGTTCAGTGTCTGTGAGAGCCACGGAAAGCTGAGCTTCCAGCCAGGGTCTAACCCAGCCACATGGCTCTACACCGCTGGTGCCATCACCAGCACCGTGCTCTCTTCAGCTCTGCACATGTGAGAACTGTGGCCCTGCCCAAGCAAAGAAAACTGGCATTAAAAATCAAACCAAACCAACCACCAAAAACAGTTAGACAATGTCTGGACACTTCCAACAGAAAATAAACATGAGTCCAGCAACTACAGCCCATTCCAGCACAGCTGACCCAACAGTCACAATATCCATATCCAACACCAGTGAAGCCTCAGGGAGCTCCAAGTTATTTTCTGTTGTTCTTCCCCCTCAAAAAACCTGAACACTTCTGCTCATCTCTGAAAGGCCACCCACCAGCTCCATCACACTGACACTGGGAAGAGGCCAGGACCAGCTTCTCTCACATAACCCCTCCTTCCGAAGGGCTGTGGCTGTCTCAGACATGGCCCTGCCTCTGAATCCAGCCCCAGCGTGAGAAGACCACCTCCATGGCAGGAAAGAATATTGGCTGACTGATCCTGTGTTTTCATGCTGCTGGCACACATCACCTGCTTGCACTAACTAAATGCTCTGAGCCCATTTTCACCAAGAATGACAAATGACACATCCGTGATGAGTAAGGAAATGCTGGGTTTTGCTTTCAAATGTATTTCATATGTACGCAAACTATCACATGACAGTTTTACACACAGCTCCAGCCCATGCAAAACCCATCTCTTGACTGCCAGAACGCACAAGGAAACAAAAGATTTTCAATAAAATCCGAAGTGGAATTTTCTGATTGCCCAGAAGTCACATGAAACCATTCAGTAAGCTCTCACTTAAATAAAACCAGTTCTGGACACAGTCTAGTATTATTTCAGGACAGGCCAAAATTAAAAAAAAAAGCTACTTAAACATTCTGCATTAAATCACCACCTGGACATTCAAAAAGTAAGGTAAAATGCCAACTTCCACTAGCAAGGGAAGGGGTGTACCAACGGATTTCTAAAGGCAGTGAACAGTTCATGATTACGCACAGAGCAAACAGAAACATGTAAATTCCAGCGCTTCATCAGATTTGTGCAAGAGCTTTGATATAACTGTGGAGGGAAAATAGATACTACAGTAATAAGTAGGATATTTAAGCCCCGCAGAACATACGTGGAAAACTATTTTCCTTGAGTGAAAACAGAATTAAAGATGAAGATTCCCTTCAAAGAACTTTGTTCGTAGTCATTTAGTTTCAGGATGCAAATTAAATGAGCACTGTTTAGCCAAACAAAATAAGGGAATTAGCTCTGAAATAATTTCAGGCTCTTGTGAGGCACAGATACACTTGGCCAAATACTTTTAGGTGTTTTGTCACATTGTTCCCCAAGAGCTCTCCTGTGTTCTCACATCCCAAAGCCAGATCTGCATCCAGCCTGGCTGTCAGGGCTGGGACAGGGATCTGCTTGGTCCCTCTGTCTCCTCCCTGGCTCTGCCAGCAGCTCCCAGAGGTGCCTCTGCCCCATCTATAACTCACAATTAGGAGAGCCTGTAACACAGAACTGCCACAGGCAAAGTCAATCTCTCCCAGGGGCCTCACACATCTGAGGCTCCTGCACACCAAGAAACGGTGATCATGTGCAATAATGCTTGGGGTTAAACCACACAAGTTCAAGGATATCCCTGAAAACACAGTGGGAGTTTACCAAAGGCTAACATTAGTGAGAAGAACCAGCATCAAGGATCATTAGCTCTTTTATGCCATTTATTTATAGCCTACCTTGAAACACATCCCATTTCTCTTTAGGACACCTCGAGCTGAAGTTTGGTGTCTCAGGGGTGAATGAGGAGACTTTGAGAAACAGAGTTCATGAAAACAAAAGGTGTTAAGCAATTTTACCACTCACAGATCAAGAGGAAAGGAAGACCAGAGATCTCAGGTCAAAGCTGGCACCTGCAGAGAGACAGTTCAGAGATGGACAGAACAGGCTGAACAGGGCTCTAAGCACGTGGCCTAGTGGAAGGTGTCCCTGCCCATGGCAGGGGTGTGGAACAAGATGAGTTTTAAGGTCTCTCCCTGCCCAAACCATTTTGTGCTGCCATGGGCCACTCCCTGACCTGCACTGTGCTCAGCAGCACCAGCTGCTTGACACTTGACACTCCAAAAACAGGGGGTTCCAAATCGCTGCTTGCAAGTCCCTTGCAAGTAATTCACAGGCAAATTCTAAAAATTCTGCAAAAATTACTATAAAAAGTAGAATTGTCAGGATGCCTGAGCTTCTTAAAGAAGGGTCAAAATCTCTGCTGGAAAACATTTAAGTGCTGGCAAATCAGACTGAGAGTTGATACTATCAACCCAGCACATCCTGGGCAAATTCCTTCTAGATCTCTTCTAAAAAAATCCCAAATTCTGGTATACCCTAAATTTTGACTACAGAAAGAGATAGAAATGTCGTCATATAATGCATTTGGCATATTCAGAAAGATCCCCTAAAGCACCAATAAGGTGTGGTGATTGAGCTGGAGCCCAGAAGTCTGATGGACGAACAGAGTTTGATTGAACAGCATATTTAAAAACTAAATCTATCTGAAGGGAAAGAAAAAAAATCATTAGAAGAAATGCACTACCAAATGAGGAGCAATGGCAGTGAGGGAAATTCAGTATTAAAAAAAAAAAACACAAAGAAAAAACCCTGGCATTCTTAGGTACAGCTGTAAGTGCCACTATTAGGATAAGAGAAATATAAGCTCATCTTTTACTTCCAGTTGTCACATCACTGTGGAGAGTCTTCATGAAATTCTCAGAATAGCAACGAATCAGGAGCAAACACAGCTGTTCAAGCAGGAAAGTCACAGGTAGACAGACTTTCCTTGCATCAACAAAAAATTAACTCTAAAGTTTCACAGGCCAGTAAATCAACAGAATGGGCCTGCACAACACAGGACAAACAGTCTCATTTTCCAGCCCAAAGCTGATATATGGGCCTGTGTTCTCCTTCCGGCCATATGCTCACGTGATTTATGACCCACAACAATTTCAATACTCCTGGAAAATGAAAGAACAGCAGACAATTAGTTCATCCCACTATGCTGGGGATTGTGTGGGATCTGCCCTGTGGCACCTCCCTAGGGAGTGGGGCCAGCAGCCCCAGTTGCTCCTGTCAAGGGCAGGGGAGGGACACGGGGCTGAGCAGCACCCAAGCACTGGCACAGGGAGCACAGCACATCCCCAAGAATTCACTGCATGGAGCAGCCCACGGGAACTCCAGGAGAGATGCAGAGGCACTTCTAACCAGGAACTGGAGTGACAAGACAAGGGGGAATGTCCTCCTCTGAGAGAGGGCAGGATTAGATTGGGTATTTACTCAGCGAGTACTGAAGCACTGGCACAGGTTGCCCAGAGAAGTTGTGCCTGCCCTGTTCCTGCAAATGTTCAATGCCAGGCTGGAATGAGCTTGGAGCAACCTGGTCTAGTGAAAGGTAAAAGGTGAAAAGAGAAAGGTGTCCCTGCCCACAGCTGTAATGATATGACCCTTCTAACCCAATTCCCTGATTCTCTTCTGTGATTCAGTCCTATCCCATCAGTAAGTACAGCTGTTTGTGACAGCTGCTGCTAACCTGGTCTAGATCTGGTCAGTGCAGTACAGACTGTCCCACTAGCAGGGCATAAGGACCTTGTCATTGCCACCTGCAGCTGAGCCAGGCAGGGCACTGCCTGCAAGGCAAACACTGTCAAATCAGGCAGGATTCAGCTCTGCAGCACCTGCTTCGCTGCCACAACACAAATGCAAAGGCATCACCAAACAAAATCCTCCACCCCACCCTGAATTAGGCTTTTTCCTCGCACAGGCGGGGTGAAGTGCAAGTTCAACAGCTTGACTCATACAGCCAAAACTTCACCCAACCCCAGCCAGCACGGCAGCATCAGCTGGGGCTGATGCACTTGTGAGCCACCACAGAGCACACAGCTGAGAGCCTGTGAGATACCAAGTCTACTGACACAACATCAAAATTGGTTTTTCTGAAGCCAAGGGTATCCAGACTGGTCTTTAGCTAACTTCTGAGTGACAAACCCAAGTCACACATCTACTCAAAGGCATGTCTCTGAAGAGCAGCATCATGCCCTCCTTGGATGAACATTTTGTCCACTGGGAAATGTGCCAAATAACTCAGGTATCCATAACAGCACTGCAATGAATTCTGCTATCTGCCATCCTGCTCAGGTCTGCATCCACACAGCTTCATCCCCCAGCAGCAGAGCTGCCAAGGCAGATGGGCCAGCAAGGCTTCAACAAAGGGTGAGCAAAATGGCAGCAGGAGCATCCATTACCCACAGGACAAGGATAGAGGGATGGAGTCTGAGCTCAGTGTCTTAATGTACCCAACTTGCCTCCCTTCCTGCAGGCCTTAAGCAGAAGGCAGCTGTGCTGAAGGAGTTAATCTTGCCTGGAACAACCTATCTCCGGTTTCTCAGAAACTCCAAGGCTGCAGAGCTGGGCTTTCTGCTCCCTGCCTGCTCCTGCCTGCCCTGCCTGCAGCCTGACCCCTGACATTTCCACTCTGCTTCTCCCTGGCATGGAAAACTTAACCATACACAAACAAACAGGTTGGGAGGACAGATAAATGGAACAGAGGAGGAGAAAGGGAAGATTGCTCAGATTCCTTGTCAAGGCCCTGATTAAATAACAGCAGCACCACCAGACGTGGGTGAGGGGCTGGCATTTATCAGTAAACCCTGAAGTCTACAGCAAGACATCTCTGTTTAATTAATCCTGAAAGGGTCCCTTCCCCCTTCTACTTCCCAGGGAGGTTTTGAGGATCTGTAAGTTTAAAGACACAGTGAATCCTTTTTAGCTCTTTCCTTACAAAACACAAGGGCAAAACCACAGTCAGGATTCCCTAATTCTGTGGCAAAGGCTTCCATTGCATGGACACATGCAGGTAACCCCCACTGAGAGAGCATCTTGGATTTAGTCACACCTCTGAGGCAATACACCCATCATGTGACAGCTTTAGTGACCAGCTGGAAGCCTGCACACACATAATCACAACCAGGCATGGATCTGCCCACCTCACCTGGACTCTTCTGCCACAGTTATGCAAAACCCATTTCTCAAGGGATAAGTCCCTTCAGTGCCTGATGCAGTTCTAGTGTCACCCATTTTTAAACAGTATTCCCACAGTGGAATCAACATCACCCAGCAGTGGAAAAGACTGCACATAAACACAAAGCAAGACAACTCCAAATGCTCTTGTCTCTGGGCTTTCACATAGCTTGAGGAGGCTTGGGAGGACCCTCCAAGGCACCTTCCATTTCAGGAGGTGCCCTGCCCTTTGATCCAAGGTGAGCACTGTACTAGTGCAAAGACCAGAGTTTAAGCCATCAGCCATGAAGGGCCACAAGGCTGGAAATTCACTCCACACCTCAGCAGCTGTGCGAGAGGAGCTCTGCTTCCAGGGTGCCTTCATCCCACCACAATGCTCAGAGAGCTGTAACAGCTCTGGATCATATAGAGTGGACAGATCACCAAACCCTAAAGCAGCTTCCAACAGGAAAGGCCTCAGCAAGCACTTTCCAAGGCTCAGTATCAGTCCTCAACAGGGAACAGGGCAGGGAGGGTCTGGCAGCAGTGCTCAGGCCCCCAGGTCAGCAACCTTAACCACCATCCACCCAACCATCCATCCAAGCAACCACCCAAGCCATGGTAGAATTGCAGAGATCAATTCTTTTTGTGCTCCTGCAAAAAGAGAAAATGAAAAAGTAGCAGAAAATCTCTGTAGTAATGACTTCTAGTCCAATCAGAAGCAAAAGAAGGGGTGGGGAGAAAGGGAAAATTTAAAAGTCTAAGTTCAAATTGTAAAATAAATTTGTAATTCATATCAGTTTTACAAAATTCCCAGGAAAATACAAAGTCAAAACCAGTTATTTTCTTGAGGATCTATATTCTTAAATACCTGGTTTCAACATAATCTCTTTTTAAAGAAGTACTGGGATGGGGAATGAACTGTGAGGAACTGAAAAAGGTCTCTGCCTACCGAAAAAAAATCATTATACAATGACAAGAGACAATCCAGTCTATAATCAAAGACAGAATCCTGACATGTTCAAAGAGAAAATTATTGTAACAACAGTGACTTTGAAGATGAGAAGGGTTTTTTTGATTGAAACAATGGCCATCAAGATTTTTACTGTAGCAGCCAATGCTTAAATGCATCACTCAGCAAGCTGAGTGCCTGCAGATACACTGAGCACCAACAGCAAAAAAAAACATGTAAAAATCAAATAGTGACACCTAAGAAAGTCCTGCCTGAAGTGGAACCAGGCAACACTCTGAGTGTGAACCACTCACACCAGGGAGCAAACACTCCTACTGATGGGCATGCTTGTCCCAGGCAGGGAAGTTTTACAGAAGAGCCAGTGCCCCATTAAAACAAAACTTGCAAGTTACAAGGCACTACACTAAAATATTTAAATTTTCAACATTTGCTTCCAGGGAGTTGCATATTTGGCTGTAAAAGTCGTGATCTGCACTCTTTGCTGAACTCGTGTGATTCACAGAATATGAATCACAAAAGGCAAGTTTGGTGACTAAAAAAAACAGCTGTTCTGTAATGCACCTAAGGAGCAGTATTGGATTTGCTGCTGTTTGATTAGGAGACTATCGGAAGATGACTATAAATACCCCTTTCAAAAACAGAATCTGCATTCAGCTCAGTGTTAGCTGGGTGCTAGTCACTCAGACTGCCTCACACCTCTTCTGTATTTCACCTTTTAGGGGAAAGCCCAAGCACAGTCTTCCTGAAGGGTAATTTTTCACAAAAATTATTCAAAAGCTGTGCAGCATCACTACCACCAAAATTTGTATTTTTAACATGGAAACTTCGAGTTGTATCAATCTTGTCCGTGGTTCCATCACTGTGAGCATTGCTTATATGTGGGAACCATTTTATTAAAACTATGATAACACCAAACAATTTATGTAATAAAAGCATTTTCTCCACTGTAACTCAGCAGTGAAAAGCTGTTTAAAGCAGAGTCTATCAGCCCTACTTCTACCACACATTTCTGTTCTCACCATTACACTGAGAACCTTCCACCAAAAATGAAACCATTAAAAAGCGTGAATATATGTTTTGGTTTTCTCTTAGCTGGAACTGGCAAATCTTCCTGGGGGCATCTCCACTTCAATTTCACAGCTACCACAGAGGATTCCCCCTTCTTTCTTTCATTGGACATTTATGTACCTTCTACAGAAATTGAACATATTGAAACTGATGTTTTCGTGGTTTTGCTGATGTTGTTCCAGGCCATGCCACACTTGGGCTCACCACCTGTGCCCCAGGTGTGCAACAGTGAACCAACACAGGCCAAGGCCACAGCGGGCTTAGCCCTTCTCCCTTTTGGGGTATTTCTGGCAGAAGTGCCCCGGTAAGTGCCACGTTCATGTCCCCACGGCGTGGTGGCCGCTGGCCAAGTAGTGGAGCAGTGAAAGCACAGCTGGATGCACAGCACACACCACCACAGTGACAGCCCAAATCCAGCTGTGGCAGCAGGGTAATGAGCACACCCTGTGAGGGGACACAGTCAGACTGGGACACCCACCTTGGAACCCAACATCCGTTTTCCACAGAGTGCCCAGACAGCCCATGGAACTCAAACCCATATTTTAAAACAGGGAGCACTGCAGATAAAGACAGATCAATTTTGCCCTACATTTTTAAATGAAACTCTCCTGTTTTGGAAAGAATTTCATTAAGGTGAAAATATAATACAGAACTACCCATTTAGGAAGAATGTGCTATTAATTCTTAGCAGTGTATGTGGAAGGGAAAATTGCATTTTTATCTAAATGGTTTTTTCAGCACAACCCATTTCCAGTATTCTTTTACAGCCCAGTAGTGGGAACTTTTCACATTTTTATTTGAGCCAGACCTCTGTGGAAGGCAGCCTTCAGTAACACGTCAAATACAACCCTTTAAACTGTATTCCAAGAGAAGCTCCACAAACTGGAGACAGGCCAGAAGAACACACCTTAAAGGATGGTTGGAAAATAAAAGGAAAAAAACCTCTCAAGGATGTAAGCCAGATTTTTAAGGGGGAGAGGAAAAAGGATGTGGTTTAGGGGTTTTTTTTCCCTAAGAGCCAAGAAGAGTTCCAGTCTTCCCTCTCTTCTTCTTCACTTGAAGCAGAAACACCTCCTCTTTGGTGCAGTTCCCAGTTCCAAATGCACACAAAGAGCAGAAGGGGGCCATGTTATCACTCTGAAAAAATGGACATTCTGAGCTATAACACGCACTAGTATGTACAACCAAAACAAGTGTATGCTATGAAAGACTCATTTTATCAGCATAAACAAATGCTCATTTCTCACTGCAGTTTCATACCATTTGAAACTGAATATAATCCAAACAATAATTCCAAACAACTGATGCTGGGATCCAAGTTTGCCTGACATACTGCCATCACACAGCAAGAACAACACCAAGTAAAAGCAAAAGCAGATTCAGAACTGACTGCTTCAAGTTTTGCTCCGTTCGCCTAATCTAGTAAAGAAAAGCAAACATAAAATTCAAGTTTTTAAAATTCTTCATTTCATCATCAAGGATCTCATATTCAAGAGAACCCAAACCACAACAGCACAGTGGCCCTGTGTTTAACAAACAAAGCCACTGACTTTTCAAGCACCGCAGCAGGGCTCACTGAAGAAGCTGAAGCTCCGTGTTTTCTAAGCATTGTTCATTTGACATTCTTCACCTCTTTTATTTTTTTCCCCCTGCATTGGCTTTTATTAGCTTACTTCAGAAAATTAGTATAACAAAAATTTTATCTTTCAAAACAGACATTTAAAAGTGCAGCAGTTATGGAAATACAATTGGACAATGAACAGTTTTTATTCCCTCTACCTCGCCACACTCCGCACGGCAAAGCAGTAATTACAGGAATCTACTTCTGGTTTAAGCTCTACAGTAAGCTCTTTCCAAATTTAAGGCCAGGAACCAACCCTTCATTATGCTTAATAGGTAGACATAAAACGTAATTGTATCACAATCTCCCAACGCACGTTCCCAGCTCTGAGGCTCACACGTGTCTGGCTCAAAAAAGAGATATTTTATCTGTTCTTTTTTCCTTAAGAGAAACACTGCAGCACCATTGACATCAGCCACTCGAGGAAAACTACACTGAACACCAGAGGATCTGGAAAATTATTGGAGTAAGACTTCACTGTGCTGTTAAAAGCTCACATTTCCAAAGTGGTGTTTGTTGGTACCAAGAGGTCCAGCAGGAGCCCTGGCAGAGTCAGGACCGTGGTCACCTGCCCCGGGGCCCGGAGCACCGGGAGCAGCAAATTCCCTTCTGCCTTTCCCATTCACACCTCAGCTGAAATAAGTAACATCAGGACACAGAACATGGACTGATTTATCTACAGGACACACCACTTCGTCATGTAACATACAACACAGCTTTGATGCACAGAGTTTAAAAGCAAAGCTCACCCAAAATCACCAGGGCTGCCATTGAGCTTTTGCCTGTTCTCCTGAACATTTTCCAGGCATCACCCTCACACCCACCCTGCCAACAGCACAAAGAACTGGCAAATGATGGGACGAAACTTCAGTAATAACCCAGAATGAAGGAATGTTTTGCTATTCTCCCTTTTTTGTGATCTGCCTCTTTCAAAGCAGTTCATATGAGATTTGAATTGTACTTCGTATAGCCCTTGTTTTTCCTCTGCCTCCAGAACTATGGCAAGGTAGGGAGAGCACAGGGAGCTGGGCTGCATGTGGTTTCTTCCAGCACAAAAAGAAAAGTATGTGCCTATATTTAGAGGTAGAGAAGGGAGCTATAGCATCCAGGAAAAAAAAGAAATAAATCTTACTGATTTTATCTTCAAAAAAGCATTTGTGTTTTTGGTTTGTTTAAATCAAAAATGTGCTGCAAGCGTTTGACCCTATATCCAGCAACAATAAAATCTGTTCTATCATAAAATACCAGCTGCTTTGCACTTTGAATAACAATACTATTTTAAAAGGGTTTCAGAATTATTGTCTCATAGATTGTGGTAGTTTTTATTACAATTACTGGGGAACTCCTTTTCTTCTTTTGTAGAATACAATCAATAGGCCCATTTATTATCTTCTTGCTTTTAAAACTGTATTTGGTCTGAAATTTTGGGTTACTTTTCAGACTATGCAAAAAACCCCATTTTTCAGCTTAATATTTGGCATTAATAAAAATTAAAGCAATTGAGTCAGATCAAAAATATCAGTATTATTAGATGCAAGCAGTTACTGGGCTGCCTGGCAGGTCTAAGAGTCTTTTTTTTTTTTATTATCAGCCCAGTACCACTCCAGGAATAAGTCACACCAGGTGGCTGTGATCTACTGGGCAGCTCAGACCTGGAGTCTGTGTCCTCCACTCCCATCACCCAGAGGAGCAGGGAGGAGAAGCCCTCCTTTGGTGATGCTTCCAACCCCAGGCATCTGGAAGAAGTGAAAACCTTGCAACAAACTACATCTGCAAGATTTAGGTCTCTTTTCCTGTTGCTAAGACTGACAAACCTATTTAGAAATTCACTCACACACAGATCAGAAGTGCCATAACTGGGGTTTGGGTTTATCTTTTCCACGGGAGGAGAAATGCTGCCCCGGAGAGGGCAGTACAGCCGCGCCATCCGCTTCTCACCAAAGAAGGAATCCACGCAGAAATGAGATCACCAGGTGGGATGAGATGCTCTCAACCCATCATCCCCTGCTCACACACGTTTCCCAGCCCAGCAGCATTCAGCACCGGCGTGCCAGCCTTTGCTGGGCACCCAAGTGCCCTCCAGTTCCACTGTGCACCTCACCAGCATCCTCTGCCCAAGCCCTGGTGGCACCGCCCTGTGAACCGGCAGCTGCCCAGCCCAACAACACCTCTTTTATCTCATTTGGACAGTAAATCTTGAGCAGCGGGAACATCTCCCAGGTTTCTAAAGCACTGTGGCAATTTACAGTGCAACAAATATGATCTTAAATAAAAATAACCCTAAAGTGGGACCTGAATATGGACTCCGTTGCGCCCTAAATCACACGTAGACCCCAATGCCGGTAAGTACCACGGCGATGCCTGGACTGCCCGAGCCATCCAGCCAGGAGCAGGAACGCCGTGCAGGCATTCCCTCCCTGCCTGAGCCACCCATCCTGGAGCAGGAACGCCGTGCAGGCATTCCCTCCCTGCCTGAGCCATCCAGCCAGGAGCAGGAATGCCAGTGCAGACGTTCCCTCCCTGCCCGTTGCAGCCTCACCTCCAGCAGTGCAGGGGAGGGAAGGCTCAGCCCCATTCCCCAGGGAGCAGCAGTGCTTGCAATGATGCTCAGCTGTGCCTCAGACCCACAGCATCCTCTGCCTCTTCTGACTGCTCTCACCTAAGACCAAAAGGCTTTTAAATGCCATTATGGAGGAATATTATACCTACCCACCTCTCCCTCCAAAAAAAAAAAAATAGTGGAAGATTTTTCTAGGAAAGAGATCCTAAAATTCTGACCAGATAATAACCCCAGCCCAACCTCCATTTCCTATGTTAATAGATCAATTTACATCTTTCTAGCAAAATGGTTTCAGGCTACATTATAAAAAATAAAAAAGTCATGCCTTTCTTCTGAAACTGCATTTTGGGAGAGGATTAAGGAGGAAGGAAGGATATGACTCTTTCCAGGGCTTTGTAATGTATTTGCTTCGCACAGCAAATTAATATTCTCAATTTTAACTCAGGAGTACATTCTTAATTAGGGTATGAAATGTTTTAAAATTTTCTTCACTTTACAAATGGCTGCTTTTTCAATTAACTGTGCTTCCCCAGCCTCAGGATGATCTTTCTATTAGCAACAGAATGCTTTCGAGTATTTTGTGAATACTAATTCACAAAATTAATTAAATGCAGACTTAACTCTGAAAACCTATATTTTACCACCAAAAAACCCTGCTGTCTTCCAACTACTGACCAATCACAGGCTTTGTTGGGATCAAGGGGATCAAGTCCTAAAGGCCCAGCAGTCAAAACTGAAGGTAGGAGAGTTAAAAGAAAAAAAAAACAAGTTTTTCATTTTGTATTTTAAATGCTCCAAACACAGAGGGGGATAAAAAAAAGATAAATAACCCAAAGTTCACACAAAGTGGCCGCAGGAGCAGGACTGTGGCACGTCTCTCCCACTGCTCACAGAGCTAGCAGAGCCCTTCGAGCTCCCACACGTGTTGTCCGTGTTTAAACTCAAATAAACAGTATTTACTTCAATGTAAAAAAATCTAACAAAGCAGCACTTAAACATAACCAGATTCCTGCTTACCAAACCAAAAAAAGCTTTTTTTTGACAAATGTTAAAAGCTAATAAAAAATGTAGACCGCCCAGCGTCATGCTCGGTGGCGTTACATTAAAACACTGAACAGACACAAACAGATTTGCTGGAATTGAAAACAAACAGACACAAAGTGCCCTGCTGCAGGGTCTGGGCAGCACCTCAGCCTCAGAGAGACTCAGCTCCTGCCAGGGAGCTGCCCCTGATGGATGCACACGTGCATCCCAAGGAGCGGCACCGTCAGTGCCAGAGCAGCTCCTGCCCAAAAGGGCAAGGCAAAACTTGGGAAAACGTTACTTCCAAATGGATCAGACCCAATCCTACAGAGAGGGATGTGTCCTACATGTGAGTCAGGCATCTCGAAAGGGCACAAGCACAAAGCAAAAATAATCCTATGACAATGGCCGCGCTGCTACAAAAAATAACTCAAGTACAGGGAAGAAACAGAACAGTGGTGACCATGTTATGGATAAAAAGTGCAACACTAAGAAAGGCACATTTCTAGACCATCAAGTCCTAAAACTTATGACATCAACTAAGGAAAATGCATTCACCCCATCCAGATGCTTTTGTCATTTGCCAGGAGATGAGCGGAACATGAAGCCTTAGAGGAGAGGGCACTGGCGGGGAGAGAAGAAGGGGTGCTGAAGAGGGGAACAGTAAAGCAGTATCATCTAAGATGTTCTCTTTGAAGTATTAAGAAAGCCAGCTTGTAAAAATTAATGGATTAGACCTCCAGCTGTTCAATTCTCAGCTTTAAATTTA
Source organism: Passer montanus (assembly GCF_014805655.1). NCBI lineage: Eukaryota > Metazoa > Chordata > Aves > Passeriformes > Passeridae > Passer > Passer montanus. Next base: position 3,648,192 of record NW_024370263.1, on the reverse strand, counting down.
GAAGGCATTCGACTTTGGAACACTGGCACATAATCCATAAAATATATTTAAATTTGTAAAAAAACCCCAAAATCCTTTGTATTAAAAGGCCACTAATAACTCAGAATATTTTAACTGCACCAACACAAAGCATCTGGCAAAAGAAAAGCAGCAAACTACAAAGAATCACAGTATTTTTATATAAGCCAGTCATCTAATCACTGTGTGTAAACTAGGTCTATCTACAGAACAGCAAAAATTCGGAATCACATTTTAAAAACTGAGAAATCTACCAAGACCAGGAAGGTGAGGGCATACCTTGAATTTCCTGAGTGATTCCAGAGCCTCACATATTTAATTTCCATAAGGTTCCCCATGTCCCTTACCCAAGATCTGGTGGACAACCAGCCATGTTCTGAACAGCCCTCACTAACAGAGGCTCTCATTTAAAAACGCCTCTCAATAAACAAAACTATTTCTTATTTAAAAATAAAACAACACACCAATCTTAAACGTGTCCTGCAAACCTTAATCATGTGTTTACAGGTGCAAAACATCGTTCTTTTCAAGGGTGTAGATTTTTCAATGGGAAAGCTGGACCAGCTGGGCAGGGAGGCGGGTGCCGGCCGGAGCCGCGGCGCGATGGCGAGGTGGCCACCGCCTGCATCCAACACGCTCCAGTCCAAAACATGCACAAGGACAACCTATTCTGTACTAGAGATAAAACAGGGGATGATCCTCTGCCTCCAGTTTGACAGGTCTCTTTCAATACTCTCGATGTGCTTCAGAAATTATGTCATGAAACGGCTTCTGGTATTTTGGTAAATTTAGCGTTAACAAAGCACACACGTTAGGCCACCTGAAGATTCATTTTAGAACTGGTTTGCACTTTCTTAGGAGACTCTCCTCACACTCAGATTTAACAGAAATACATGAGAAACCACTGACTGAAAATGTACAGTAATTTGTCTAGTACTAAAATTTTATATGGTCACATAAAGGCATTTTACTGTACCAAAACCCTTCCCTGGTATAGAATACTACCGAGGCTGGGAGTCAGCTGGTTCAAATAAAAGCAGCCTATTAGTTTCAGGTTAGACTTTTGTTTTATGCCTTATTCTTTGTTCTACACAAGTAACAACAAATTGTATCTATAGACATTGCAAATTAATAATGCTTTTTATCAAAATATTATTTGCAGTTCTATGGTCGAGCATTCCACTAGGTGATTAGTAAAAAAACCCAGGTATTGTACCTTAAAAAGTAAGAGGAGACATGGTGTAATACATCACAGATCGAAATAAATCTATGCTGTCATCCAGGCTCATATATAAATACTAAGTCTAATTCATTTCCTTTTACATCATACATAAAGATCTGAAGCACATTCATCCACTAGGTGATTAGTAAAAAAACCCAGGTATTGTACCTTAAAAAGTAAGAGGAGACATTGTGTAATACATCACAGATCGAAATAAATCTATGCTGTCATCCAGGCTCATATATAAATACTAAGTCTAATTCATTTCCTTTTACATCACACAAAAAGATCTGAAGCACATTCACACACCAATTTCAAGAAACATCTTCCTCGAAGTCTCTCTCACGCAGATCCTCACACCAAGTGTGTGCTAAACAACCCCATTAAAACTCGCCTTGCAACTGAGTGGGCATCAGAAAATAACAGACTTTGGGGCAAGGAAGCACCAGGATGCAAACCAGATAGGTAATCTGCATTAATTCAAACACAGCTAGATTGTCCACTGAAATGAGAACAGGTAAATCTAGAGACCAAAAATTAATAGCCAGACAGACAGTGGATGCAAAGGCAAACACTGGCCACAGTTGTTACTGAAATGCCAATAAATTTACACATTTCCTGCACTAAATATTTTAGTATATCACAGCAAGAGGAAATACTACTGAAAATTCTGTTCCTTGCTTTTTCTAATATATGCCATAAGGGTCGACAAGCACCCTGCTACAAAATGTTTATAAAACAAAGGAAAATATTTCTAAACAGAACCATTTTTTCTAGTAAAAAGTATTAAAAATCATAGTCAGTCAAGGTAAACAATGGAGAATTTCTATCATTCACATGAGGCCAAACAAGGGCAACCCTCCCAATTAATTTTTTTTTTTAATAGGTTAGAAAAGTTTAAAGTGTCATATTAAATCCAAACCTAATGCACACCAATGCAACCTAATGCACTATCTCTCCCAGGATAACCAGCGGGAGCGTTCTTCCCTCATCACTCTGACTGCTAATCCAGATGATTTAATAAAGATATAGATTTGATACATGCGGGGTTTATTGTGTAACTTCAAGACAAAGGCAATAGTATCTTTTTCCACTAAATTGTTAACATTGTGTAAGTTTCAGCAGCCCAGTGAGACAAAGCAGCACCGGGAACCAGGGAATCACAGCCCCCTCGCTGGAAAAGGCGCTGAGCTTTGCTGCTGAACTCGCTTCCACAGCGCTCACTACAACACAGCCGCTCACAGCACATCGCTTGCAGCGAGGCTTCAGCGCCTGAAAAACCTCACCAGAGGTCTGACAAAACTCAGTCCCAGTAAACAAACACGGTCCCTTGGTAAAGCCTCTAAAAGAACTAAGCAGTATTTAAAATAAAGCAAGCAAGCAAAATGCACTGGAAAGGGAAAGAAAACAAAGGCTCCCGGCCGCATCTGGACCAAATTTGACCTTTGTTAATGTATTTCTAGTAATTCACAGATGTTACACACTGCTCCAGCAAGAGGCTTGGCCTGTGGGCTCATTCAAGTGACAGGTTCGGTGTAACAATGAAATATTAACAAAAACTCACACATGAAGGCTAACGGTGCCGCGTGCCACGTGCCCGTCAGCCCGGACTGACGAGCCCAACAGCCACGGAGCAGAAAAATACACTCCCATCCTTTCCAACCAACACCTGCACAGTTCTAGGTACATACTGATGTCTTCACCTGACATCTGCAGTACGGGACTTTCAAAATTTCAATTAAAAACTAAAAACCAAAACCCCACCAGCACTTAATTAGTGGGTTTCTAAGGAACACAAATACACATTTCACTGAAGGGGAAATTGTTCTGGTTCGGTCAAACCAGGAAAAGCAAAACCCCGTTAAACTGGCCCTGGATTTTTAAGTGAATTTGAACTGGTTATTCTTTGTCAGCTAGAGCTGTGGTGTTGGAAGTCAAGACAACCCCTCCAGACTAAGTGTTATTTATCTCTCAGTCCCAGTTCAAGCTGCTAGGCAGAGGAGAACACGAAATTCTAGAAAGCATTTTCAGGGAGAAAAAACCCCAAAACCTACCAGCTACCTCACATAAAACATGTTGGTACAAGAAATGATGCATCAGAGAAAACTCCTTACAGAAAACACATTTCAGGGCAGAGCCATGTCCAGGCAGCATTACTAATACTACACTCCGAAATGGAATGTGAACGCACGCACAGAGCTCGCGGCAGGCCAGCGCCGGAGGTGTCACACCTCACAGCACCGGTGTCTGCTCTCAGCAACCTCCAGACCCACAGCTCACAACTGCCGGAGATCAGCAAATCATTTTAATGCCATTATGGGAAAAAAGGTGAGCTCCGAGGAATCTGAGTAGCCATTTAAACAACTTAAGTTGCTTCCCCCATAACCTGCGCAGTAACAGAGTATTTGAGAAGTTCCTGATCCTGCTGTATTTTGGGGAGCCTGCTCTTTCCTTCACGGCCAGCACTGAATTCAGACCCTCTGGTCCTGGAGAGTGGCAGGCAGTGGACAAAGTGCCCAGCACTGCACCGAGGGGAAGCTGCCCCCCAACACCCACCGCCCCTTCCTCCACCTCCCCAGCACCTGAGCAGCCGCCGGTGCCAATCGCAGCAATGCCACAGTGGGAATAAATCCTTGATTGCTCTCACGTCAAGTGTTAATCAGAAGCCCCAAACGAGTCTCCAGTGGGGAGGACCCCGGGTGTAATGCTGCTCTCCCTACCACTGCCCAGCTCCAAAACAGTGCCCACCTTCCAGCACGGAACGCCGAGGAACTGCCTGAATTCGGAGGAGCGCTGTCTGGAGCCTGCACACCCACCCGGACACTGGGCTTCTGCTGGAGCAAACAGCACAGTGCAAATCCCAGCCGACTGAGAAGGCTTCAAATCTCAGCCCACGTCTAAAGGAAGCCTTTTCTTAAACACAGTTTCACACACTCAGGGGTATGGCAATGTTAAGTTTAATTATTTCTACTGGCAGAGGTGAACAGCCTGTTTTGTCTCACCCATTGTATCTTTATCATCTCTAACAACAGTTAAAGTAAATTCTCTGTGAGTCTGTATAAATTTCCTCATCCGAGGAACCAGCCCATTCAAATCCCTCAAGTGACTAAAGCATGAACCAACCCGAGCGCCTCTGCATTGTTGTGGAACTGGTTTGCTATTTTATGTTAAGCCTCTGAAATACTAAAACATATCCTTATATAGGAACACTGATTAAATGGTTTTCCTTCCAAGTGATGAACTGTTTTAACACCAACATTGTGGTTATCGCGACCAAAAAGCAATTACTTCTTTCACTAGCTGTTACTAAGAATAGCTGTGATCAAAGTGACTGGAGGAGTGCTGTTAAAAGACGCTGCAGAAGCATCGCTCCGTATGACACACACACACAAAATATAGATCATTTTAAACCAAATTACACTTTTAATAAATGTGCTGTTCGGAATTAAATTGCTGCTCAGGATTTCTTTTAAATCACAGCTTGGGATTTCTTTTTTCATCCAGGAAGTCAAGACCTATAGAAGTTATTCTTTCAAAATCTATTTCTAAACACGGCACGGTGTGAGATCTGTGATCTGTGTGTGTGTGAAAGTGCACACGTAACGGGGTGCGTGTGGTGTGAGAGAACGTATGTATGTGCTTGAGCCTGCCAAGGCAGAAGTAACAGGAACTGTGATTTGTGCTAACTAGCTATTGATCCAGTCAGATCTAGATGTTGTGTACAAGAAACAATAAAAGAGAAGGGGCCAGGAAGGATGCTGTGTGCAACTCCATTTAAAAATGGAAAAGAAGGGCCCCAAACAAACCAATTTATGTCCTTGCCTGGGTGAAGCATGGAGAATGCTGATGGGCTTCCTCGGGTCTGCCGTGCATGCTAAACACTCTGCTCGAAATGAGAGTCTCCTGCGCTGGGCATTAAACATGAACAAAGAGACAAACCGTGGGGGCTAAGATTCACGCTTCAGAAAGCCAAAGCTGCAAAGCCAACCAGAACCAGGTTAGGAAACAGCCCAGTTTCCTAACCAGCTCCCTTCTCATTTCACCAACTTTCTTAGCAGAATTACTAAATGTGGAGGGCTGTAAAAAGTCAGTCTCCACTACCAGAGATAAAGAAAACAATTTCAAACTACACTGCAATACCAAAATATCATCTTTCCTTGGGACAAATAATGAGTTTATATTGTGTAAACTGCACACATGTATTTCTGGCGCACCAAAACCCACCCACTTGCCCTCAGATAGCAGGTACAGCATGTGCACCCATTGTAACAATCACACATACAGCTAGGCAGGTTGCAAAATAGGAATTTGATAAGATAAAATAGAAACCTATTGAATCTATAATCATCCTTATCTTAAACAGCTTTTATAACAGAGGGCTTTCCAATAAAATGTTTTTTTCTAAGCCTGGGGAATTATGATGTCCTCTGGACACAAGGAAGGATCAAAAACGACAACTAATGTCAAAATTAAACATCTGTCAACTAAGCAAGTTTTACACTCACAGATGCAGAGCCTTATTTTAAACTGCTTTTCAGTTAAATAAAAAAATAATTTGTTACAAGCCGTTCAGTTCAGTATCACACTGCTGTGGGCTCCAAATGCAAGCAGGGGGCACCTGGACCTGAAGGGGCAGAACTACCACCAGATTCTTGTTTTTGTGGTTAGGGAAAACCCCAGTCATAGTTTTGGGAAAGTGGCTGGAAGGTTCACCTGGCACCAGGCTCTGTGGGAACCCCCTCCTCAGTACCCCATGCCTGGGGGGACCCTGCAGGAGCCCCCTCCTCAGAACCTCAGGCTGCAGTTCCCTTCTGCAGCATCCCAGGCCCAGGAGAGGCTCACTGGGATCCCCTCTGCTCAGCACCCCCGCCTGCCCGTTCTCTAGGAGGCATGATGGGGACAGGGCTGGCAGCAGAGATGCCATGGGGCACTTGTCACCTGGGCCAGTCAGGCAGCAGACACTTTGTCCCTGACACTGTCCCCACCCCATTAGATCCACCCAGCATCCCAGCATCCCGCAGCCCCAGCCCAGACTGGGAAGGTGCCTGGCACCCACCAAGGGTGGAGCCAGTGTGTGCCCAGAGTACCAGAACTGCAGCTTCACCGTGTCCCCTTCCCTGAGCAGCCCACAATCACCCCTACCCCTGTGCCAGCACCCCTGTGGGACAACTGATACCTTCTTTGCTGGGGTTCGGGGGCTTGGGCTTCTCCCAGGGCGCCATGGGCTTGTCCTCCTCCTGCCCCTCCATCAGGGCCTTCTCTCCAGGCAGGTACCAGGTGGAGTTGTGCTCTGCCATCAGGGAGTCCAGGTCGATGGTGCTCATGGTGCCCTTGACACCCTCCGAGCAGCAGCTGCCCAGGTCACTGTCCCCATTCTGCCCCGCACACTCCCCCTTCTTGCTCTTCAACCCCAAGGGCTGGTCTTCCGAGATGCTGAACTGCTGCCGCTGGAGCTGGATCTGTGCCTGCAGGATCTCCAGGGGGTGGATCTCATCCTGGGCCGAGGTGCTTGTGGGGGTCCGCACCTGCTCCATGCTTGGCGTGCCAGGGTGAGCGCCCGCCGTGGTGCTGAGCCCATAGCTGTCGGGGGTCGAGGTAGATGTACTGAGAAGGCCAAGGGCCAGGGGCTTCTGTCCGTTGAGAAGTGCGTGCTCCCCACGGGGCAGCTTGGGCGAACCACCCAGCAGCGGGCTACGGGTGGGCTTGGAGGTGGCATTGTCGGAGCTGGAGGACACCTCGTCCTCGTTGCCATAGCTGGTGCTGACCTCGTCGGGAAAGTCCACGTGCGGGGAGCTGCCGTCTGACTTGGTCACGCTCTGGATGCCGCTGTCCAGGGAGGACATCAGGTCGGGCTGCTCCGCCAGCAACAGTTCACTGCCCTTGCCCCAGGACGGGGAGGTCAGGGGCTTGTCGTGAGGGGTGCCTCCACCGCGCTCAGCGCCCGCAGCCCCCGGCGGGGCCCCCGCCGCCACCGGCACTGCCGGCTGCCCTGGGCTGACACCGGCTCCCCCGCCCTCGGCAGCTGAGAACTTCTCAAAAAACGTGCCGGGACTGACGTGCCCACTGTCCCGTTTCCGGCGACCCCGACCCCGCCCGCCACCCGCCTTGCCCTCGCCACCGGCCACCGGCTCCAGCGCGTAGCCGGGCGAGAGGCTGCTCTCCGCAGGCAGCAGCGGGGCAGTGCCCGCTGCTTTGCCCGTGCCACCCCCACCTACTGGCGGCCCTGCTGGGAAGTAGTCCGGGGCAGCAGGTGGCGGGTCAGGCTCGGCCTGGCTGAGCTTGCGCTTGGCCTCGGCCGGGCTCTTCTTGTTGAAGGTGACGTTGAGGTTGGGAGCGCCCAGGCTCGCGATCATGTTTTGGCAGGCAGTGGAGAGGGCAGCCAGGCAGCTCTGCCCGAAGACATTGTCCTTGCTGGCCGCCTTGCTGAAGGAGCCCAGCGAGAGGGCACCCAGCTTGCTGGCAGCGGGCCGTGGCGGGGGCGGTGGGGGAAACTCGGGCGGGGGTGGTGGGTAGGCACCTGGCGAGGCGCTGAGGGCAGGTGCAGCCCCGTGGGCCGCCGGCTGCCGCGCCGCCGCCCCAAAGGGGAAGCCAGGCTGAGCGGCAAAGTCGGCGGGGCCACGGCGCTCAGCCGGGGCACTGGGCAGTGCCACACCGCTGCCTGGTGACTGCAGCTGCGAGAGGCCACCCATTGTGGGTGTGAAGGGCGGATGGACGCCGGGCGACGGCAGGGCCTGCGCTGGCCCCTCGCCTGCCATCCGCAAGGGCTCCTGCAGCCCCAGCCCACTGGCACCCGGGCGGAAGAGCACGGCAGGGCCGCCCTGCTGCAGGCCGAGCTCGTGGGGGGCTGCCTCGGCTGGTAGCCCGGGCGCTGCCAAGCGCCTCGGCAGCAGCTCCCCAGGCGGCGGCGGCCCTGCGAACCAGGCGCTGTCGGGGGCCAGGTGCGGCGCCGGCGCATCGAAGCTGCGGCCGCCACCAGCCTCCCGCTCGAAGGCTGGCGGGGGCAGGCTGCCGGGTGCGCCCACCTCACCGTGATGCCCCAGCTGCTGCAGACTGGGCGGCCGCAGGCGCTGCTGGCTTCGCGAGGCCATCTGCTTCATCACCAGGGCCGCGTTCTGGCGCTGCGCCAGCGCCGGGTGCTCAGGGCCGCCGTGTGGCAATGGGCCCCCAAAGGCCTCAGGTGCCGGCGGAGTGAACTCGCCCGGCAGGCCAGGGTAGGCCGTCGGGGAAAGGTGACTCTCCATGGCCGGGCCGTGCATGCCACCGCCCCAGGAGGCACAGCGCTCGACGCCAGGAGTGTTGGGGAAGTCAAACCGCGGCCTCTTGGCGACGCTCACGTAGGGGGCATCGAAGTGCTGCAGTCTTTGATTTGGTGGCTGTTGCGGAGGAGGGTGCTGCATATTAAACACGGGGTCGGTGTAGGGATGCATATTCCTGTTCTCCAGTCTGTGAATAGGGTATTCAAACTGTGCATGCTGGTTCTGCATTATGGGCCCATTGTCCTGCAGGTTGGAGTTGGGAGCGTTGGCTTCTGTTTGCTGTTGCCTAGGGATGGCTGGCGGGCAGGAGTTCTGTCTGGCCAGCAAGCCCGGCGGCTGCTGCGGTGCTTGCGGTGGTGGTGGCGGCTGCTGCTGCTGCTGCATCAGCGGGTGCCTGGCGTTGGCCCCCGGCTCCAGACCGGCCGACATCTTCCGCGCCCCCCCGAAGCGCTCGAAGAAGACGCCGTGCTGCTGCGGCGGGTGCGCCTTGGCCACGGCCATGCCCGGCGCCCGGGGCAGGGCGGGCGCCCCCGCGAAGCTGCCGCCCGCCGGCACCTGCCGCCCGCCGCCGTAGTGCGGCAGCTGCCCCTCAGGCTCCGACGGGGAGAAGACGGGCAGCTCGAAGTGGCCGGCAGGGCCGTCGCCAGGGTAATTGTATTCCAGCGAGTCCACGCCGCCCTGCGCCGGCAGCCGCCGCGGCTCCAGGCCGTGGGGCTCGGAGGAGCCGGCCGCCGGCAGCCCGTGGAAGGAGGCAGCGCGGTTGGGGGACTGGTCGAGGGGCAGGCAGGGCGCCGGCACGGCGTGGCTGGCGGCGCCGGCGCCGTGGTGCTGGAAATCGGGCAAGGTCCCGGGGCGCTGCTGCCCGAAGCCCTCGCCGCTCTGGCCCTCGGCCATGTGCTCGTAGCCGTCGGCGAACGCCGTCTGCCCGCCCAGCGCACCGCTGTAGCCCAGAAGGCGCCCGCCGTGCACGCAGGAGGCGCCGGGGTCGGGCCCGAAGCCGCCGCCGAAGTGCGGGGGATGCTGGTGCGGGTGGGGGGCGCCGCCGGGGCCGCCGTGCGGCTGCTGTCCGCCGAAGAAGCCGTGCACGGGCGGCTGCATGCCGCCGCCGTGCAGCTCGGCGGGGCCGCGGCCCGGGAAGCCGTAGCCGTCCCCGGCCAGGCTCATGTTCATGCCCAGGAGGGGCGGCTCGCCCAGCGCTCCCAGGGCCGGGTCCGCCGGTGCTGGGCCGCCGCCGGGGAAGGCCGGCGCCTTGAAGTGCGCGCTCATGCTCAGTCCGGGCTGGCCGAAGCCCCGCTCCGCCTGCCCGCCGCTCCGGCCGCTGTTCTGCGGCTCGAACTGCTCCAGCCCGAACATCCTGCGCGGCTCCTCAGCAGGGCATGGCTGGTCCGCGCCGCTCCGCCGTCCCGCTGCCCGCCGCTCCCCGCTGCTCCGCTCCGCGCCACTCGGCCGCCCCCGCTCACATCCTGCCGCGCCGCCGGCACCGGCCGCTCGCCCGCGCTCACCCCGCCGCTCGCCGCTCGCTGCTGCCCGAGAGCCGACGGGGCGGCGCGCCGCCGCTCACAGGCTCCGGCGCC
>NW_024370263.1:3503842-3638107 GCF_014805655.1 Passer montanus | reverse complement strand
CGGCGGGGCCGGGGCGCGGGGCCGGGCGGGCGCTGCGAGGGCTGCGCCGCGCTCCCCGCGCGCTGCCGCGCTCTCACCCAGCGCTGGCGGAGCAGCAACAAGTTTTGCATTTCAGCGATGAATTTCAGCCATCGGGGCTGCGCCAATGAGCGCCGCGGTCCGGGGCGGGGCTGCCGTTAAGGTGGCTCCGCCGCCGGGCCCGTGCCCCGCCCGCACCGCGCCCCGCACCGCCCCCCGTGCCCGGCGGCGCCGCTGCTCCCGCGGCGCACGGAGCGCGGGCGGACGGGGAGGTGCGCGGTGCCGCGGGGTCCTGAAACGGGGCGGGGGACACTGGAGCTGGCACCGAGTGGCGGGTGTGGGGAGCCACTGCCCGCCGGGGCGAAAGCCGCCCGGCAGCCCCGAGCCCGGGGGAACAGGAGCGGCCCCGCCGGCCCGGCCCTAGCCGGGCACCGCACGGAGCCTCGCGGGGAGCGGGCGCTGCGGCAGCGGGGGGAGTCACAAGCCCGTTCCCCCGGAGGGACAAACACCCAGCAGGCCAGGGGGCCCACAGATCGCCGGCGGGACATGGTGCTTCAGGTGCTCGCGGATGCACATGTCGATAGTTTAAAGAAATAGTAATGAATATTGCTCCCACCGAAAAAAAATGAGATCTATAAATAAGCGGCTGAAGACTGTTTGTATATGGCAGGAGAGTTTTAACGGGATTTTTTTCTGCAGGATCAGGATGCTGCGCTGTGATTAAATATTGATTTTGTGTAATTAGTTTTCATGTGAACTATCCTCCTTGCTGATGGCCTGGAGATTTCAGAACCGGCGAAGAAATGGAATTGGACGTGGAAATTATTACTTAGCGAAGTGACAAGGGGGGAAGAGGGGGGCGCGGGGCTCGAGCTGCGGGGCGGGCGCCGGGGTGGAAAACGCAGCACGCGCGGCGCGACCGCGGCACAAAGGAACCGAGAGGATGTCTCGGTCCTCGCTACGGGAACGGCGGCAACGGAGGGAGGGACTGAGGGAGAGACGAGGTCGCCGGTCCCTGCACAGGGTCAGCGGTCGGGACCGACGGCTGCGCCGGCCAGGGTCCCGCACCCCGCTCCGCACCCGGCGCGGCTTCGGGTCGGAGGCGGCCCCGCGCCCGGGGCTCCCCAGCACCGCCGCCGTCGCGGCCCCTCTGCGCCTGCGTGCGCGCCGTCGGAGCGGCTCTTGCGAACGGGCACAGCGCCCCCTGGCGTCCGCCCGGCCCCGCCGCGCCCCCGCCGGGCGGAGAGGCCCCGCTCCGTGCCCCGGTTCGTGTCCCGCTCCATGCCCCGCTCCGTGTCCCTGCCGGGCGGAGAGACCCCGCTCCGTGCCCCGGTTCGTGTCCCGCTCCATGCCCCGCTCCGTGTCCCTGCCGGGCGGAGAGACCCCGCTCCGTGCCCCGGTTCGTGTCCCGCTCCATGCCCCGCTCCGTGTCCCTGCCGGGCGGAGAGACCCCGCTCCGTGCCCCGGTTCGTGTCCCGCTCCATGCCCCGCTCCGTGTCCCTGCTGGGCGGAGAGGCCCCGCTCCGTGCCCCGGTTCGTGCCCGCGCCCCAGCTTCGCCCCGACGGCGGTGGGAGAGCCCCCGCTCCGTGCCCCCGTTCGGCCCCGGCGGCGGCTGGCGGGCGGACGGGGCGGGCCGGGAGCCGCGGGCATTCCGGGCAGGGTCGGGTGCGGGGGGTGTCGGGCGGAGCCGCCGGGAGCGGCTGCCCGGATTCGCCGTGGGGCAGCGGTGCCGCCGCCGCTCCCTTCCCGGCCCGTCCTGCCGCTCTTCGGGGGACCCTGGGCGGGCAGCCCACCGCCCCCGGGTGCCGCCGCTCCCTGCCGAGCCTCTCCTCGCCGAGGGCACAGAACGGCCCTTAGCCCAGCGGCGACATCGGCGACACCGGCGCGGGGCTGCAGCCCGGACCGCGAGTCCGTGCGCTGCGCCAGCGGCTCAGCCCCGCTCCCCCGGAGCCACCCCAGGCTCGCTGGACAAGTCAGCCTTGACATTTCATCCCCACCACGGCTTGGCCCAGCTCGCCCAGCGCCGCTCCTTCTGTGGGCTTTGCTGGGAGCCGCATGGTGTCCGTAGCTGGACAGTGGCAAACATGGAAATCATCTCAGCCTAAGTATTCTGACGGTAAAAACAGTGAGCTGCCTGGAACGGCAAGGGGCTCTGCTGGCCCGTGGTGTGCAGGTGGAAGGTGGTCAGCCTGTTTCTAACCTGAGATGTGCTCTGGGGCTGCCAAGCTGCCCCTCGGCTCCTGGTGTCCAGCGCGGAGCTGGGAGCACTGGTGGCAGCGTGGCCCTGGGCTGGGGCCAGCACTGCCAGGTCACCCATGTCACAAAGGGTCACAGTCCCCAGCAAAGGGGAAGGAAGCCTCTCTCAATCAGACCAAGCAGTGAAAAGTGTATTTTCTAAAACATATTTTTACTTTCATTCTTGGGGTTTTGGTCATCTTGGGGGAAGCAAGGAAAGGCATTATTTAAATAGTTGTAGCTGCTGGGGATTATTTTCTAAATTAACAATAGTAATTGTGCCTGCCAAATCCAAAGTTGAGGGGATTCATTTATTTCAACTCTCCAGACAATAGCACAATTTTGGGTTTCATATTGCAAGCTCTGAAAACCAAATAGTGGGACTGATGTTTAAAAAAATAATTCAAACAACATCAATTCATCAGACTTAAATCCAGCTCTTTCCACTGTGGCAGTTTAACTTGCACTTAGAAAAGTTGCTGCTCAGCAAAAAAAAAGAAAAAAAAATTCCTTTTTAACGAAATGAATGCATCATACATAAAACATCACGGACCATACAATTAGTAAGCAAATGTAAGAGTTCAGCTCAGTTCATAATTATTCAGCAAACCTATTCAGAATGATTTTTTCTCCCTCCAGCAATCTACTGTGTGGGCTCATTACCACTGAAAATCTAACGAAGAAACCACCACAGAAACTGCACAAAATAAGCCCATATGCTCAAGACACTTTGGCTCAGCCAGGCCTTAGCAAGAGCCCCTTAAACCCCGACACGGAGGGAGCCCAAGCTCACTTATCCGCAGTGTTTGCACTCCCAGCTCTCCAAAGGTGTCCTGTCTTCAGTGCAGCTCCAGGTGTTTCATTTGTCGCCACTCCCTTGTCCTCCGTGCTGCCACCAGTGCCTGCTCGGTGTCACACAGCCGGTGATGGGCTCTGTCCCTGAGCAGAGGCTCCCAACAACCGCTTCACTAACGGGCTGATGGGTTTCTCTTGGCTGGGGTTTCCCTTCCTAGCAGGGATATTGATGAAAGGAATTGTAATATTTTCAAGGACAGGTCTCCAAATCTGGCAGCTGACATTTTCAGGGGAGTTTTCAGCATTTCTGCCCACAACAGTTGAGGGAAGCTATTGTATCTCCTGTCTCTCAAACTACAGCGAAGGTGGTGGTGGAAGGGATGCAGGAGGCAAATGTGTAAAATCATTAGATGAGCTTGGAGTGCAGGGAGCACAGAGCCAGCTCCCGGGGGAAGGCGTCACTCCACAGGGGATATGTCAGTCTGCGTGCATCTGCTCCAGCTCCTGAGAACAGAAGGGGTTTTGGGTATGGAAGGGCTCTGTTCTGGGCAGATCCCAAGACCCAGCTGTGCCCAGAGCAGGCAGACCTGCCCTGCACACGGTGCCTCACAGGGATTTGCTGCCAGCACGGTCACACTGCTGAGCTGGGAGGCACCAGCTAAAAAGTGACATGGAGGCACTTCCAGTGATCCGACCTCTGCCACTCCTCGTCCTTCCCTGCTTGAGTGTCTGGAGGTGACATGGTTTGTAATTGAGATTAAAGACAATTTCATCTGCGAAACCTGATTTGCATTCAGTCTCTGGGAAGTTCACCTTGCCGGTGTAAGAATTTCATGCTTAGTTTTACCAACAATGTGGTTTCTGAAAAGACTGGACCAAATCCCTTCAGACGCTTTACTGCTTCCCATTTTTAAAAATGCATAGCTGAATAAACAGAATTAAGGGACTAAAACACCTCAGTCATTTCCCATAGGGGTTGACAGCAGTTTCAGAATTTAGCCCTTCACAGGGATTTTCCTGTTTGGTTCTTCTGCAAGGTTGGTTCAATTGGTTCTAGTTCCTTTACATGGCTGCAACCTTAAGCTGTGTATCTTTCCTGTTTGGGTTTACAGGTTCCTCAGTGTGGATCATGGTATTTTCACAATATCCGTAGAGTTTTCCATTGCTGCAAACAGCTTTTTCTTTGCTAATTTAGCATATTGGGTGCCCTTTATACCACTCTGGTGAAAACTTTTGCAGCACGTGGGGCACTTTGGTGTACATATAATGAACACCAAAAATATATTTTAATTGAACATATAATTTGGATGACTGAAAAACAGGATAGTGCTAAAATCATACAACACTGAGAGTGTACATTAGTAAAAACATAGGAAAACCTAAAGCAATTTTTCCGGTCCATAACACAGTCCAATGCTTGGGCTTTTATTTTCCCCTTCAAATTCCCATCTCTAAAACACATATGTGGCATATGTGTAGGCATAATGTGTAGGCATTCCATTGTGAAGGGGATATTAAAAAAAGAAATAATATATATATATAAATATATACAGCACAACAGAAATAGACAGAAGTAGTGAATTAGTTTGACTACAGGAAAAGTAGAAGTTTTATGTTTCCTAAAATAGCTCAGTGAAACATAAATAACAAAATGGCACCTCTCTGTATGGATAATCATGTTTAACTCTCCTCGGTGTTTTATGGTGGAGTTTGTGTGACCAACTTTGTTCTGCTGTTTTCCTAAACTTGAACCAGGTGGGAATTTATATAAGTGTGGTGGAGCAAGAACAATCTTTGAGCATCTGGAAAGTCTGGCTCACTGTGGGTGATGCCAGAAAACCACCAAAGTAAATTCATGTTTCATCATCTTATAAACTGAATTACTGTGAAAGGAGAGAGCCAGAGGGTGTTTTATAAGGTCCTGATGACTTAATTTCCCCTAAGTATTAGCTTCAGGAGAGCACTTGCCTTGGTGCTCCTCCTCATTGTGCCATCCCCTGCGATGCCACACGCCGCGCTCCCATCCTGCCATCGCCTCCCTGTCAGGACAGCGCTGGGCACAGCAGGGCCACAGGGTGTGGGTTTGGAAGTCACTGGTTCTCAGGTCCGCCCTGGGGACCAGGCTGGAGAACCTCCCCAGGGCTGTGTGTCTGAGCATCTCCTGAGTTCCACAGTGCCCTGTGACCGCTGCCATCCCTCCCATTGCAGCCATCGGGGCTGGGGACGCGCTGGCTCCAGGGCTCCCTGCCTGCCTTCAGCCCCTGACCTCCTGGCTCTGCTGAACAGTCCTAGGGTCACAGGGATGCTCAAGACCACAGGGCCCAGAACTCAAACCAGCAGGGAAATAAAGCTGCTCCTGTGTTTATTATTTATGGTGTTACTTCATTAGGTTTAACAGCGTTCCTGAGCCACTGGTCAACCTTGGCTCGCAGTCCTGACTTTTCCAATTTAAATCAAGTGCCCCTGCCCACACCCTGTAGGGAAGAGGCATCGCAAGGCAGCGAGCACACGGTCCAGCAGCATGAATTCACCTGCCCTGCCTAAAGAATGACTTGCTTTCCAGCAGGAATTACTCTGGCACTCTTGGCTGCTCCTCGCAGCTGCCCGGCTGCCCCTGGCCCTCGCTGACAGCCTGGCCCAAACCTCCCATGTCCCCGCCAGAGGCACAAAGGGTTAACGAGCTCCTGCTGCCCACAACCATCGCTCCTCCACCATCACGGCCCCTCAGCATCTGTACAAAGGGCCTGATTTAATCCGGGTTGCAGACGACTCACATTGTGCTCGCAGCCTCGGAGTGATGTTGGGTGATCAGGTTTCCAACTAATATCCAAGGCGCAGCCCGAGCACTGAGCGGGAACAAAGGCACCTTTGTTACTGCAGAAAAAAAATCCCCTGAAGATATTAGCAGTGCAGCAGAGTTCAAACTGTTAAATGATTCAAATATTATTTAATGAATACATTTGAAATGAGGTCTCACAACCCAGAACACTTTTTAGATCATCATTTACAAAGAGCTGCCTCTTCGCTTACTTCTTTATAGAGTTGCTGCTTTCAGATTTCAATTATGGCCATTTTGCTCCCAGCCTTTTTTAGGGACTTCCCATGTTGGTGTAGCTCAGTTCTTTTTACAGTATAGTTTAGCCAGTGACTACTGGGTTTTTCAGAAGTCCTGATAATCACATTTCTTTAATTTACCTTGGACTGTGTGAGAAACAAGGGAGACAGAGCCTTTTGCAAAAGGAGCAACAGCATTAGGTGTTGTTCTAGAGGGTGCTAAAGCCAATCTTATAAACAGAAATATGGTAAATAAGCATATCATTATTTTAGCTGGGATTGGAGAAGCTCTATAGTTCAGGTTCAACAAATACCTCAAATTTCTTGTGTCTTGGATATGAAATTCTAAACCAGAAAGCCATGTAATTTTAGAAAGAAAAATTAAAGAATAAAGGTAAGTGGGGTTCAGGAAAGAAACATGTCTCCAACCTGAGGAATAAAGTTTTAAAATTAAATCAGGGCTTCCTATGCTTATAGCAATAAGAAATCCAAGGCTGCTCTGAAGCATGGACAGCAGATATTGTCCCCAGAGGGTAACAGCAACACACCTGGGGCTGTGCTGGTGCCTGCTGAGGTTTTTAAAAAATACAGCATAAATAGCAAAAGTGGGGAAAGAGCACCAGAACAGAGGGACTACAAGAACCAGCATACCAGCAAAAAAAGACACAGGGCAGTGGCAGAAACACCTCCAGACTGTCTTCAGTCCCTGCAAAGAAATCCCCTTCCCTCACACCAGGCACCCTCCTGGCTCTACTGCCACGGCTGGGACCTCAAAGAGCCTCTGCTGAGGAGACAGAGACAGCAGCACAGGATCTCACCTAACTCACATGAAGGCTCCTCATGCAGGTGAAGCCTCAGGTGGAAGCAATTGAAAATCTGCCTCCAAAACCTGGGCTTGACACATTATCATTATGATCTTTAAAACTACTGTGCATGCCAGAACTCTGTTTGTGGTAGGGTTTGCACACTGAACTCTGCCCACAGCAGGCATCAAGGAGAAAAGGAGGCTCCCAGGAATAAAATGTCTGCAGCCATCACTCTAATCTCTGCTTCCCGACAATTATATGCTGTTGATTAAAATTAATTTTTCATATAAATTCAAGCAAGTAGAAAGTCTTTCATTAAAAGTTGCAAAACTTCAAAGAAAATCTTTTCCCCATGACTTTATCAAGACAGAATTCAATGAAGACTCTTGAATTGTATGAACTGAATATAAACCACAGTAACAGCCCCGTGCTTCTGATTTTGCCATAAAACCATGGCACAGCATTTCAAGGATATGATGTAGCTCCTAAACATGGCTGCATCAACTGAGGCTTGGAAATGCAGAGTAAATTGTCTTACAGGACATTTTCAGATTGCTCAGAGAGTATTTAGAAATGCCTGAGGTTGGAAAATCCCAAAAGATCCAAAATCTCAGCAGAATTTTTTCCTGACATTTCTCAGTCTACATGTAAAGGTAAAAGACAGAAATCATTCTCCTTTCTCTTCAGTGATTAAAAATCCTCTAGAAAAAAAAAGCAAATTCCTTACAAGTCTCCTTTAGATCACACTTGTGTACAGCCAAGTGATGGATTTCAAAGGTTACTGCTAGAATATGGTTCCCAGCAGTCTATTGCAGTGAATAACTATCACGTTTACATATCCATTACATCAAAACTACGTTACACTTCCACTGCTTCCTGTTGGTTCACCATCTGGAAGCTAAACAAGCTGGTAGTAAAGACACAATTCAATTCTGCATTTACCAAAGGAGCTGTACAAGCTTTCATTTGCAGCAGGTGATTGCACAACCTGAGCAGGCAGAACCCTGCCAGCCCCAGGAATGGGACCCCGGGGAGGGACACCCAGGAGCCCCTCAGCACCTCTGGGGCCCCGTGGGAGGCACTTCCCACCTGCAGCCCCTCCTCATGCCCAGTCCCACCTCTGCCAGCCCAGCAGTGCCAAGGTTCCAGGTGCTGCTCAGCCTGAAATCCCAAACCAAACCCAGCCCCGGGTGACAGCAGCCTTTGGGAGCCCAAAGACCAGCTCAGGAGCAAAATGTGAGTGCCTGAGATAAGAGACACAGCTTTTTATGATCAAATTTATTTAATTAAATTTCATTGCCTGCTTTACTTGTCAGTTGCACCAGAGAACTGCCAAAGGAAACAAAACATTGTACATTCACTACAAGATTCTCTCAAATTTTCACAACTAGTCCAAATCCATGGAAGTCACAGGGCCCCTTTCCCTCTGCATTGCAACACATTAAAAATGGCAGGACACAAACTCCAGCACTGAGACCTGAGCCCTTGGGTTCCAGGGGTACTAAATGACCTCTGTGTGTGTGCGTGCTACATCTCTGCATTTACCAACCCAACCTCCTGGTGGTACAGGACACATAAGCACTGAACTAACCCAGAAAGGAAACCAACCCCATGGCAGGGGGGCTGCAGGGTGGGTGGTGCAGCACACGGCTGAGGCACCAGCACCAGGCTGGGGTGGCAGTGCCAGCGTGCTCAGCACCAGGACAAGGGGCACAGCACACCTGGCCCCTCCTGCCAGTGCAGGAATGTTTTGCCACTGATGGGAACAGAAATCAGATCCCTCCTGGGAAGGCAGGCAAGGCTTGCCCTGCCAAGGGTGCTGGGAAGAAACCAGGCATTCATAGATCTTTATCTAACTAGTGCTTTTAAAAATACTTTTTCTTTGATCTAACAAGCATTAGGTTAATGTCCCCCTGTTATGTGCTCTGAATAGTTCCTCAAACATGCTGAAGACCTTTTCCCTATGGAGTTTCCTACAGGAGGCATCTGTTATCCCAGGGGCTCTCACACATCAGCCCCTCACAGACAGACAGCAGGGGAATGTGTCAGGGGCTACAACTGAAACTGTCACCAAATCTGAAATTCTGCATCTCCCAAAGTGTATTTCCAACATGAAAACAGCTAAAATCACAATTATATTCCATTGCTGTGTGTGAAATCCAGAATGCTTGCATGGCTTCCAAAGGGAAGCTCTGGAAAACAGCCACTGCACTGGCAGGAGTATTCCTGGAGGGAAGGGCTGACCCTGTCCTCACTGCCCAGCCTAAGATACACTGGAAAATGCTCTACAGATACTGTCAGTGTACTTGTCTAAAAAGCAGGTTCTGAAAAATTTTAAGTTGCAAATTACTTTATAAATCACAAGCCATTTTTCCTTAGTCTTGCCAATTTTAATGAAGAAAACTGTTAGCATTTCAATGTACAAAAGTACAATAAAACATGATTTTTTTTCTTTTAAATCAGTGAGTGGGTAAAGTTTGGGTTAAACTTATTCAACAGTAAAAGTCTCCCAATTTCCACTAATAGAAATTTTTTTCTGATTTGACTAGAGGATAATGACAATCCAGAAATAAATAGCTATAAATACATTCATTGTTCCTATTCCAAAAACTCATCACATAGGGAAGACATAAAACTGAAATTAACTTGTTTGAGTGTTCCTTTACAATGAGAGATGGGCAAGTTAGAGCAGAGTGACTTGGACAGGAGAGAAAACAAGTAGGGCAGAAATTGGTCCAGTATTGACATTCATGAACATACCAGTTAGCAAAATTCATCCTTTAAATGACACTACTCAGTTGATTTTTTTATTTGCTTGGGGGTAT
Source organism: Passer montanus (assembly GCF_014805655.1). Taxonomy (NCBI): domain Eukaryota; kingdom Metazoa; phylum Chordata; class Aves; order Passeriformes; family Passeridae; genus Passer; species Passer montanus. The sequence goes on along the minus strand of NW_024370263.1, from coordinate 3,628,373 downwards.
ACATAATGAAAGCAGTTTCCTTGGAATCTTTGCTAGGACAGGTATAGCACCCAGAGACACTGTAACCACCCCTTCTGTCTGCATGTGTGTGTGTAGTTATATACAGAGTCATGCACCCACACACACGGCCAAGGTCCGGCGCCGCGTCCGCCCGGGTCACTCGTCATTGGCAGCACTCGTTCCTCTCACTTGGCCTTGGTTACGCAGCTGTGGAGAGAGCAAGGGCAATTCCTGCATTAGCAGCTTCTTCACACACAGCTCCAAACACGCAGGGAGATTATCTCCAGGGAAAAGCAGGACAGGGCCTCAGTCACACCAAAGCAATGCCGGCTCCTGAGGGAATCTCAGCGGGAGCTGTCCTTGGCTAGGACCTGCCCCCAGGGCTGGGAGCAGCTCCCTTCTCTGGGGAGCCCACACAGATCAGTGGGATGTGCTCCCTTGGGCTGGGATGTTACAACAGTCCCTGTGAGGAACAGCAGCACCAAAGGGCTGGGCACAAGCACCAAGAGCCTCTAACTCCTGGAGAAGCTGCTCCTGCAGTAACAGCTCTGACACGGTTTAGTGCTCTGGGTGGAACTGGATTTCTAAGAACTGAACCTGCTTGGAAGGTGACGCTCCACAGCTTCCCTAAGTGACGTGGACCAAGTCCAGAGATCACTTTGCCCCTGCGTGTGCAGCAAAGCGATGCTGCCCTGTGTGACTGGTGCCCAGAAGGGGCGGGCACCAGGGCTCAGCGCCACGGCCACCACAGCAGCACAGCCCACACCTCGGGTGCTTGCAGTGGGACAGCATCAGGCACCAGGGCAGGTGGCCAAGGCTGCAGGAATTCTGCTCCCAGCCTTAGTGCCTGCATCAGTGCCCACCTGCAGTGTCCTGGGCACCGTGGGTCAGCCCCACCTGCTGACCACCACACCACTACAGGAGGCAGGTAAGGCCCACACGGGTTATGTGGACATTAAGATGATTTCTGCTAGCAATTCCCATCCAAAAGAACAACAATCCCTCTTCTCCTTTTGCATCCAGCAGTTGACTTACACAGCTTGCTTTGCCTCAGAACCTACAGAGAACTCCTCTAGACGTCCGCAGCCAAAGTGCCTCGAACGGAACCCTTCTTACGCATCTGAAGTGAAATAAAACGTGAGCTCCACACACAGAACCTGCGCGCCGTGGTTAGTACGAGACAAGCAACGACCTGCAGGGCCAGCATCTGCCTCTCCCTGGCCAGGGCCAGGACCAGCTACAGCTCAGGGGGTTTGGCCATGGTATGGGGTTTCTTTTTGGCAAGGAGACCTGGGAACTGGAGAGCAGCTGTAAACAATGCTGCTTGAATTTTCACCGAGCTCATGATGCTCCAGCTTGGAATCACTGCTCAGGGTACTCAGTGTGGCATCCCTACCCTCACACAGGCATGACAGAGGGTGGTCACAGGGCTCTGGCTGGACCTGATGCTTTCCTACCCTGCACTGATGAGCTGAGGCATGTTTCATGGAGCAGAGGTGCTTCTCATCTCCAGCAGCCAGAGACAGAATCCACCAAGTGAAACATAAACAGTGATAAAAAGATGGACTGGGATAGAGGAACTCTGGAAGAACACTGATGAGGATTCAGAGAGTAACAGAAAGTAACAAAAGCAGAGATCCTGACTATAAAAATCGACTGAAGATGAAGCACAGGAGCAACAAAAGAACTGGAATGTGCACAGAACCCAGAGAGAGATCAGCTCGGAGCAGAAGGAAGAAAGGGTGTTCATGAGGAGGGGAAGATACCAGGACACTGTGTGGGAAAGAACATGCACTGCCAGCCCTGCTTTGTGCCAGCTTTGGCTCTCAGCATCACAGAACTGCCTAGGGCTGCCCTGGCCATCCCTGGCCACTGCAGGGACATATCTGTGTCACACTGAGCACCTCACCCCTGAGCACTCACTTCCCAGAGGTCCTGGCCAGAAAACACTTTGAGGTGTACTGGGGATGTAATGGCAGTTACTGGTGAGCACAATGGGTGGAGCAGTTGAATATGAAACAAGACAACAAATTATTTTGGATAAAACTAGCATTGATATTATTTGGCAGTGACATTTTTGCCCTTAGGTTGCCTAATAATGCACTGCACCACAAACCCATGAAAATTACAAAATTTATAGGTGTTTGTAGATACCCCTCTTGCAATAACTGGAAAAACCCCAAGACAGTAGGTCCTCACTCCTCTCACATTTCACAATATCCACAGAAATCTGGGTTAGTGTAACATCATACATTTATCTTGTGAAAAAGAACAAACCAAAACAACTCAACTTTTTCAACAATACACAAACTCCAAATTCCTGACACTAATATCTTACACAGCAATTTGCAAAAAACAATTTGCCTTTGCAAAAAGAGAAAATATTTTGGAAAAAATATTTAAAAGTAGCTACTTACCAGTGAGAAATGTGAAACAAAACATCCACAGTCACAGAGACACAAAGGAACAATTTCACCATGCACAGAGGTGTGTCAGGTTCTGCTGCCTCTCTCCAGCACACCCCTGGTGTGCACTCCTCACTGCCACTACCCTTGCTCAGGGAAACTGGATAAAGTCTGTTTCAGTCCAAATTAAGAACTATGGGTGTGCAGAAGGGAACCCTTCTGGCAAAAATCAGTTTGGAGAGGACAGCTGTTACGCTTCCTCATCCACAGACACCTGGGAACAGGTGGTCTAGGAACAGGATCAGGCATAAATCAGGAGTTCAAGAAGAAATCCCCTTGATTTGAGAAAACAACTGCCAAAAATACCCAAATGCCCATGAGAGAGCACAAGATCTACAAGAGTGAGTGAACACCAACCTTGTCCACAGCACATTCTGGGGCTGCTGACTCAAACCCTCCAGCTCATGGGCAAAGAGCATTTGGTGCTACAGCTCAGCACAGGACTCTGAAGAAACACTTTTCCAAACACAGGAAACATCCCTACACAACACAGGCTGTTCCACACTGCTTGGAAAGCCCCTGGAGAGCACGAGTGGGGAGGGAGGAGCTGCAGCTGCTTTGGTACCAAGAGCAAAGACCAGGCACAGACCACAGAATGTGCCCCAGGGCCCCTGTCCACAGCTCAGGGAACCAGGTTAGAGGTGTCTGCCACGGCTCAAACCAGGCAAACAGCAAGCTGCAGCTGAAGACATGTTGTGTCTTGGAAGAACCAAGGCACTGGAACTGTCTGGGTAACCTGATTGGGTTTGAGGCATGAAGGAATTGTCAAAATGGGAAGGAAATACAACTGTAAATCCAAGAACAGCAAAAATGCCAGTGGGATTTAACATGGAAAAGGTCATATTCTGGAAAGACAGAAGAAGGCTTCCTTCCCAGCCTGTGGTGATCCTCTACCTCAGCATGGAGAGAGCAGAGACAGTGCCCTAAGTCTGAGCTTTCTCCCAGACATCAGCCCACAACACGTCAGGCCACATGGATTGGTCCTCACGGCCACTAAAGCAGGAAAACTGACATGATCTCAGCTGATTTTACTGACTTTCTGTTTGTAAGTAAAACTTTGGTTTGGTGTGCTAATCAGAAGTGGAACAGCTGAGAGGTGACACAAACTTACTTGAAATCATGCTTGAAGAGAAAAAGTGATCAGATCTAGTGATGACCAGAAATGAAACAAAGCAAGACACGAGATGGAATGGGACAGTGACAGATTTGGGATTCCATCCAAGTGGCAAAAGGGCCCTGAGTGGGACTTTTGCAGTGGGTGTGGTGCCATAAATACAGGTAGTCAGTGCAGATATCCTGCATTTAATGACATCAGAGGCACTTACCTCAAATCAGCACAGAATGCAGGAGCCCATGGGGCTGCACTCAAGGGGCCACAGTGCTCTCAGCAATTGCCCAAACACACACACAGGCATGGACACCACACAACTTGCCTCAGTTTCTGCACAGATAAATCTGCAGCTTAAATCACACAGCCTTAAAAAAAAAAGCTTTCTTACCGCTTCCAGCTCCTTCTGGGTTTCATCCTCCATCCTCCTGATGTCCTCCATAGTCAGCTCAATCCACTTGTCAATCCAACAGAACAGCTGGCGGTGGAAGTTGGTAAATATCCTTTTTTCTTGCTTTAAGAAGACAAACAAGCATTAGATCACACCTAGGACTATCTAAAGGCTGGTGAAGTGATAGCAGCTGCTCAGTTTGAAGAGTTAAAATCTTCAAGTGAGTGCTGCTTCACACTGCTACAGATTCACCTCACACCCCTGGATCCAATTTAAATTCACCTCATCTCTCAAATGCTTTAAAATGGAAAGAATGAACAAATTTCACTATCAAAAAAGAGTTTCAAGAAAGCTCAGCCATCCACATTACTTCAGAATTATGAAGAATGTTGTTAAAATCTGTTCCAGCTCCAAGGTGGCAGCAGCCAAACCAGAACAGCCACTTCCTGAAGACTTTGCTTTCTTTCCCTAGAGAATTGTTCTGGTAATTCCAGTGAAGCCCCACTTGCAGCAAACCAAGACACAAATGGTTTAACTGGCTGGGGAAAAGGACAGGAATTCCCTGGCTGTGAGCAATAGGAAACTGCACCAGTGTTCCTGCTCAAACCCCCACATCAACACAGCCCCAAAAGGCAGAAGCACTCACCTTTTGTATAAAATTTTCCACTTTGTTCTGCAGTCCCCACCACTTAAATTTGATGGTCACCAATTTGTAAGCACACATTTTGGGACACTCCTCATCAGTTGCTAACTCCTTCTGTTAGGGGATAATAGAAAAGAAGTTTTAATACTTTAGAAGTTTAATTATAACTCTAATTAGTGCATTAGAATGATAAATAGTATATTTTATAGTAAATTAATTAAATTTAACTATGTTGTTATGATAATAAAATATGACTCTAAGCATTATTACAGAAAAACAACATTCTAATCAGTAACTTGGGGCTGTTCCTGACAGACTCCCTGTGATTCACTCCAGGGCTCAGCAGTGGCTCCTCAATTCCTGTGGGGATCTCTGGTGTGGCACACACAGCCCATTCCCTCCTGGGATAGATTGTGATGGCTGGCAGGGGGTGCTGGCAAGCTCTGTGCTGCTTTTGGGGTGTCACAAAAGCAGGACATAACTTGGTTCTGTGGTGTGTTGGGCCACAGAAAATTTGTTCCTCAACTGGAGCTAAGCCCAGTTCTGAAGGAACCATGAACTTTGTTCTTCTGCTGATCAATTCCCAAGGCTGTAACAACAGTTCCTAGTACCTTCCAGTTTGGCCCCAGAGGTCCTCTCTTTGTCTTAACTGACTGGAATAATGCAGGATCTTCATCAGCTTTGTAGTCCTGTAACATAAAACACTCTGAGAGTCAGAAAACACCACCAGATTGAATATCCCACTGTGTTAAGGGTCTGCTGGAGCAGGATGGTGCAGCACAGCTGCCAGGCTGGCTCCAGCACACCTGCTCCCAACACAAAGCTCTCCAGGGCTGCCCTGTGCTGTGCACACTGTGACATCTGCACTGCCCCACTGGGTCTGTGACCCCTGAGAGGAGGAGAAGCAATAATTCAGCAACCAGCATGCTAAAGCCATTCAGGCTGCAACACATGGCCTCTGCTGGGGAGGCAGAACAGGAGGGAATCCTGTTCAAGACTGCCTTTTAAAAATTTCACACAACCACTGGATAGAAGACATTGAAGTGAATCAAGATACAGCAATGGATAAACAATTTTGCTCTATGTAACTAATTGCTGGCAGAACTGCTGCTGGTTTGGGGCAGCAACATGCCAAACAGAAACCCAAGAATTCCACCTCTTGGTGCCAGTTTTATAAATAAAACCAGGTACTGCACTGAGACAAGCCTGAATTTATTTTCACTGTGTGAACATCCTGCCAAAGCACAGCTCACTGTAGTGGTGTGAGGCATGAGGCATTTAAACTGAGCTACATGTGCAGCCTTGATCTGCCTGCTTTATGGGGTGGAATGATTGGTCTGGATACCCCAGGGACACTGAAGCCCACACAATGCTGTTCCTGCCATCCCACCTCCCACTGCACAGGGACACTGGCAAAAAGAAACTGTGCTCTTGCATTTAGGACCCACATAAAAATAACCACAGCTGGAAACACTGGGGAAGGAAATGTTATCTCTGAGAAAAAGGTAGGAGTGAAAACAGAAATCCCAAGGAAATAGATGAGTCACAGTAGAGTTTTCTGTGCTAGAGACAGAAGCTTTGAACCAAGACCTTTTATTACTCAGTTAACCCAAATCCTATTAAGGACAGGAAAAACCCTTTATAGACTAAAGCCTAGATGGACAGGAGAGCATTGTAGGAACTCTTCTCTACACAGAAATCCTACAAGCATGCAGGGAAGAAGACTGGACTAGAGCCAAAGTACAAATAAACAACAGTTCTTTGCAGAGTTTAAGGAAAATATCTGTGCAGCAAAAGCTTAACTCCTGACAACAAGTCCTTCTTAGGAAGAAAAACAGGCAGCTGCTGGAGCAAATATTACAGCTCAAACCCCTGAAGCTCTCTGGAAAGTTAGACAGGCAAACATCAGCCTGCAGCAGCATAACAGGACAGAGGAGCAAAACCATTCCAAAGAAATACACAAATACCATTTCACAGGCAGTTTCTGCTCAAATTCTCAGTATAATATTCATGAATGCAACCATGTATTATAAAAATGATTTAGAGAGACTGTGAACCACATGCAATAAAGTAATATCACAACAAACCCAGAACCTGGGCACTTCTTAACAATTCTCATTCTCAGTCTTTAGACCTGCTCAGAGTGGTAACAGTGCTCCTGAGAACTCATGGTTCACTATCAAATGGTATAAAAATTCAAACAGGACAGAATGATTTTAAGAAAACTTTTAGAACCTAACATGAAAATTACCTAAGTTTGATGCCTGATCTGCAAACCCAGGAAAATGGAGCTGACCATAGAATGACATCACACTAACTAGGGAGGTGGATACAAATTCTGGCTTTCCAGCTCAATATGGTATCAGTGTTTTAAACAGGAGAATGTACATACAAGCAACAAACTCACATACAGATCCTGAGGAAGGTACCACCTACCAGAGCTCTCCTCCAACATCATCCACACTCTGTGAGTGCTCATTCACAGCACACAAGAAGACCAAATTCAGGTTTATCCAAGTATGCCATACTCCCAGCTCAGTGCATGATTCCCATAACTGAAACAGTCACCAGCACCACTGTACACTGCCCTGACAGGCACTGGTGTCCTTTAGGTAAATGGTTTTTAATAAAAAATGCCTTGTAATCACTCCCATCTCCTGAAGAGTCCTGCAGCTCCAGCTCAGCTATCAGGGGAACCATTGCCTGAGATCACCTTTGAAAGAATGCCAAGGTTCAAATGGGGAATGAAAGCAGCCTGGGTATCACGGACACACATCGTGGTGCCATGCCCAGAGCCAGAAGTTAAAGGTCACTAGGAACAAGGCTGGAAGAGATATTTATAAACAGGATGAAAAGAGGGGCATAAAACTAAAAGCACATCATATTAGTACACAGATAGGCTGTCCCATGGGATGTGTCATTGCATGATGAATCCAAAGTTCAGCACTAATAATGTGGAGCTGTTTAGCTGCCTATTGTGATAAACTAAGTCTGAAATGGGAGAGATCCACCTATCAAGCTCTGTAACTTGAGAATCTTTGAACACTTTCTTCAGACCACAAAAGAGCAATTCCTGTTCTAATTCTAAATTCTAATACATTTCCTCAAACTGAAGAGAAATGGACAGCACACAGAAATCCAAACTCCAAAATCCAAATCCATGTGTAATCTGATTCATACAAAACTGTAATTTTAGAATTTTCTTTCAAGTAATATAGATCCACTATGACCTAAACAAGACATTTCATGTCTTCATTGTACAAAAATAGCTATAAACCTGATTTCAATTTGTTTTCACTACCCTCTACTTTTCTACAAATTATTTCCAAAACCTCTGCTTCCTCTGATGTTCATCAAGTGCTCATTTTTGCTTACACTTTAAAAACTCTCTCTCTCCTGGGAAGTCACTTTTATATACAAACAACATCAAGTGACACAGACTGCATGCTGGAGATGATTAAGAGAAGGCAGGGTTAAATGTGTATCTAAAGAAAGTCACAACTGTCACCCAAATTATTTCTATACATACTTAAATGAGCACGAGTCAGCATGCCAATCTTGGCAATTTTGTTATGATGTAGCTAAACTTCCAAGAAAAAAAAATAAAATTCAAGTTCCATTACCTAAAGTTGATTAAAGTATCAGCACAAATAGAAAGTGTCTCTCCTGAAGTGATAAGAAGTAAAGAGAGAGAAGACAAAGGCCAAAAACTTCAGACTTTTATAACAGAAGAGACTCCAAGTGTGGGTCCCAGAGGATCCCTGATCTCTCTCATCCCAGAAGGGGAAAACAAGCAAACAGCAAGGATGTCAGCCTGCAGGTAACTCAGAGCTACCGGTGTCTGCTAAGAGTTTAATCACAAAGCCAGGCTTTGGTTAATGAAGTCAGGACTTAGCAAAACAGAGTTTCTGGGAGATGCAATGGAAATAAAAAAATTTCATCACATGGTGAAAATTAATCCCCAGTATTCCTACACAAAAATGGGCTAAACTGTGAGCTTGGATCTACAAATATCCTCTAAAATATTTGCTAAAAGTGGAAATGGTGCTAGAAGTTTATAAAAAGGAAACAGAAATGTAACAATGTAGAAATGTACACCAGAAGAGACTTAGGACTCTGGATGAGACCACTCTGCACTCAGTTTTGATACTCTGTAAGTCAAATACACAAAAGAAAAAAGAGGATTATGTACTGAAAATAGTTCCAAGGACTTCCTGCAAAGAAATCCTCTCCCCAGAATGTAGGATATCCAAGTATCTACTTTCAGAAAATAACAGTTAAACATTATAAAGAGCCTCTCCTTGCACAAAACCAAGACAATCACATTTATTGTGCAAACACAGTCTCCATATTAGTGCCTACCACTTCCCTACTGTCCAAAGAATATTACATATCCAACAGTCCAGCTGTTGGACTGTTACAATTTAACAAACCAGGCAAGAGCCCCAGCAGATCCAGATGTGCAGAAAGAATCAGCAATAAAACCAAAGAAGAAAGGCAGGCACATAAATGAATGGTTGTGTTAAAGACACTTCCCATGTCTCTGTTGGGTGAAATCCACACCATTTTGGCTTATTCACTAAAAACACAAAGCACAAGTGGAATCAGCTGCATGCTACATCCCAACCCCAAGAGCAGAACATTTACTTACTCCTGGTTCTACTTGAGTTCTATCTGCAATGTCAATATGGACAACCTCAACACTCTTCCATGTGTTTGGATAGCTTAAATCACACAGCCTTAAAAAGAAAAAAAAAAGAAAAAAAAAGAAAAAGAAAAAAAAAAAAAAAAAAAAAAAAAAAAGAAGAAGGAATCATTCCCATGCTGGGAATCACACAGTGATCACTTTGAGCAGTACATGTGTGTGCCAGGGAGTTTTTCAGGATGCTGTAAAGGCAGCATTCTCCAAACCTACCCCTTCTTCCTCTGCCTTTCTCCAAGGGAATGATCTCCACAATTACAGTTTAATTCACTCACTAATCAATTTTAAAACAGCACAAAGCCTTCACTTCTTGTGCATTCAGGAAACCTGGATTTAAGATTAAGCTCTATTCATCTGTCACATTTGTTAGCACTAATGAAATCAAGCTCTAATTAGAACCATTACCCATTCCAGAATCTGCATGAACTTTTCAAGCGAGAAGGAAGGTGTAAAAATTCCAAGTGCAAATATGCAGATTTCAATAACCTGATCTCACAGGTTCCCTGAATCACAGGACTGCCTTGAAGGTGGCCCAGGTGTAGTCTGAGGGTGTGTAAAGGTCAGAGGATGGAATCAGCTCCACACCTGAGGTCTGTCCAGCACACCTAAACTCAGTTACAGCCAGGGGAGCTGTCCAAGAACAATCCCCCTCCTGTGCAGCACATCCAGAGTCACAGCTCACCCAAGCACTGGAAACAGACTGACAACTACTCCTCTCTGCATGGTTTATAAATGTTTGTCACTACAGATCAAAATTTTCCTCAAATTGACAGTCTGGGGAGAAAACAGGAATGTCACCAGCTGGGACAAGTCACAGAGGCAGCTCCAATATTTAACTACAGCGTTCACAGATAACTCCAGTGCTCTTGTGAAACCTGTTTTCAAATAAACTCATCAGCCTAACTTGTCAGCATGTCTATGGTAAAAGAACATGAAATTAACAGAAGGACCTCCTGAAAAGCTATTTAAGTATTTGCATGAGAATCAAGCATGTGTATTGACTTCTAAACATAAAAACCAAACCACATCTCCTGATCTCCTTAGATGAGAAAGCTTGACCACCTTGCAAGGACCTGAAAAATGCTTTTCTTGCTTTACTCACTGGTCAGGCATTGACTTTAAGCAGTAATTACCCACCATCACCAGGTATAAAATACTTTATCTGTACTAATTGTACAACTGCGCTAAGGCTTGGTATCCAAACCCCAACTCACGTTCTCTGTTGTTCCCAAATCTGGTTTATGCCAGGTCTCAATTTTTATGAAGAAGTCATCTTTCATGTATTCATTCTGTAAGAATTACAAGCAAAAAGCACAAGTTTGATTACATCTCTCTGCTCTAAGTTTAGATAAATGGTATCTACATACAAGCCATTACTAATCCCTTACTAATACAATATATTGAATATATTGAAATATATTGAAATTACACAATATATTGAAATTACCAGAGAAACAGCCCCTTACCTACACACAGAAACAGGTATATGATAATCTTAAACTAGAGCAGTGATACTAAATTAAAACCAGTCATCTCCAAGAAATCCAGCTCTACCTGTGCACACCAGTAGAAACAACCCTGCCATTTGCTGTCCTCAACCCTGAAGTTCTTTACCTAATGTTCAAGGAATTTTCAGACTATCAATTCTGCAGGTAGATGTTACTGTGCAGCACAATTACAATCATAAAGCTGGATCATAATGGTCCAGCTGCCACCAAATTGTGCATCCAAAGACAATGACAGAGCCCTGCTCATTCCAGGAGTCAGAGGGCACACACCTGTGTGCACAGGTACCACAGTGAGTCAAGCTCAACAGCTCAAACTCACTTGTGTCACATCCACATGGTAACAATCTAAACCATGTCTGCAAGTGAGCAGATAAAGCAGTTTAACATTTAACTAATAAGTTGTCATTAAGCAGGTTGCCAAAACACATAAAAAATCTTAATGATGTGTCTCCCATGCAACTTAAAAAACCAAATCCAAATCCTGAGCTGTGCTGATCCACTTAGGTTCCCAGTTACCCCATTTTAACTGGGACAGGAATTCATTTCACAGCAATGGCATTTCAGACAGGCAGGGACTGATTCCATTTCCCTGTTCCTCCTGCACTCAGGAGTGCAGAAGCCTCTGATATGTCACTTTTCCCCTCCCACTTTTCTTAGCATTATGTCTTACAGGACAGACATTATGCATCATAATTAATGGCATAAAAGAAGACACAGAAAATGAAATAATTTCTCTGACAAATGACAGTTCTAATTATAGCCACGTGCAGACAAATAAAGTAAAGGGAGTCACTTTGTTATACTCTACACCAGGAGTCCTAGCAGGCACATCTGACAGGCTGGAGCCAGACAATTGTAATGGGTAGTAACAGATAAAACATATCTTAAAAAAACCCCAATATATGATTGGTAGGATTTCAAATACTCACTGTCACAACTGGTGTCGTTGGAAAACACGTGCAATGAAAAGGAAAAGAAAACACAGAGCATTGTTAGACACAATTGTTTCTGAAGGGTCTCGCATATAAAAACACCAACAAGAAGAACACCCATGGGGACACTCACTTGTTCTACAGTAGGGATATGCATTCCAGGCCTTCTCGTGGAACACCAGGGAGCCTTCTGGAGCAATCATCCTTACAAACCCAGGGACTTTACTGGGAAAACAAACAGGGACAATGGGTTAAAAATCCTGCCAGCTGATATTCTCACAAACAGGGACAATGGGTTAAAAATCCTGAAACTCTTTGGTTCCTCCCACTCCAGTAAAAAAGGCACATTCTACCCAAACATCTGAGGGGTTGTGATGCACGTTGTCACCTGCAGTGAAACACACAGCAACTTCAAAAACCTTCCTGATCACGACATGGTTGAGAAAAAATGGGAAAGGTAATGATAAGGTAACAGAGTGAGCTGTGTGATCATGAGGAATGCTGTGCTTTCCCTCCTCTTGCAGAGCAGCAAAGACACCCTCTGAGGAAGAGCACTGCAGAGCCCTCACCTCCAGCTCCCTGGCAGGCAGCTCCTGACCTGCAGCAGGAACTTTATGTCCCACTCATCTCTGACTCCTGTCCAGAGCACGCAAACACAATTCCTTCAGCTGTCCCAGACAAGTATCCCACATATTTAAAATCCACTGTATTTCACATTTCCCCACTCACCAGAGCACTCATACAGAATTCAGCAAATTAAACCTCACCTTTCACCATTTCTTGCTCAATACCAAGGGACTACAATGTGCATCAAGGTTTTTCTCACCTCTTTAAGTGATAGATTTTGTGAGTATATTGTCCCTTCTCGCCATCCTGTTCATAAGGCTCATTTTTTAAGACCTGAATTCCTTCCCCACCTCCTGTTTCGTTTTTGCTAGCTTCTGCCACAGAATAAAGCTGCCCAACTTGATACTGCAAAGGGAAGAGAAGTCAAATGTTAGCAGCAAAGTTGGCCAAAACCTTTTAACATATTAAAAACAATTAGCAGTTTCCTGCTTACTGACAATTCAGTAGTGCAAAAAAGACTGTCAGCAAAGTAAAACACACCACAGAAAAGATATTTAGTGAATTCTGACAACTTTTTGGCAACACATCTCTGCAGCTCACAAACACCAAGTTCCACAGCAACCCAACAGCTGGGTGCACACCATAACTTCATTTTCCTATCCCAAGAGCTAAGTGTGTATTTGCTGTCCTTCACTGCACCAAGAAATATCAGTTTTGAGTTTACAGATTTTGGAGTGACCGATTTCCAGTTCACACTTTCAACCAACTCAATGCTGCCCTTACAGGACCCAGGAATGCACACTGCAGAACAAGTGTGATGTTTCCCTCAGAAGCACACTCAACACGCTGTCATGACAGACATCCCATCATGACTCTCATTTAACTGCACTTCAGTGCCATTTGAATGGCTAGCTTCAGGTCTGGGAAGACAATTCCTTCCCCTGTGGCTTCAGGAAAAGGCTTGGAGTCCCTCAGTGCTGGGTCAGCAGCAAAGTGCTGCCACAGGGCACAACTGAGCTGCTGGCAGTGGAAGGCTCAGAACACCTCAAGGTGCTGCGTTTGCTTCCTTGGAAATTCCTTGCTCAGGACAGGGACCACACCTGTGTCACTCATCTGTCAGTGCAGCCACAGCACAGGGAATGTGGGACTCAGGCTGGTCACATTTCTGCACAAAACCCCCTCCCAGCCCTCAGTCTGAACACAGCAGGGAGGAGGATCAGGACATACCTCTTGCACGGAGCAAGGTAAAACCACTCGGCTGAAAGAGGAAAAGAGAAAACTCAGTAAAATTAACCACTGGGCTTCACCTGCAGATAAGAGACATAGCACAGATGCTGAAGGAGGAAGTGTCAAAAGGAGCCAATTCAAGTTTTCTCTTCAGAAACCTCTGTGACAGGGAGGCTTTGGATATAACCCAACACACCCAAGTAAAGTTCAACACCAGCTATGTTACAACAGGAAAGACAAGAGATGGAAGATATCAGAAGCTAGAAAACCCAGGATCTACTTCCAGCTCTGTCATAACACCTTCGTGTTATGCTAAATCTGTTTATAAACTTTTCAACCTACACATTACATCTATAACCACTGAGGCTACACCACAGGACTTTGAAATAACAATAAGGCGGGACAGGAAACAAACCAGCCAGGAGCCCGCACGGCAGGGCTCTCCCGGTGCCGGGCACAGGGAGCGGGGCAGGGGAACGGGGACGGACCCGGCCCGGCCCCGGGGCTCGCGGAGCAGCCGCTGCGCGCGCCCCCGCCCCGCGCGCCCAATCGCGCTCGGGGCCCCGCCCCGGAGGCGCGCACGCGCCGGGCGCCGCCAATCCGAGGGCGCGCAGCCCCCGCGAGCTCACACCTCACCCCAGCGGCGGCCAATCGGAAGGAGCCGGGCGGGCTCCCGGTGCGCGTCAGCCCTCCCGTTGTTGCTGGTGGGGTGACGTCATCGCCGGGCGCCGGTGCGGGGCGTGAGGGGCCCGGGCCGGGCGGGGAGCGAGAGCGGGGCCGGGGCTGGACCGGGGCCGGGCGGGGAGCGGTGCCGGCCCTGCAGGGTTCTCGGTACCGAGCGCGGCCCTGCAGGGCTCGGGACGGCCCCTCCGCACTGCGGGCGGGCCGGTGCCGGACACCCCCGTTGCCGCTCCGCGGGGCCGGGCCCTCACGGCGCCGTTGCCGGGCGGGGTCACCCGCGGCGTGCGGGAGTGAGGAGCCGCAGCGCTGGTGGATGCCGGGAGCCCGGTTCCGCTGTCACACCGAGCACCGGCCCCGGGCTCTGCCTGCGGCCCCCGGGCGAGGCTGAAATCCCCTTCGCCGTCTGCCGCAGGCAGAGCCCTCCGCCCTCAGTCGCAGCCGGCCCCGCTGCCCCTGTGTTGCCGCGCAAACGAAACCGCAGGAAATCCGTGGCAGCCTCGGTTTCCGCGGCCAATGCCGCCCTCTTGTGAAACCGTGTATTTTCGCCTCCATCAGTCACCAGAAGCACAGGGATTTTAACCACTACAGAACAAGGTTCAGCCGGGCTGGGGCTTCCGCCTTCAGCTGGCGCTGAAAAACACAAAATGAAAGGAGTCTGCAGGTCAGAAAGCTCAGAAACATCGAAAGAAGGCTGAAACCAGCTCCAGGTGGAGGAGCCCTTGAGGCTGTGAGGAGCCTGGACTGGAATTGCAGTGGGATACCGGCAGTGCAGGACGGTGACAAGGACAGGTTCCACCCCGGTTCCTGGCTGGGGGGTGTGAATACCACTAAACAATCCTCAGCAGAATCCAATTGCCAAATTCCTTCAGGTAAATAATCCAACATATTCCACAAACAGGAGCAGCAAGTGAGATAAGAATTGTTTTGATAATTCCTTTCTCTGCTCTCTGTTCAGGGGGCATGTGAGTACCAGAGGGATGGGACCACCCAAGGCCCCTTCTTTGTGTTGAATTTGGCTTTATCCTGGTTTACATCGTGATGGAAGTTATCCTGTGGCAAAATGTTGCCCTTAGAACAAAGCAGCCAGGAAATACACTTCCACTTTGAGGCTCTCCAAAATTGTCATTCAGGGAAAATGACAGGATTTACTTAAAATAATGTGTTCTAAATATATTGATTTGCTTTAGCTCCCGAGCTTAGCTTTCATCTTTTCATGTTTTCCACAGCCATGCAGATTTTGCTTTCCCTGTTTTCAAACACAGGGAAAACAAACACACAAACGTAAAACCAGGTAAGCTGGAAAGAAAAAACAACCACAACTCCACAGCTGTGTTCCAGTGGTGCATCCTTTCCCCAGGGGTGACCCATGGCCCTCTCTGCAGCCCTGGCTCCCCTTTCCCTGGAGAAGGAAACACATCCCCCACATTTCCTCTTGCCAGGAGCCAGAACCAATGAGGCATTATCCAAAGGACAGAAATCCAGATAAAACTCAGTGTTGGCAGGTTTTTCCTATGGACACCTATTTCCATGGAAGTCCTTGAACTTCCTCAGGCCTGCCCTGGCTCTGGCCACGAGGAGCAGCAGTGATCAGGGCTGTACATCTGCTTCCCCAAGCACCCAGGATTTTCCTTTATTTGGTTTTTCAGTCCCTGCTGCTGCTCCTTCCCCATATGGACAACATTTGTGTGGTGTTTGCTCAGTCCCCAGCCCTGTTTACAGCTGCATCCTGCCACACACCAGTGTCACAAGAGGCCACATCCCGCTGTCCCCAGGCCTGGCACAGCCCAAGCACTCGAGCCCAGCTCCAGCCCAGCCCCTCTGGAGCAGGGAATGCTGCCCAGGAGCTGCTCCCATGGCAGGGCTCCAGCCCGAGGCAGAGCCAGCCCTGCAGTGGCCCCTGGCTGCTCTGGCTGTGCAGTCCTGCGGCTCCAGGACAGCTCTGTGTGTTTTGCTTCATGTCTCCAACACTTCCCTGCAGCACAAGGGCACCAGGAAGGTTTAACTCATCAAGTTCCAGCTGGCATTGGTAAGGAGACTCATCCCTCTAGCACTGGGCTCTCACAACCCTCAGAGCTCCTCCCAGCCCTGTGAGTCCTCTGCTACGAGATAAAAGTCAATACTGGTGCTCCCACCACCTGTCAGGAGGAGGAAAAGGAATTTCCAGTGAGCACTGGTAGCAGGAACAGTGCACTGCACAGAAAGGGGAGGGAAGCTGCAGAGGGAGCTGAGGAGAGCTGCCCTGAGTTTCAGCCACGCTCTGCCACAAGTCCTGGTCACACAGGGGAGCTGGGCAGAGAGCAGAGAGCCAACAATCACCCTTCCCCAAATCCTTCCAGATCAAGAGACTGAGGCACTGAGAGAACTCATGCTTTAATAGACACTGAAATCACAAAGAAGAAAAGGCCAAATGCCTTAGCAATTTCAATAAAAATATGAAAATCTTTTTACATGGTAAATCTCATAATATAAAAAGTTTAATGCTGTCTGGAAACAGAGTTTTAATTTACAAAGAAAGTCCATAGAGGCCAAACATGGCTACACTGCACGTAGGGAGAGTGCTGAAGGGCTGCTGCTGGGAAGCCTCTGCTGACCATCCTCTCTGGGTCACTGTCTCCAGTGCTCTTCTGCAGCTCAGGGAAGCAGTGTCCACACACACGTGCAGCCCTGCGGGGCAGCATGGCAATGCAAAGAACCCAAAACTGCTCAAACCCATTATCACCATCCAGCTGAAACTACCAATGCTTCCTAACAGATTCTCAGACACCTCTGTGCCCCTGGATCTGTTCTGCAACTTGGAAGAGATGTTCACAGAACGAGCTTGCCCTAATGAAAGAAAATATGGCCTAGAGTGATATGCATGGGTGTAGCACCCCCTCAAAGCTTTTTCCTTGCTTCAGTAAGGTATGATTAAACAGAAGGAAAACCAATATCAGGCCAGAGGTACAGGCTAACCAACAAAACCAAATTAAACTAGATTTTGATCACAGGGGTTGTTTACTGTTCCCACTTAGTTGGAGCTAAAGACAGTCAATAAAAAATCTGAAATCTCACACAGTAAAACGTACAGGGCAAAACCAAAACATTCTGTGGCCTTGGGGAACGGTTGCATGTGGCAGGTTTAATGTGGAAGTGGTTAATACCTAATTGTTATTGCTCACTGTATTACGCAGTGTTGTCACTTGTACCATGCACAAATACAACAACGACAAATGCATTAAACCCACAGAAGGAATTCTAACAGCAAATGGAGAACGCGTGATTTTCATTTCCTGAATTTCTCCACGTATTGGGCAAACCTGATAAAACTCTTTTTTTTTCCTCACAAAGGGGTTGTTTCTCATTCAGGAGGTGGAGGAGTGAGGGACAAGGTGTGCAGTGTCTCCCAGCCACGAGTAAGCATGCATTTCATGGCTCCTGGCAAGCCAATGGAAGTGACCTGTGCCAAGTCAACGGAGACCTATTTCCCAAAAGACTTTGTTCTAGTGACACTCACCTTCCATATTTATACAACATCAAATTCCCCAAATACTGAACTTTCTCTACATCTGAACCCTTCCCTGCTTCTAATGCTCCCCCCTCCTTAAAAACAACAACAGAAGAACCACTCCCCACACCCCCCACCCCGATTTAGCTCTGTCTGAAAGCTTTAAGCCAGCATGAAACCTGCTGGAGCACAGAAATGGGTTGTAACAAAATGGCAGCATAGAATTTCTACAGGTTAAAAGATCCTTTAGTTATGGAAGTAAACTACAACAAAGAGGCTTATTTCTGGCGTGTTATGCAGCACTACAGGGAGTATTTGCTGTTGCTATAAACAAAAAGCTGCCCACTTCCATCCTGGGTGTTCCTGGGATGTCGTTTCAAAAAATTTATGCTGGTTAGAAACAGAGCGGGTCACATGAAGTCTCTCAGCAGTCCTGTGACCACAGCAAGTGGCACGATCAACAGCATCTGTCCCCACAAGGGGCAGACACTGTGCTGACTCATTTTGGCCCACTATTCTAATTTTTCCTGCCAAATGACACGAAGGTGATGTTTAGCACCAAACCATCACAGGAAGATGTCATGTACAGACAAATAACTTGCATCATGATGAGTTGAACAGATTGACTCAACTGTTCTGCTACATTGTGTATGAGTAGGTAACTACTCCTTCTCTCTGCACTGAAAACTTTGGTGATCCCCCTCCCTTGTTAGCTAGCTGGCTGTAACAACCCAGCCCAGTATCCTTTGCCTTTAGTGCTTGTGTTCATTTCTTGCCACGATAAAACGGAAAACATTCTCCTGAAACCAGCAGACTCCAGAATATTCTCACAGCACGCATCTGATTATGCCTGTGAGTAAGCTGAGCCCAAGCATTCTCATGTTTCCATACAAGAACTGAATTCTCTGCCCTGCTATCATGCTTCTCCTCCAAGATGCCTAAGAAAATCACAAATTATCAGATGCACATTTACAAGAGCATCCAGCCATGCTAAGTACAATTCTCTGCATCAGCAATGTACCTCTGGTACGTCCACAGAGCTGCCTGCACTCTCCATTCAGCTGCAAGCCTGGAAGTTGACTTCAGATCCAGCTCAAACTCAGGGCCTAATGAATTCAGCCTCACAACACCTCTGTGAGGTAGGTAGGTAAGTATTACTATCCCCATTTCGATAGAAAGGGAAGACGAGGCACGGAGAGGTGAAGTGATTAGCCTTCAGTCACTGAGCCAGTTCTGGGAGTGCAGAATAGCCACCAAAACCTTGGTGATACAGTGCTCTGACCCCACAGCCTGCGAATCCTCGCGTGGATCTGAGCTGACGTGGCGGCGCCGCCGCCGCCCCGTGCCCACGGCTTCAGTGCATGTAAGCGATCCCTGGGATCCTGATCACATCACTGCATTCCACAGCCACCCAGAACCATCTCCAGCCTGCCCCCAAACCCCACCTAGCCTAGGGAAGCTGACTCTTTTATCGCCCTGGGGGTGCTCTTGGTCCCCTTTCCTCCACTTGTCAGAGGGCACTCAGGTTCTGCATGCAGCCCCTCCGCTTGCTGCCTCACCTTCTGCCTCCAGCTGCACCAACAGCTGCTCACACTGCCACATCTGCTCCAAATGAAACTTGTTTCCACACCTGCTCCAAAGGAAACCTGCCTCCACAGCAGGGAAAGGTTCCCAGACCTGCCTGTGCTGAGCCCTGGCAATGATTTAGCAGGATGGAGGAAGGTTTTTTTGGTCTGGTGATGTCTGAATCACACACACTGATGTCACATTCTTGCCTGCTGTGGAACTGCAAAATAATGTTCTGAGCTGCAGCATCTGCTATCCTTTTCTGTGCTCACTGAGCAGAGATGTAAGTACTGCCAAAACTTGCCAGGATAAAAGTTCACCTTCACAATGTGGTGTGCCAGAGAGACCAGAGCACTCAATAAACCCAGAACTTGTCTCTCTGACACACACTCACTACCACACACACAGGCTCACCTGCTTTATTAGGCCCCAAACATTTCCTTTGAGCAGACCAACCAGCAAAGTCTCATCTGAGGACTTTCCCTCCAAAAAAGTTACCTGAGATGCAGATTTTAGAACAGGGCACCTCTCTCCTCTTGTCTTTGTTTCACCAGTCTCTAAATGATGCAACAGAACGGCCAGATCCTGCTGCTATGGAGCTTTACTGACAGCAGTTTCTGGCTTGGCCAACCTGGCAGAGGTATCTAGAGGCATGTGGTCTCCTCCTCTGTCAGCCTTTGAAAGCAGTCGAGTAAATGGCTCATCTTTCTCCAGGCAGAGACTTGTACCTATGTTCTTTGTGGTACACAGCAATGTTCTGCCTCCTCTCCCTTTCCTCTCCAACCCCTGATATGTGTGATTTCTGTACAAAAAGCCAGCTGTAAAACTTCTGGATAAGAAAAACGAGGAGGTGGCTTCAAAGCCAGTGTTTAATGGGCAGACAACCAGATACTTTGCACCTGCTGCTGCAAATACTGAATACTACAAAGAACCTGTTATCAGGTGAGTCTGGCCAAGGTCCTGATAAGGGAAACAAAAACCCATGTGTGTGAGGCCATGTGCCCCCACAGTGACAGCAGGCCAGCCTGTCCCATCCCTGGGCACTGCCAGCTGAGGGCATGACCACGGCTGCTTAGCTACTGGTTCTGTTTTGGTAAAGGCAAGTGGGCAGAAGAAAATACTTCAACATGACTGTAAGTCATCAGCTGGTACTTGGGACATTTCAACATTTGGAGGAAGGGAAAAATCTTCCTGGTGACAAGAATTTATACCCATTCCCAGCTGGCAGCCTCAGGGGACGCACAGCTCCCAGAGTGTTGCCAGGTGAGGAATGAGCTGATGTCATGGAATTTGTGGTTTCAGGGCATCTGTGTCCATTTGGAGGGATCTTCTGTGGTGAAGCAGCAAGGTGTTGCCCAATAGACAGGTCCTTCAGTTCCAGCTTCTCTGCACTTTCTTCTTTGCTGTGCCGTGGTGATAAATTGAGCAAGCTGAGGACATCTTTCTTAGAAGTCATTGTTCCAGGAGCTCCTCGGAGAATCTTTATTGGCCCAGTGGAGTGGTGGGGAGTGCTTTGCCAGAACATCTTTAAGTTGTGAATTGCTTGCACTTTTTCATCGATGGCAGCCAATTTTAATTTGTCAATGTCTGGGGCATCAGCTGGGCTTGAGCGAGCAGAACCAGCTGAGGAATAAGAAAGAGCAGGAGATGGAGTGCTGCCACCAGGGGACTGATGCCCTGAGCTCGGAGAGATATTTCTGGGTGATTTAGAAATGTGAG
This sequence comes from Passer montanus, assembly GCF_014805655.1. Lineage (NCBI taxonomy): Eukaryota > Metazoa > Chordata > Aves > Passeriformes > Passeridae > Passer > Passer montanus. Next base: position 3,607,380 of record NW_024370263.1, on the reverse strand, counting down.
CACTATAAGGAGAGCTGGGGTACTTGAGTTTAAAAGGAGGATGCTCAGTCAAGGACCCATGCGAGTCACAACCCGGAGATGGCTGCCCACTGTACTGACCTGTGCCTTCTCTGTTCGACATCTCCGACGTTGTGGGGCTGTTATAGCCAGAGCTCACCTTCTGAAGGGATGAACTCCTCGTTGGAGGCTTTGGTTTGATGGCAAGAGGTGAAGAAGACTGGTTCCTCTGGCTGGAGCTGAGCGGGCGGCTGAAGGCGCTGGTCTCCGAGGAGCGGAAGGCGGACACGCCGCCGGGGCTGGGAGCCCCATCCTCTGAGCTGTTGCTCTTGCTGATCTGGCTGCTGCTTCTCTGAAGACGTTCAACAGCAATGAGGTGACTCTGAGTTTCCTCCAGAATTTTTTGGGCCAGCTCTTGTGGATCAAGCTTTGGATTACTGTCCTCCTGGGATTTGACGGTGCTGTCAGTCTCAGTGCTAGACTGGTCAGATTCCCCAGTATCAGAACTTGCAAGTTTCCCAACTTTTTGGAAAGGTGAATTTGGGCTGGGGATAAGAGTCATTTTAACAGGAGAATTTGGAGTACTTATGCTCCCTTTGGAGTTGATGGATGCTTTAATGCCTCCATTCTGACTATTTTTGGGCTGTTTGTGATCAGGGGAAAATCTTGGTTTTATGTTTTCTTGGTAACTGGCTAAAGGCTCGTTGCTGATTATAGAGAAACCTTCATACTCTTCCTCATCTTTGCTGGCTGCAGTGGCTTGTGGTGACAGCTGGCTCTGAGCTGCAGACCTGTGTGGATAGATATTCTTGGGCCTCTCATAATCCTGCCGCCCTCTGTGTCCTGCCCCATCCAGCGTGTTCTCTGGCTTGGAAACAAAGCTCATGGAAGAAGCAATGGAGCTCAGGCTGTACACAGAAATGGCATCTGAGGCAAGGCTGTCTGGACAGGTAGGAGAGAATGGAGGGTTTTGATACTGGGGTACAGGGTTGGAAACAGACTGAGCAGAAGCCAGTGACTCCAGTGATGAGGAACTGTCCAGGCTAAGGCGCTTGGGCAGCTCTGTAGAATCTGAAAAAAGAAAAGACAACAGTATGTACAAACATGACCCTAGATACACCATAAAATCAAATAACACCGGGTAATATTCTATCAGAATTAAGAGAAAATGCTACAAAACATGCCCTCAGGCTCTGTGCTACCAGCTACTACTTAGGTAAAGAAAAAGAAGTGCACAACCCAGACAAGAACCTCTGTCCAAGTCTCCTAGATGGAAGTACATTATCATTTTATATCTCAACACAAAGAATGAATTATTTGTCCTCCAGTTGCTGGACTCTATCTCCAGCTTCTTCTCAGACAAGTCTTTCCCATACAAAAAGAACATTTACTCCAGTCTCTGTATCACATTTGGTCTGCGTGACATGTGTGTGACCTCTGCAATGATGCAAGTGTGAGATTTCAGCAAAAGCCATTCTGATCAAATCATCAGATGACACAAGAGCAAAAACACACTGAGCAGCTTTACCAAAAAGTGCCAGCAAGGATTGTAGAGCAAAGTGCATGGTCCTCCTGGTAGCTTGTTTCCCAGTTTTCAGAATGACCTCCTCTTGGCCAACTTCACAAAGGTCAAAACCTGTAGTGGGACATGGAACAGAAAATTACAGCTCACAGAAAGACCCTTTGTCTCAAATAAGAGTAACCTCATTTATAACACAGAACAGAGAGGTATGACAGCCTGCAGCACCCTCGAAAGGATTACTTCACCTCTCACAGTTTGTTGTCTGTTATTTTTTACTGTTTAGCACACCTTCTCCAGGTGTTGGGAGCTTTGTGGCACTGGACTGGGAGCACACACACTCATTAACAAGTCACTCCTGTCAACACTTCTGTAGCTGAAAATTACTTGGAGTTGTCAGGAAATTATATACCAAACACATCTCAGGGGACAATGTCCTACATGCCAAACAATTTACTATTAATTCCAGGTTTCCTCACAGAAATAGAACTGAAGAGCACAGACCTTGGATTTTGGCAAATGCAGGCTGGGCTGTAGGGGGCATGTGAAGCTGTGAGTCTTATCAGTGTTTCAATCCCCCATATGAGACACCAGCAATGGGTTTAGAGAGACTACAGAAAGAAGTGTTTTCCTACCTAGAGCTGCCAGAAACTCGTGACAGCCAGGCAGCCTCCAGAGCTGGACACTGATGGAGACCTGGATTGGTGCAGAGGGGAAATCTTGCTCCTTTTCGCCTGCTTGAAGTTGAACCAGGACTTGATGCAGCTGAAGACAGCAAGACAGACATTAGCCATTGCTCACAAGTCACATCACTGCTTCTCTTACAGCCACAGATAAAGCAATGCCCTCTGCACACCCTCTCCCTGGACACCCAGTTCAGCTGCTGCTCCTGAACAGAGCAGTGAGATGGGAAGGTCTGGGAAGAAGGACAGTTCAGGGACAGCAACACCAGACAGACTGGAACAGCAGCAAAGGCAGGGACAGAGCAGGGGTGAGGGCTGGGGGGTGGCCAGTGGAAACTGAGCAAGAAGGAAGCACAGCAGGAACATCTGTGAAGGGAAAGAAAAGGAAAGAGATACTCTGGGGCTGCTCACAGAAATATACTAAAGCCCATTCCATGACTGAGCCATACTCCTTATGCAAATCCTAAGAAACTCATTAACTGGGCAGAACAAGTCATATGAAACCATAGAAGACTTTCCTAACATCTCCATGGCCTCCAGGAAAGAAATTTCTCAACTGTGCTCAAGGGACAGGAGTAGCAAGCTAGAGAGAAAATGTGTTTATGAAGATCTGACACAAATTAAGATGCCAGGATCCCGTGTAATTCACCAACACAGCCAGGGCAGCAAGGATGGAAAGCCATTAATCAGGGACCAGCTAACCTCAGGACCACCCATCTCTCACAACCCACAAAAGCTTACACAGGCCTTTTTCCACAGTAGCTGTGTGGAGCAAACCCCAGGCCTGAGGGTGGGTGCAGACACGGAGCAGCACAGGGCACGGGTGTGCAGTGACCCCTGCACTGCCCCCTGCACAGCAGTGTCCCCCCGTGCACATCATACTCACCATTGCCACCACATTTTTAACAGCCTTCGGGCAGCAGGCAACAAGAAAGGAAAAGAGGAGAAAAGAACATGGGTTACTCTGTGCTACAAGGTGCCTGTGCTGAGGAACCTTGCAGGGACACATCCATGAGCCAGCTCCCTGACTGCCAAGATGCTCTGTCCAGAGAAAGAAGGGAGCAATGGGAACGGCCTGAGCTGGGAACAGGCAGCTGGAATCTGGGAGTGCCCAGCTCATGACAGCTCAGACACTTAGCAGGAGACACTCAGGCCAACCCACACTCTGGCAGGAGGCTGAACATAAAACAGCCCTTCTCTTGCTTCCTCTGGGACGCAGTACTGGCACTCAGTGCAGGCAGAAATCCCTAACTTTTCCTTGCACATGCACTGTCTGAAGTTCTGTCTTTTGTGGCTCCTGCCTTCACTTTTGCACTCAAAATAAGCATTTTCTATCCAGTGCAGCTGCTCAGGCTCCCACCTTGCTGCTGCACTAATGCCAAGAGCACTCACTCCCCTGTGATGCTGGTCACCCACTGAGGAAAACCAACCAGCAGCACCCAGTGACTGAAATGTCTGACCTGCTTCTGTCTGGAACACATCTGCTTTCCTCTGGGACAGGCAGAGCCCCAGCTGCTCACACCATGAGCTGCCAAGAGGCAGGAGAGGAAAACAGCAATCACCACAATGGAGGGGAGAGCTGTTGATAACCAACATGCAACAGGATAGACTGGTGCAAAAGGGAATTCTGCCAGGGGTCTGGGCTATGGAAGAAAACTTACAATATCCCTGCCAGTGTTTACTCTGTGGGGCAGTAAGGAAAGGGTAAGTGTGTCTTTTGTTACTTGTGTACAGCCAGCTGAATGTTTTTCCTTGGGTAATTTAATTATCTGAGGCAGGGCAGCAATCATGAAGCCACCTCATTAGCACTCTAAGGCATTTTGAACCATGGGAATGTTGTCCTGTCCTCCTCACACCCCTGGCCTCCCTTGGGTGGCCATGAGGGAGATAACCCTGAAGTTAACCACACGCATTTCAAGGACTGAGGAGAGCCAAGGCAAGAAGCAAAACACCACCAAGGACATTGGAAACATCTCAGACTCTGCTGTAGATCCTAACAGGAACCCTTTCCTTGGAGCAGACTCATCCCAGTGGGCTGCCAGAGCTGCTCAGCAGGTAACAGAGAGGCTGGGGCTCTTCTCTGGCTTTTTCTGCAGACTCCATGTGACTGAAGGAAGGGCAGCCTGACACCACACAGAACCAATCCCAGCTCCCCACCACAGTATTGCCTGGAATGTTTCTGCATGGGGAAAAGGGAAAGACAGTGAGATATAGGCCCATTTGCCTGCTTTCATGTACCAAAGCAGGCAAATGATGAAGAGAAACCTCATTGGAGGAGCACTCAGGACAGTAAGAACCATGGAATGGAAAGCAGCCAGGCTGGTGGCCCAGAGAAAGGTCAGGGTGGGCTAGGCATGCTCAGAGACAGGAGAGGGAAGAGTGTGAAGGAGGCTGAGGGGAGCAGGGAGAAGTCCCATCACCACAGGTAGCACTGCCCTTCTCCTAAAGATCAGAAATCCTTTCCCTGGAGCTGTGAGCACACACAGGACCAGCACAGGCTCAGGGAGTTCTCTGACAGACCTTGCATTGTCCAAAGTCAATCATACCTTGGGACTTGAGTGAATAGAGTGGGCAATGAGCAGCCAACGTGCGCCCAGGCAGGATGGCCAAGCAGCAATTAGGGGTCTGTGACTCAATTCCCCCACACTGCTGCAGGGATCATGCTTTCACTTGTCACTGAACAGGGAGTCCCAGGGCCATGCAGCCCAGTAACCCACTTGCATATTTTCCTTCTGGACAAACACTTTCATTCACAAACAGGCAAGTTTAGAATTTCAACCCTCAAGTCTCCTAGCAAGCTCTGGGTTGATAAACCAGGGCATCAACCATTCTGCATATTTCTGAATTTACTGACCTGGGAAGAGCCATTTGGAACCTGGTACTGGAGGAAAACCTCCCAACTCACCCTGTTGATAAGCTGCTCTCCTGTTTCTGAAGCTGTGATAAGTTTACAAAGTGCCTGAAGTGCAGGGTTAGGCAAACCTGAAAAACATCAGCAGAAACATCTGTATCTGTTTCTTGACTGCAAGAAATGCAACAAGCCTCAACAAAACACACACTTGGCTAATTGCTAAAACCTCTCCCCAACATCACTGGACAGCTCAGGAAGCAGCAGCAATTTCCAGAAAGCAAAAGATCTTCCCACTTTGCATCTCATGACAGGTTTCCTGACTGAGAGCTGGGAGAGAGGAACAGTCACATCACCCAGCAGCAAATGATTCTCATCTGTGGCAACATTTTCAGTTAACATTTACTTTTAGAACTTCTTCCTAGTGCAATACATTGATTTCATTGATGTAAAACATCCCTTTTTGACATGCTGACATCACAGAAAGGTGTGAAAGGCTGATGTGAGCCTGCTCTCACCTAGCAGGGACTGGATGGTGGTGCTGCACTGCTGCAGCCGGTCCCCAGGGTCCGAGGTTGGGAAGAACACTGCTGCTGGGAGGCCGCTGGCTGGTGGGTCCAGCCGAAATCCCACTGCTGTGAGGAGTGCCTGCCAGCCTGGAATGCCACCAACTTTGTTCTCCACACTCTGCTGGGAGGTGTACATGGAGTTGTGCTGCCCGTTCTGGATTCGCTGCAGGGATTTCTCCACCTGGGGGGAAATGACACAGCTTATTGTACAAGATGCTGTTACTGACTGCCTCTTTTTACACAGAGAAGAGACTGGAACAGCAGGGTGGGAGACAGCAAATCCAAGATTGATCCTGGCCTGTCTCACACAAGAGGGCATTAGTGCCTTGGAAAGAAAAGCTCCAGTAACTCAGCTTTCACAGCTGCAACATCACAGTGATGAGTGTCAATATTCTCTGGGACGCTGGGAACAATAATGCCACAAGAAATGAAGTAACAGTTTGTTTGGGATAGTTTCCTGTAAGCCTGGCAGCTGCATTTCTCCCTAAAGATGATTCACCTTGGGGTTCCAGACTGCTTATTACCAGACAAAGAGCCTGCAGCCATACAGCACACAGGAAAGAGAGATGAGCATCCACAAACCCCAGCAACTGGAAAGACCAGCAATATTCACAGGTTTCCATCATTCTATGGATACTTCACACTCCTGTGAGACCACAGATGATGCACTGGGAAGAAAGTATTAGAAGTCATGAGTGATCCTTCCAGCCACCTGGCAGTTGGCTCCGGTCCCGCTGTTCCCCAGGACAGACTGGTGGCACAGATGGGGACAGAAGGGCCTCTTATCTTCCAAACACACAGAGACAGCAGTGACTGTGCTCTGTGTTTCCATGACTGCCATGTTCGTAGCTATTTCCCTGTATAAACAATTAATCCCAATGCTTACCCCTTAAGCAGAAACCCAATTCAACAGCTAATGCAAACCAGATGGGTCTGGGGAGGATTCTGTCACAATACAATCTAAGATTTTGCTTACTTTGCCTCTTTTTGCACTGAACGCTTCCTTAGGTGTCCAAGTCTTTCCACACTGACCCGGAGTTTTGCAAGAGGATACATCATAGCAGGGGAGGGAGAATGAAGGTGTAGATGTATATATTTTTCAAGTGGGAGTGGCAGCACATCAGGGAGTGGCTGCTGTTCCACTCATGCCCTCAGGTGAGGGTGTCTCAGGACTAGATGGGCTGTGGTAGCTGTGCCAGCCCTTCCTTTCCCTTACCAGATGAAGGAGGACACGCAGAGCATCCCGGGCCCTTTCAGGGTGCTGCAGGATCTCAGTCAGGGCCTGTCCTACCAGTGAAGAAGGGCTGTTCAGCTTCATATCACTCCCAATAAGCATGAAGCCTGCAGGATTCAGAATGAGAGACAGTCAACCTCCTGTTGTTATGGAAAATGCTCAAACCAGACGCAGATGTCCTCTGCCCTCAGACCAGTGAATGATGGTTCACTGTACCCTGCACAGGGACATTCTTTTCCCAGAGCTGCTGCCCACTCCCTGCCCAGTCATGCAGACTGAATGAACTTCCAGAAAGTTTCTAGATACTTCTTACTGTCCCCTGCTATTAAATCAATAGCATCTTCCTGTTCAAGCAAGCAGAAAACCACTGGATTGCAGCTAAATTTGTCCAGGCATGCTCCAGGTCTCCTCTGCAGCCACAGAAATCAACACATGCCAACAGTGGTCCTAAAACAGAACTCTGAACATGGAAAGTTTTTGCTGTCCTGGTGAGGAACCTGTCCTGGCTCATGCCCATTCAATGCCAGACTCCCCAGATGTCAGCACAAGGAGCTCTACGTTTCCCTTCTCATTCATGCAGTGAGGATGCAGCTGCTCCTGGCTCTGTGCTCTGCCCAAAACTCAGTGCCAAGGGTCAGCAGTGAAGTCAGGGAATGTGTGGGATGAGCTTGCACAGTGCCATGGAAGGGGCAGTGCTCAGCCTGAGCAGCTGAAAGCCTCTACTTGCTGGCAATGCCAAGCACTGTGTCCACACTTGTTCTTTTCTAACTAGGAAGTGGTCACTTTTGAGGCTTTTTAGTGCTCTTTTCTTTTGAGACAGAAAAATCTTGGAAAGAAAATAAAATCCCAACTGAACTGTGGCCTGTAACCTGAACTCAGCTCACAGCTGGTACTACCTGAACCACATCCTAATGCTGGACTCAACATGCCTGAAATCACTGTCAGCCTGACTCATTTTCACCAGCTCCCGCTCCCCCAGCCATATGCAGTTCACACCAGAGCCATATTCACCACAGTTTCCTGAGCTAAATAACATGCTTCTGCTGCCTGTGCAAAAATCAATTTGGGGAATGCCTGCAGCTTTCAAAAACCAGGCCTCATGCCAGGAAGAAAAATTAGGTTATCTTACATACTCCTGTCACAGCACTGCTGAACTCCAACACTTTGTCACTCCAAATCTCAAAGTACAGATCTAATTGAGAGGGAGCAAGCACCAGCACTGCACAAGGAGCTGACACTGCTGAGACATGCCCAATGGAAGCAAGAGAAACCTTTCTTCTCTTTCTCCTAAAAGGACCAAAGGAATAAGTCCTACAAGGTTTATGTCACAAAAATCACAGCTACTTGCTGCTGCTGCTTCTAGCAGCACTTCTCCTGCCTCCTGCTGAAGTGTCTAAATTTTCCATTAAAAAGTCTATATGTGTGTTCCAGCTGACTCCATCCCAAGGACACAGGAAGTGTGAGCTTGGAGTTCAAACACAGAGAATGAGTTGTTGTACTGCACTTATTTCTTTCCAGTCATGAAACACACTTCACCTCACAACTGCTTCTAATTATACCCAATCCATACCCCCCTACTGTGCCCAGTGAAATGCTGATGAGTCCTGTGACACTGACATTCAGCCACACTCAGCTGAAGCACAGTCTGAGACACAGGGACTGAATTCCAGGAAAGCACAAGGCACACACTGCTCCCAATTACCTGCCAGCACTGCTCCTTGCTTAGCTCACAGTTTGGCAGTTCCCTAGAAACCCCATCTGATTTGTCCAGAAGAAGGCTTTTCCTACCTGCCCAGTTGGCTGGATGGGAGAACTGCTTGCTGCTCTGCACAGTTTTCATTGCTTCTCCCAGGGCTGCGCTGGCTTTCATCCCGTTTAAGAGAGAGGAGTAGAAGGCGTGCACAAACATTTTGGAAGCAGCCACAGGAATGGGCCAGAGTGACACAAGGACACATTGAGCCCCAGCAGCCAGGAATGCTCTTGTCAAGCCAATGACTCCATCAGAAGTGACTTTGCTGTTGGACTCTTGGTAAGAGCCAAGAACCACCAGCTTGACAGGAAGCCGCAGATCCAGCACATCAGCCGCTGTAAGCAGGAACTCCTGGAGAGGAGGGCAGTCTGAGATGCTCTCCACATCACTGGCATCATCCTGCATTCTAAGAGATTCTGGGATTGTGTAGGGGTTCCCAAAGGAGCTCTTGCTGCTGGCTGGGTTGCTGTCAGTGTTGGGTGTCAGGACCAAAGCAGCCAGTTTCCAGGAGACGTGGGTTGCAAAATGGACACATTCTGCCTGAGTCAGGGCACTCATGACTCTCTCTTTTGTGGATGAGCTGCCGACTAGGGGCTGGCAGCCAAGTAACTCAGATACCATATATGCTTCCTCTTCTGCAGAGGGCATAGGTCCCCACAGCCACCTGTCCATAACTGCTGAAGGGAGCTTGGGATTTCCTATCACAGCTGCCATTGAGGTAGAACTGGAGTAAGCAGGAGTATTCTTCCTCACATGGGACTACAGAGAAAAAGAGAAAGAGAAGATGGGGTTCAAAGATCTGGTTTTTATGGTGCTGGAAATAAAATATCCTGTCCCTTTGGCTCTAAGCATAAGTCTGGTCATCATAATTACAGGAAGACTGCATTTCTTTAGTTTCTTTTGTTTAACTATTCCAAGGAACACCTCTGTTTAAGTCTGGTCAAGACTTCTATCCCCAGATCCCAGATATAGCCCAGGTCCCTTTGAGGGTTGCAGCAGAGCTAAAAACATAAAGATTCCAGGTTCTCACATTCCTGGAACACCACCTGCAATCACTAAGTGGTTCCTCATACCTGCATTTCCAAGACCAGTGTCAGCACTGCCAGCAGCAGGTGCTGCACACAGCTGATGCTGAATGGAATAGCAGTAATGCTGACAAGATTCAGACCCTTCTGCTGCTCCACTGACTGTCCTTAACCCAGGGCAAACCAAGATGTGCCACAACACACTGCCCAGCAAGAGCAAATGTGGTTTGGTGCATTCTCCCAGGGAGCTGGGCATTAGAAAGGCTGCTGCCAAACCTCAGTAGGAAGAGAATTCTAATGCAGGATTCACCTGTGGGATTTGCTTTCCCTCATAGCTTTTGTGTCCTGAGACATCAGTGGCTTTCCCCACTCAGAATGCTAAAATGGAGGTGAACATACAGCAATGTGACAGGACAGTCATCTTGGCAAGGAAGCTCAGCACAGATCACAGACACCCACATCTCTGTAGTCTGCCATGTAGCTCCACACCCAGCACATGCAATCCTTTAGAGGAGGATATCCAAATGATCCAATCCCCTTGTCCTTCCTGGCATGCCTGGGGCTGTGATTGTGTGCTGCAGGAACTACATCAGAGCCTACTTCAGAGCTGTGGTGCTCAGCGTGCTCCTCAGAGCCAGGGTGGCCCGTTTGTGCTTTCTGTTCTTGTGTCTGGCACAGCAGGACAGAGCTGCTGCTTTGTGAGCATGTACCAACCCCTGCACCCACAGCAGAGGTTTCATAAGCAGTGTCAGACCTTGGAGCTGGGATTCAGTGACTGGATGGATGGCACTGCAATGAGGCTGAAGCGCTCGTAGAGGTACTCGTTGGAGGAACTGCCCTTCAGGAGAGCAAAGGGAATGAGGTACAGTTCTCCCTCCAGAACCAGGACCAGCTGACGGTGGCGGCCTACAGGCCCACTGGAATGCATCAAACCCTGAAAAGAAAGGAGAGAGAATTAGTTTGGCCCTTTCACTGCACCCGTGTCCCTGTCTGTATTTCCCAAGCATCAGGCTCTGCTCTGACCCCGTGTCAGTTTGGAAACACCCACAGCAGAACCACGCTCTGTGTGACAGAGCAGCACGTCCTGTGCAGCTGCTCACCTGTGCCCAGCCAGTTCCAGGGGACAAGTGAGCACTGAGAGCACTGACCTGTCTGCTCTGGGTCATCACCCTGGCCTCAGCCCACGTGGGGCCCAGCCTCACTCTGCTTCTGCAGCTTCTTCTGCTCCAGCCTGAAATCTTGGCTAACCCCAACCACCTATGCCTTGTCAGTACTGTCATCACCTTATCCTTTGTCAGAGAATATTCTTTCTGATATTGAATTTCTAAAAAGCCATTTCCTCTGAAGAGTGAACCATCTACAGACAGATCTGTCCATGGCCAGCACTTCCAGACACTTGACATCATCATCAACCCAGAGTCACCAAAACATCTAACCAGGAAGCATCTTATGGATGGAAGTGAAGGTGAGAGATTAGTCAATAGGGAACATGCAGTTGGGCACAAAATGTGGCCTGGGACCAGGAGCAGTTAATAATTTTCCTGTGGAAATTTATTCATCTAGTGTATCATAAAAACAATTTGCTTTCACTCCAGGAAAGAATAACTTCAAAGCACTGCAATTTGCTCCAGCTTAAACACTGGTAGCCCAAACAAAAAAAAAAATTAAAAAAAAAAAAAAGAAAAAAAAAAAAAAAAAAAGCAGGACTAGATCCTTGTCTCTAGATGGTTGCTAAGACTCCCTTCCACCCCAGACTGCTCTGTGAAAATACCACACTTCAGAAAACAGCCCCAAGCTGTCTGTTCTTGCTTTCCCACACTGAGAGGGTTTGGTGTCTGTGCAAAGCCTTACTCCTTCCATGGGTCCTATCAGTAAGTCGTAGAGAGCACGGAGTGGGGGCTTGGTGAAAGAAGTCTGCCTCCTTGGAAGTGATGATGTTCCATCCTTAACAGGAGACATGGTACTGCTGAACAGGCTGGTCATGCTCTGACAGCTCCTGTGGGCAAAAGCCAAGGGAGAGGTTAGCTGCAGGAATCTGAGCTGCCCTGTGGCTGCCCTGACTTCTGACAGTGACCCTGTCACCCAGGGGACTCTGCTCTGTAAGATGCTTCAGGGCAGGACTTTAGTCTCCCATTCAGCTCCACACCTCAGTGAGCAGTGACATTAATGGCAGGATGAATCAGCTGCAGACAGCACATGACATTGCTGTGGAGTTTCTCTCCACACTCCAGTGCCTGGAGTGCTGTTCCCAGCTGCTCCTGCACACCTATGGGCAGCAGCTGTGTGCAGGCAGGCATGACCCACTGACAAGTGACCACAGCCACGGGAGGATTTGCACTTGGGCTGTGCACCAACTGCCCTAGTGATACCAGAGGAAATGTGACAACAGGCAAACCACGAGACAGCAAGATTCTGCACTTCTCCCACTGCTGAGCAACACCTGGTGCCCATTTCTGATATTCCACAGAACTCTGCACGTGATCTCCTGGCATCAGCAGCCACAAGTGTCTGCCCTGCTGAGGAAATGAAGTTGTCCCATTCTGGGCCCACTAGTCCAGCAGCTGTGCTCCCAGAAATGTTATCCTTGGCTTGGGACCATTTTACATGGAAAGGGTAACTTTCCAAAACATTTTAGCAGGTGGACCTCAGAGGAAAGGTAGGGAGGCCTGGGACACACCTCAGCCATTTCTGATACATACCAACACACAGACTCAAAAATTGCATTTTCCCCCCTCTTTCTCTCCTCAGCTGTTGCAACCAGACTTCTGACCCAGCTCACATCATGCCTGAAACCTATAATTCTCTGAAGAAAAAAATGTCCTTACCACCCACAAGGAATTACCATCTTATGGGCACACAGGAATAACCTCAGAATGCCAACAAAAGCCTGGTGTCTGACTGTCCATGCTCTCCAACCCAGAGATTCCAGTGACAGTACGAGTATGCTGCTCCTGCTGCTGCTTAGAGCTGCTGGAAACTCATCTGGGGGATCTGTGCAACAGGGGATCAGCACAGGCTTGGTGCTGTTTGCTCCCCTCACACCCATCTGCCCCACTTCACTGCAGCACCTGACTGCAGCGTTCAGCTTTATGAAGCACAGATTTTAACATCAGATCAGGAAAGAAAATCTGTGCAGGGATATCCAGTGGTGTCCAGGACGTTGTGCCCTGATCCTCCCTGGTCAGGCAGGATTGTTGCCACCAGGCAGCACTTGCCAGCCCCACAGCCCATGTTCAGCCATTATTACACACTCATTTACTGCAGGGAATAGGGGCTTCATTACTTCAATCAGCAAAGCCCTCCTGCATCTTGGGTTTCCCAGACAAGCAGCTCTAGATTTATTTCCTCACCACTCAGATTGCTTTTTATGAGAACCAATCCAAGGAAGCACTATAAATCTCTCACATCTCCTGCCTCTGTGTGAATGTACACAAAGAATGAGCAAATCCACAGGGGAGGATGAACAGATCTCTTGTGGCAAATGGAGCTGACCAGGAGCCCTGGCCAGCCCATCCTTTCCTCCCAAAGAAGCCAACAAAAGGCTCCAGGTGCACTGATGATTTCCACCTTGCTCTTGCAATGCAGAGGATCCCCTGACGTCTGAACAGTGAAATCTTTCATTTGGAAGCCTCTGCTCAGACTCTGCAGTGCTCCTGATTTATAACCCTTTGTACAGGCAGCCTAGCCTGCAGCAAGCAGAGAAACAGCACAAACAGCCAGGGCTCAGCTCTGCTCCCTGCCTTTGTCTTGGGGATGCAGGAACAAAGCAAAGCCTCAGAGAACAGGGTCAGACTGACCTGGCTGACCAGCAGCCTCACAGGTGCTGGCTCTGCCTGCTGAGGATGAGTGGCTGGGCCCAGGCAGAAGGAGGGGTTCATCCCAGAACCAGCACCAGCTCCTGCCTTAGCACTAATTAGGATTTTGGACAAGTCAAATACTCCCCATGGCCAAGCACAGCCACTGAGAGGGGGATGGGAGTCAGGCTGGTGCTGCAGGGGTCTGGCAGCCTTGGGAAGCTGGATACCCACCAAGCCTTCCTCAGAGAGACTCTTCCTAAAGATGCAGCCCTAAACCCACATCCAGGGCCTTGACACACACACCGTATAAAGCTGCAGTAAGCTCCAGAAAGCAGCCAGATCTGAGCTCCCTGAGGATCATTTCAAGGATCCACAAGTATCTCCAGAACACACCAGTGGTTGCAAAAAACCCACAGCCCACCCAGAATTCTCTGCCAGGGTGGTCTGCATGTCAGCAGCTGCAGCACTGCATCCTGGATGGCAGAGAACCACCACAGAAGGGACTCCCCAGCCACTGCTGTCCCTTCTGCCTGGGCTGCCCCATCCCTCTGCTCTGGAGAGGCTCAGCTGTGTGGTTCTCCAGGGCAAGCTGTCAGCCCTGAGGGCAGTAATAGGCTCCAATGATCCTGATCAGCTTGCCCTAATTAAGGAGCAGAGTAAGTAGAAGCTGCAAGAAGACACGAGCCACTGTGGCCATCCTGGTGGCTGTACCAGTGGCATCCTCAGCTCAAACAGCCACTGACCAGTCCTGAGATCCCCACAGTGTTCCTCCAGTGCTTCTTTCCCCTCCAAAGTTCATTTCCTCTCAGAAGTTCTCTAAGTGAACTGCCAACCCTCCAAGTCTGCTTTTCTAAGCAGAACTGAGAAAAAAATCCTACTATTCTCTGCTTAAAAGCACCTACCCTGAATTCAGGGCTCAGCAAGCCAGCTGCAAACAGATGTGGCACTGTCAGCTCCATCCCCTGGTCCCCCTCCACAGGCAAAAGAAGAGGGGCAGGCAGGGAGGCCATGCAGCAGTGTCTCCTTATTTTTTCACCCCAGTGCTCATTGCAAGAACATCACAGACCCAGCTGCTTCTAATGCTTCCCCTGCTTCTCTTCTGAGAGTGCTTTTAGTTAAATACCCAAGATGCCCCATTCCTGGGCTGCTCCTAAGAACTGAAAATTACTTACTTGACAAGACACCTGAGCCTAAGCTCCTAGGTCTGGCTGCAAAGTAATGCATGTGGCTCCTGTGAAGCAGAAAGACAGATGTGGCATGGTTGGCCACTGCAGTGTTCCTAAAGATTAGCATTCCCTGGAACAGAATCACATCCTACTTCCCCCTGTAATCAGAAGGACAATCTCCTCTCTTTGTAAGCCTGATAAACTAGCAAAACATCTCAGCAATTCTGAGGAGCTGCCTGTGTGATCCAAAACTAGCAAGTATTCATAGTCCTTCACCAGTGCAGCAGCTTGGGCAGATATGCTTGTGGATTCTGAAAAGAAAACCAGGCCAGTTGCTGGTGCCAGCAGGCAGCTCCCAGTTCCGTGGGGATGCTGTAACAGTTCACAAACTCCAATGGTGGCTCACAACACTCCAGGCTGATCACATTTTCTTTTCCAGCTGAGAAAGGCCTAGGGTATCCTGTGCTTATAAACCACAATCAAGCACAGATCCAGTCAGAAACCCTGGGTTGCGTCACACAGCCACACTGGAAAAATTCTGTCCTCAATTTTCTTTCCAAATGGTTGCCCTAAGCCCTAATCAGCACAGTCATGTGAAAGGCTGAGAACAAGTTGTTAGAGGCAGAAAATGAGTGGAGACTTGCAGCTAGTACAATCCTTTAACTCTGGAAAAGCAGCATATTCCCACCTAATTGGTACAACACTTGAGATCAACAGAAACATGTATTTCTGTAACAAGTGTGCAGGACAGAGCTCCAAGCTCTGCATCTCACATACAGCAGGGACAAAACAATTGCTTGGAGTCTCAAAATCAGCACTTGGCCAGGAGAAGATTCAGAACAGCTATTCCTCTGGACACTCATCAGTTACAACAGGGACCAGTCCTTTCTGGCTTTCCCCTTGAGCACTGGCTGCACCTAAACTTGCAGTTTAGGGAGAAGCCCATCACCCAGACATCTCCTGCTTGCTGACCCCTGCAGCAGTGCTGCATTCTCACCTGTTCAATAGGTTGTTCCTGCTGACCATCCTCAGGAAGCCAGTTGGATCAGTCATTGAGTTCAGCTTGTTATTCATCTCCTCAAACTGCTGGTCCATGATATCCCCAGCTTCACTCTCTGTCTCGCTGCTAGCACAGGCTCTGGGGGGAATCAGTGAGATGAAGGGTCACTGATGCGAGAAGGAACAACAGCTTGATGACAAATGCTTGGCCAATCTAAGCAAAAATGTTTTTCAAACAGAAGCTCAACCTTTTGTCAGGCAATAAGACAATACCAGCCCCATTCCTCCTCTCCTGGGATTCCTCAAGGTTTAGTGAGTGGCACACGCAGGTGGGAGGGCAGGACCCTTTCTGTGCACTGCAGGCAGGGATTTCTAAAGCTGCAGCACAACACTGAAAAGCTGAGTCTGCAGGAAACACCAACTCAACCCTTATCTGCCTAAGAACACGTGTGAGCACATCCTTTCCAAATCTCCACAGTTAAATTCAAGCTCCACATATTTCATTCACATAGCAGAGGGAGCTGTGCTGCCACTCCTGTTATACAAAGAGGGAAAGCACAGAACAATTTACTCTATTAATGCCCCAAGTGCAGCAGCAATACAGAGAAACAGTCCAACAATTCTAAATTCCCAGTCTCCTGATATCAATATCTAAATTTTCTCAGTGCAGTTGGGGTGCTCATGGTGGGCTGATTTCGGCTCAGTAAGCATTTTGCATGTGAATAATTCTCTCTATTTTGTACACTTTTTTTGTTAATGTTGTTACTGTTACTGTTTGTTTCCTTGTCTCATTGCTGTTTCCAGTAAATTGCTCTTATCTCAACCCACCATCTTCACCTTTTGTGTCTCCAATTCTCTTCTCCAGCCGACAGGAGGGAGAGAGGGGGAAGGAGGAAGGAAGCAGTACTGGGGTTTGGAGAGTCTCAGTGGGAGAACTAAACTGGAGAGTACCATTCCTAAACCACAACAATGGCACATCACAAACCTTGGATTTTTTACACTTAAGATAAACCCAGGAAGCTACCTGATGAAGCCTCCTTGCATCTCATTTCTGCTACTTTTTGGGTTCCTGACAGCTTGAAGCCTCTCCTCAAGGGCATGTTTCCCAATAAAGAGCACAGGAATTGAATGAACACACAACCTGTACTTGTGCAGGCAACCAGAGCTGTATCTCTGCTGCTGTATGGATCATGGATCTCTTGTGAGTGAATTTCCTGGTCAATATGATTTATAGCCTGGTAAGTCCTGACAAAAGCCAATCACTTCATGAACACTGAAATGGGGACAGCTGAACCACAGACGGGGGATTAAAAAAAACCAACATAAGGGAAAAAAGGAAGAAGAAAAGTTTGTCAACAGCTTCTCCCTGCACATTTTTCCTCCAGTTGAGGCATGCTCAGCTCTGAGTCCTGGCACAGTTTGGAGTAACACTCACAGCTCCTTAAAGAGGCAAAAATCTTGAGTTCGTGAACCCAAGAGAGCAGGTCACATGCTCTCCCTAAAGAGAGCAGAGTCTGTTCTGACACAAGTTCAAGCAGATTTTTAAATCCCTTACACTTCTTTTTTTTGCAAGAATGTTACTTTGAGGATTAATTAGACTAGCTGAAAAGAACCCTTTCTAGCAGAACCTGAAGGCTGCAGTGTGGAACTGAACAGGCTGTGCATCCCTTCCCCTCCAGCAAGTGTGAAGACATGCTCTGGAGACTCAGCAGCACCTCTGACCCTGCTCACAGGGTGTGGACACAAACTCTTCAACCTGAACCCCAGAGCACTCCAGCAAGCCAGGGACTGAGCAGTCAAGCTCCTTCACATGTGCTGTGCATATTCACACCCTGCTGCTGGGCAGAGCCTGGGGCTGAGACTGAGGCTGGCAGCTCCTGCTGGGGCTCTGGAGAGCAGTGGAATCAGCAGGGCTGAGGGGAAGCACTAACAGCACACTGGGAAAGAGGTTTCAAGTAGAAAGTGATGCTCACCCACGTGGAACAGCCAAGATTTGTTTGCTTGATCCCCTGCATGTGATTTTGACATGGGGAAAGAATGTCTGCCTATGATTGTACTACACTGGTCCAAGGATCTTGCCGACAACCATTAAACCCAAAATCCTTAACCAAAAACAAACCCCTACCACTACCACAAAGTGAGGAAGAAGCTGACATCCCAGCTAATTAAAAACTCATCCCAGAACCTGAAGACTGAAGGACAGCCCTTGCCAGGAGGAGAATCTGTGGTGACAGTTAATGAAACTAAAAACTGTATCTGCAAAACTGCTGCATGAGGCCCAACTGCAGATTTCAGTTATGGATCTTGTGTATCTGCATGTCTGCAGGGCAAGACTCAACAATCAACATGTGGGTTCTAAATTATTCACTCAGCTATAGCCATAAGCCACATTGAGGGGGATGGTTAGAATTCCTATGGTATTTGCAGTTTTTCAAAGCAGTTGAAAGAGAATTAATTACACTGGAAACTGTAAGTAGGATGAAATCTGTCCATATGCAGTCAGACATAGCACCTGCCTCCTCATCCAGTCTACAAATTCACCACACAGCCTGTGGGTTTGGATCTTATTTGCATGGACATAGAGTTTTTGGCAGGAAAGTAATCATGGTTACAAAAACAAAGCCTTTTTTTGTTTTTGTTGCTGCACTGAAAATTTGCCCCTTCTGTGACTTCCAGTTCTCAGACTTCTCAGCCAATTAGCTCATCTCAAAATGTTATAAATTCAGGTGGGAGAGCAGGATGTTAGACCCCTGACCCCAACTCACCTGGTGTAGTAGGAATCCACCCCCAGAGCCTCCCTGACGCTGGAGATGTGCTGCTCCAGTGCTGAGTTTGTCAGTGTCTGCAGGGCCACGCTGTTGGCTTCATGGAAGTCCCCAGCATTTTCTGTCAGGCTGTCACCCAGATAATACTCATGGAATTTCAGAATTCCTGCAAGGCACCAGAATTGGGAGGTTATTTCTGCAGGGCTACAGCAGGGCTGCCAGCAGCTGTCTAAGAAGATGGCACAGCCCCAAGCATTTGGCATTTCCAGCAAAACTGGGGCAAAGTGTTCTATGCCAGGTCTCCACTGAACTTCTCCAGCATTTCCAGCCTTGTTTTTAAAATCTGGGTTTGTACTTTGCAGATAATGGCTCAAAGGCACAAAGGCAGAGAAGAGCTTTTACAAGATGCTCAGAATGCCTTTGCTATTGCAGCACTCATATAAATTATAAACCAGGTCTTCCATACAAGCCCCTACCAGAGTAATTCACATTTCAATTGATGCACATGAAAAATACCTATTAATAGCCTCTGAGCAAATTAACTGAACTCACAAGGCTGAACAAGAGTTGTTACTACAGCAGAACCTCCTCACATCACACACAGTGATTTCACTCTATAAAAGGAAAGAAGATGGATTAAAGCACAGTGAATTATTAAAAGATAGTATTTCACAATGGGTAAACCAGATAAAGGCCACTTCCTGTTTTGCTGAGAATTCCACTGCTACTGCAGATAAAACCTTCCTGCTTTCAGACTGGTCTATTCTTCCTGAGATAATTAATTCTGCAGCCTGTGATCAACAGTAAAAGGCTGCTCTGGATGCCTTAGCAGCAGCATCAATTATTACACACAGTCAGAGAAGAGCAGAGGAACAAAGAATAAAGCAACTCCTCCTGCAGCAACAGCAGCAAACACAGCAACAGCCAAAAGGTTCTGAGGGCTCCACGCCAGTGGGACAATGAGGACCCTGGGCTGCCACTGAAGCTGCTCCCTCTGTCAGTGAACAAGAACAGGTCACCATGGCTGGAGCAGAGCCACTACTGAAGGGCACCCAGCAAAGTCCTGAGCAAAACACCACAGCCTGTACCCTTCCCATCACCTGATAGTGCCTTCAAAGAGGCAGTCACAAACCATGGACTCAAACACTGCTTTTCTCCAAGACTCACTCTGGGCAAGGAGGAGACTGATTAGGATGCCCAGTGGCAAATCTTACACTTGATCCATATAATTTTAATAAGCTCAGCCTAATAGTGATACTATAGAATTATTGGCATTTTATTGTGCAAACTACAGCCCTGAAGAGCCAATTAGTGACTAGATGCACAGCAGGACAATCCCACCTTCACTCAGACACTGCAAAATGCTCCCAGAAAGTGTCTCTTCCAACCACTGTCACCCCATCTAAATCAGGCATGTGTGAGAGCTTCCTTCCCTTTCTGAAGCATTTTTCATGCAATCTAAATAGTGCTTTTTATCTCTCTAGCTTTGTCATGATGAAGGGCTGCAATTATTAAATTATATCCAGAAAGAACTTGTTAAAATTTACAGTCATCACTTTATTAGATAATGAATAACAGCTGTCTGCAAAAAGCAATCCTCTTCAAATTAATCCTCCTTGCTCCTCTGTGATAAGTGCTTCCACATTCATGTGAGGATCAGGCAGTTCAATGGCATATCAGGAAGTGGGGATGCCCTTCTGTTTTCTGCAATCCACTTCAGTGAATAAACGTCAAAAGCTTTTGGAAGAATAAAGCACAGAACTATAATTAAAGTAGGGATTCTTATGCACAGAAGATTCTCATAGAGCCAGCATACTTGGAATTTCATTACTCTTCTGTTCTGCCCTGTGGGAAATATATACAGATTGGAGGTTGAAAAATGAAAATATTAAACATATGAAACATTTCCATCTCCAGGTGAACATCAAAGTCCTGAATAAGCACTTCTGAGTCATTACTGCTGTGGCTATGCCATAGCTTTTAGTCTATTCATCTACTAGATGGAAATTATTCCCTCCTACATTCACTCTGGTCCCAAATTCATTCCTATTCTCCCAGTTCCCAGGCTCCTGTGTCCAAAAAGGAGCTCACCTGCCCCAGGAGCCAGCAGCCAGCTGTACAGATAACCTGCAGCCAGTGAGTAGTAGAGAACAAGTCCCCTCTGGCCATTCACAGTCTCCAGGACCTGGTCAAGGGTCACAGGAGAGTAGGGATCTGAGTCCTGCTGCCCAGTCTGACGTTCCACGAGCAGGTCAGCAAAAGCTCTCGTTCGTCCTCTCTCTGCTACTGCCAGTGCCTCATCATGGTGACCTGAAAAGACAAAGCCAGCTCTCACACCTGACACAAGAGTGGTCTGCAGTGCCACGTTCATGGAACAGGGACAGTTGCTATCCCAATCCCAGCCTGGGGAGCAGTGCCACCTATTCCCAAAAGAGCAGTCTCTGCACTGGAACACAATCTCACAGAATGTATTTGCTGCAGGCAATAACACAACGAGCCACAGAAAGGCAAAACAATGGAGGAAGCAAGGAAGAAGAACCAAAGGTGCCCCAAGCCCAAAGAGAGACATTCATATTGCTGTCCTGGAACAGAAATGCTGTGCTGGACAGCTGTAGAGCAAAGGACATACCAGGAACTGCCCCCCCACAAGTGCAGCTGAACTCCTGGCATGAGCCTGGAGTTCAGCCTCAGCATCTGAAGGCATCTCTTACCCAGACTGACAAGAACTCGCTGCAGGGCCTGATAGGAGGATGTCTGCAGGTCGAAGAGTGACAGCTTGTAATCCGTGCTCAGCTGCACCTCGTGGCGGATGGTCTCAAACAGCGCGGAGGCGCGGTACAGCTGGGAGGGAAAACAGCCACAGTCACTTCCTCACACTGCACAGCACTGCCCTGGAAAGCAGGGTGAGCCAGGGCCAGCATCCATCCCCTCAGGGTGGGGAGCTCTGCCTCACACCCTCCCTGGGACACACACACGGCGCAGACCATGGTGTACCTGGTGCTGGGACTCCTCCAGGTTCCCACTCGCCCACAGGGAGAGGCCGAGGCCGTGACGGATTTTTGCTTCATCTTCTCTGCGACCCAGCTGCTCTGCCAGCCTCAGGCCTGAAAAGGAGTCAGAGTGAGAGGGTGCCAGAGGGGAGAAGGGGCTGTGGCCCCAGTCCCAGGGGGTTCCTGTGCAGGCAGAGATAGCTGTGGAGGTGCCAGCACTGGGACAGAAAGCAGGGCAGCACCAGTGGTGGGGTGGTGAGCAGGGCAGGGACAGCACCAGAATGATCAGGGGCAGTAGCTGTGCTGGGCAGCTGCTGTCAGCCCTCACATCAGCACCAGCATGAGAGGTGACAGACACTTCCATGGACTGAGCCTCCCTAAGTGAGGTTAAGGCACCCTGAGACACACTCGGTAAGCCCCTATCAGAAAGTTCAACTTTTAAACCCTAAAAGCCACACAGACAAACAAAATCACACTGAGCTGTCAAACACTGCCAGAAAAGACACCTCTTGCCACATTCCTGGCTTGCTTCCCATCAGCTCTCCCTGGCCCTCTGGCAGGCTGTGTGGTTTATGTGCTGAGCCAGAGCAGAGGGCAGGGGCCTGGCCTGAACAACCTGGAGCTCACTTCACTTCCAGCAGCACATTCTGTGCTGTCTCCGCTTCCACACACTCCAAACCTCTGCCTTGGTGGCCCCTTGGTGGCTGACAACAGGGACACGTCCTCTGAGGCACCTTGGGTTCCCCCAGCCTGGGGAGTAGGGCCCTGGCTGTCACCACGCAGCTCAGCAGCAGCTAGCATTCCCAGGCTATGCAGGAATTCTGCAGCACACCAGGAGAAGGAGCTGTGTTTCATTTCTCCCCTTCCAACAGCATACTGGAATCCTGCCAAGGTCAGTTGCATGAAAACCAAACTAACTGATGTAATACATCCTTCGGCCTCCAGCTTCACACACTCCAGCTACATTGCTCATCTGCTGCATCAGAGCCCACAGTTTGATCAGCTGCTGCCTGCATGCTGCACCCCCTTGCAGCAGCACAGCTCCCAGGCCAGCACTGACCCGGCACTCAGCAGTGGCAGACAGCTCCTGGACACCTCATGCTGAACTTCCCTCACCTCTCTATCAAACACCACTTGTTTTCACTCAGACTTTAGGGGAACTCACCCACTTTGTCTCACTTCTAGGTGAACATGTAAGAAGAGCCAGGTGGCTACCAGCAAGGCATAAATCTCTCCTAACAGACCTCTCAGGATCAGAGAGATTCATCATGATCCTCTGTCATTTCCCCAGAGCCAGATCCTGGTATGCAATGCAATTTATAGAGAAGGTTTACACCTTCAGGCGCAAATGAGCTTTACAAAGAGACTCTGCTAGGTACAGTGTCAATTCATGCTCTGAGGTACCTAAGATGCCCTGAGGAAGGCACAGATCATGCTTTGTCTAGAGGACACCTAGAAGGTTCCATCTGAGATGGCATGCAACAGCTCCACAGACAGCCACTCACACAGATGCTCAGCAGTAGCTGTGGATGTCTGCAAGAGCTTCTGCATCAAAGGCCACTGTAAAACACATCCTGTTTGAGCCACATTTACAGCACCTCACCTCTCCCTGTCTTCAGATCTCCCTTCCACCCTTCTGACCCTACACTCTGTTGCACAACTCAGCCTCTCACCTTCCTGCAGGTACATCACAGCCTGAGAGTAGTTCTGTAAAGCATGATGAGTCCTCCCCAGGCTGCTGTAAGACACGGTTTTGGCTACAAGGTCGTTCATCTGCGCCGCGATGCTGAGGTGCTGCTCCTGGTAAACCACCGCCCTCTCGTAGGTGCCCAGCGACTCGTAGGTGAGGCCCAGGTTGCCGTAGGCCCGGCCCTGCCCGGCGGGGTTGTTGGTCTCCTCGGCGATCTGCAGGTCCAGCTGGTGGTACTGCAGGGCTGTCTCGTACTCGCCCATCTGCTGGTAGACCCCTCCCAGGCCGCAGGCGGCGTCGCTCTCCAGGGCTCGGTCCTTCATCTCCCGCGCGATGTTCAGCTGCCGCTCCAGGCACGAGATGGCTTGCTCGTAGTTGCCCAGCTGGCTGTGCAGGCTTCCCAGCTCCCCATAAGCCTGGGCTTTGTTAAATGCTTCCCCCAGCTCGTGTGCCACTACAAGCCTCTTCTCGAAGCACACCAGAGCCTGCTGTAAATTTCCCATAGCCCTACAAGGGAAGAAAACAGCAGTGTTTATTTTGCCGGAATTTCCTTGAGAGAAGGTGTTTTGCCATTTCCCCTGGAGGCCAGCTCAAACCTTCCAGTCAGAGGCTTTGCCCCAGCAGACATCCCCAGCACTTTTGAATCAACCTCCTCCTCCTCCAGGTGTCATCAGCTTGGTAATTTGAGCTGTCAGCAGAGTCCTCAGCATCCACAGGACTCTTAACTCACTCCTGTGTCACATCACTGTGTGTGTGTGCCCAGGGCCTCAAACACACCCCATCAGTACCACACTGCATGGACTGTACTTGTACTTCACTGACATCAGAACACACGTGCAGCTCCTTACCTGTGCCCACTGCCCAAGCCTCGGTAGGCCTTTGCCTGATCTTGCATACGGTTCAAGCTTTGAGCCACAGACAGGTACTGTTCATAATACTTTATAGCTTCCTCAAAATCTCCCAGAGCCTCATAACAATCTCCCAGGTTCCCATACGCTCGGCCCCGATCTAACACGGATTCATTCCCACTGAGCTGCTGCAGCATGGCCAGCTGCTGCTCAAAGTAGCCAATCGCTTCCTCCATGACATTCATGTTCATCTTGGTAATGCCCATGTTACCGTAGACCTGGGCTTCAATGCTGGGGTCCTTCAACTTCTGCCCCAGCTCCAGCTGTTCTTCATAGCACTTGAAGGCCATGGTGTACTTCCCAAGTGACATATACACTGCAGCAAGGTGACCGTGTGCTCTGCATTCACCCGACATATCCCCCAGCTCCTGGTACACCTCCAGCTCCTGCGTGTGGTAACCTAAAGCCTTGTCACACTTCTGTACCATCCTGTATGCAGAGCCCAGGGCTGCATAGGCATTGGCTTCCAGTCTCCTGTCTTTAACGTGATGGGCTAAGCTCAACTGCTGCTCATAAAATTTTATTGCACCATGTACATCTTTTTTACAGACAAAAATATCCCCCAAGTTCCCCAGAGCTCGGAATTTGGCCTGGGAATTGTTCAGAGACTGTGCCAGGGACAACAGGTACTTCTGACACTCCTCTGCTTTGCTGAAGTCCATCAAGGCTTTGAAGGCCAGGCCCAGGTTGCAATAGGCTTTGGCTTGGCTCAGCTTGTCGTGAAGATCCTTCGCTAAAGCAAGATCCTGCTCGTAGTACTTAACAGCTTCCTCGTAGTTTCCGAGGCAGTAATGGGCATAGCCAAGGTTGTGGCAAACTTTCCCCTCGCCTTCCATGTCCTGCAGCTCTGGGGACAAGCGCAGGTACTGCTCGTAGTACGGGGCCGCCTGCACGAACTCTCCTCGCGTGCAGTGGAAGTTGCCCAAATTGCTGAGGGCCCTCGCTTCGCTCTGGATGTCCCGCAGCTCCCGCGCAATGTTGAGATGATTTTGGTAATGCTGCAGAGCACGGTCGTGAGCGCCCAGCGCCTGGTAAGCGACAGCCAAGTTGCCATGTGTGGATGCCTGAGAAGCACGGTCGTTGACTTCCATGGAGATCTGCAGCTCCTGCCGGTGGTACTTGACGGCCTGGTCGTACATGCCCAGGGCGTTGTAGGCGTTGCCCATGTTGCCATAGGCCCGGCCCTGGGCCGCGTAATCGCTCAGCTCCTGCGCTATGGACAGGTGTGTCTTGTGCAGCCGCAGCGCCGTGTCGTAGTCGCCTTTCATCTGGTGAATGATTCCTGGAAAACAACAGAAACCAGCTCAACAAACACGGTGCCCTGTACTAAACCTCTGCGGCACCCTGCACACCAGGACTGCCTGCAGCCCGGACCCTTCCCTGGCTCTTCACAGCCCTTCTGAACAAACTGCCTCCTTGCTTCTAACAGGGAAAGCCCAGGGAAGGTTTAGGTTTCATGTTGTACAAAAGCACCCATTCACCACAACAACCAGACAGTCTGGCCCTATAAAATTGCTGTTTATTTCCAGAAGCAATACCTGGTAGCTCCAGAGCTCAGACTTGACACATTGAGTGAGACAGCATTGCAGATGCTTTTCAATTTCAGTGGAATCATCTTGAATTTGTTATGAGACATGGGAACAGGAGCTCTGATTCTGCTGATGATACCACCTACACTTCAATTAAACTCGGTGCTAATAATGCCTGTGGCTACTTTGCAAACACCTGTGAACAAGCCTGGAGGTTTGGGAGTCACTGAAGGAGGCCTTGCAAATGTTTTTTACATTAATTGCAAAAGCTTCAAGAGAAAATATCTGGCATCTTTGGGCAACATGATGAGCACATGAAAAGAGGTACAGAAGTTCTCTTGGAGCTGCAAAAAGGCAGCAGTGAGAGACTTTAAACTGTGTTCTATTAATAATGTGAAGTGTCTTCTCCTCATCCTAGTGGGAACCCTTAAAAGCTGCAGAGTCTGCAAAGCCTGGTCTCCACATGGAGCCTGAGTGTTTGGAAATACCAGATGCTTTGCGAAGGTTGAGAACCTGAGACTTCTGGTTAAACTCCACATCTTGTGAAAGGCTGACAGCTTGTGCTTCATCCTCAGTCCATCACCTCCTGCTCACCTCATCCCAGAGTGCAGAGTATCTCCCTGCAGAACACTGCAGCAGCTGGGCTCTGTTACAGTCCCTGTCTGCCCTGCTTAACACTGGATCACACACTTAAGGGTGCTTTCCATCTGCATCAGGGAAATGCAACAGAAAATGTCTGTTGCTTCAGCAGGGAGGCCAACTCTAACATTCTGGCCTAGAAACACACATTTAGATACATTTTTTTGCCTGTCAGCATGGTTATTTTGATGAGGTTTTGTTTTGCATGTGGATTAGATGAAAGAGACAATTAAAACTTGACTTTTTGATTGGTACTGGATGCATTTTAAACAATAATAAATTGTCTCAACAAGAACTACATGTTCCCTTTCTCCAGTATAACTTAACTCTGACAGAGAAGACAAAAAATACAGCCAAATAACAGCTGAAACGTGAGACCCCGTGCTCAGACACTAGGAGAACTATTCTAACACAAAGTGTGGAGTGGCTGAGTCAGCATACCAACTGAAAGTTATATTTAGGCTATAATCCAACAGTGAAAAACATTCTCTGCTGCACCAGTCCATCTCTCACATCTGTGTCTCGCCAGGACTGCAGCCACAGGGTCCCCAAGACAAGGTCCTACACTGAAGAGGAGATGGGGAATGTAGTTTGTGCTTTGCTGCTCATGCAAGGCCTCCTGTCCCAGCCCTCCTGCCTGCTGGGTGCTGTCACATTAACACAAACCTTGTTCAGCCTCACTGCTCTCTCATGCTAAGCTGCCCACAAGCATTTTTGCATCACAAACCTATTCTGCCCCAAGGATCTGCCTCAATTTGTGTAAAGGAGGAGATCTGCAACACTAATTAAAAAGCTGTGACTGTTTTGTTTTCTGCAGCTCCCCTTATCTTCTTCATTCAGCTCCTGAAGACTCAGCTACTAAGAGAAATTAAGTAATTCATCAAGCTCTTTTCAATTACCTGCTGTTGATAACATCAGAGTACAATTAGCATCTACAAATGAACCAAGTGCCAACTGCCAAGCAGAAACAGGAGCTGATTTACAGCGTGGGGCAGCCTGCAAGGGCTGGGTTTCAGGGGCTGCCAACAAACACTTATTTTGCTATCCCAGCACCAGCCCTGCTTTGCAGCTCCCAGCCAACTGAGAACACATCCCAAATAACAGCTGGAACACTGGCAGCACAACTGCCACAGCCATGGCAGAGATGGAAATGCATCCTTGGTTGCTGCCACATCTGGTGCTGTGAGGCAGCAGGAGAAACAGGCTTCACTTCAATGGAACTCAGTCTCTCCCAGCCTGCCAGCAGCATGCCAATGCTGCTCCTTAGGAGAAGGCAGGACTCCTACACCCTAGTATTTCAATGAGTATATTTGGAAAAAAAACCTTAAGATTTGATCCATGTGTCTCTCAACTTACAAGGCAGCAATGTATCGACAGATCCTGCTGACAAGCTCCCAAAGAAATGGCCAAGTAACAAACCACATCGCTTCTTGCATTAGTGCAAGAATTACAGTTATTCCTAACTCCTGAAGAGCTCCTCAAATGCATTTTCTCTTTTCATTTCCCTTTTGCTGTGAGTTTGTGCTTTCTAGTGTTTTTCTAAGGAATTTAATAATTGAACACGGAATATGGTACAGCAGCACACAATCTGCCAAGGGCCTGTTTAATTTATTAAGGCAGCCTGGTGAAACTGGGTGACTAAGAAGATAGCACACAGCAGACCTTGGCCATCCTAGCAGCAGCTCTGATAGTCTCAGCATTCCATGACAAATTCTGCTCTGTGTCAGGGCCTTACCTAGATTGGAGGAGGCTCTGCCTTCAGCAGCTCGGTCCTGCAGGCTCTCAGCAATGTGCAACTGTTCTTCATGGTACTGCTTAGCCCTCTCCAGGTCTTGCATACATCTAGCTGCATGGCCCAGGCCAGCATAAGCTCTCATTTCAATGGCCTTCTCAGCCAGCTCCTGGGCCAACTCCAGCACATAGTTGTGGTAGGACATGGCTTTGTCGAAGTTCCTGCGGTAGTGGTAAGCACTGCCCAGGTTGCTGTAGGCTCGAGCTTCCTCCCGCTTGTTCCCCAGCTCCTTGGCAATCTTCAGGTGTTGCTCGTGGCACTGCACTGCGTTTTCAAAATCCCCCATTGCAATGTACACTGCCCCCATGTTGCCCAGCTCCCGTGCCTCGGAGAGCTCATCTTTGGACTGCTTGGCGAGGAGGACACACTGCTTGTGGCTGGCCAGGGCGTTGGGGTAGTCCCCAATGGCTGTGTACACGTGGCCCAGGCTGCTCAGTGCTGAGGATGCTGCCTGCAGGGGTAAGGGAGACAATGTAAGTACAAGCATTCCTGGCAACAAGTCAGATGGCCCCAGCTCTAGAAATCAAAACCATGAGAGGCCATTCTGGCGAAAGAATGTGACTACCAACCAGAAAACCTGCTCTCTGCAGCTCTAAACTGTTCAGGGCAGCTTCTGTGGAGACAGCAGGAAGGGATGGGATTGACTTGGGAGGACATGGGTTGGACTACCTCTTCCTTTGATGTGTACAGTGTGTGTTTGTTCCTGGCAGGGGAGGACAGCACTACAAAGATGCAGAGACTACTGAGGAGACAGAGAGAGTGATTGCTCCAGTTACCAACATCCTTCCACACCTCTGCTTCACCAAACACACCATGCTACAAAGAGCACAGCTCTTACTGTGCAGCATCCTGAGCCCCACACAACCTTGGGAATGCAGAAAAGACAACAGCATTTCAGTAGCTGGAGCCTCTGTCCCTTAGGCACCTCTCACCTAAATATAGTACTGTGAAAACCGAAGTTCCTATCACCAAGAAACAGCTGTATTTAATAAGAGAAATTATCAGAGAATCAGATTCTTTTGCCCCCTGCATCTCCCAGGATGCAGACCTGCCTTCCACCTGGCAGAGCCAGAGCTCCCAGCCAGTCAGCAGGGCAAGGAGCCAAGGGCAGGGATTGCTCCTCACACCCCTGCTGCCTCAGCAAGGCTGCTCACTCCAGCCTGCTGGCCCCGACTCCTCTGCAGCTCCTGCATGTGCATTTCCTTTGCTACCCAGCTGCTGCTGTGACCCAGTTCCAAACCTCCCAAAAGGAGCTGTCAGGGTGAGGGCAGCAGCCAGCCAAGGGCTGCCACTGATGGCCCTTGGGCAGTGCTGGCATGGCCCCAGCCCCTCCTCAGTGCAGGCCAGAGCAGCTGCTGCTGGTGTGGCCACAGGCAGAGCTGGGACTGGGTCCTGCTCCATGCTGGTCAGACTGGCTGCAGAACTGGGGTGGTCTGGCCCTGGACAGGCTCTTCAGCAGCACAGTGACATAAATTCTTGGCTGACAATGTGAGGGAGAGCTCTTAGAGGGTTTGATGGGGCCTGTTTGGAGGCTGCTACAAAACCAACACAAAAATTATTGCTCCGAATTGGACTCCATTTTTACACAAATCTTCATGAAGCTTAATATATACAGAGTATTGAGTCATTTGCAACCTAAGAAGGGAAGAAAAGGGAAAAAAACAGATACATGCAGCCATCTTCCACAGGCCCAGACCGAAGTGGGGCCCATTACAGGCCTCAAGATGCATCAGAGCTCCCTTCGTCCTGATAGGAAGCAACGTGCCCACTGCTGTGGAACAAGGCAGCAGCACCCCCTGGGCCAAGTCAAGCCCAGTACAATGCTGTGAGAACTGACCCAGCCTGGAAGTTCAGGAATTCTGGAAGACTGGCCACCACCAGCAACAGAACTTCTGTTATTGCTGGGAAGAGAACAGAAATGTCTTTCTGGAAAACAAGGAGTCAGTGAAATCTGGTGTCTCCTGGGGCTGCTAAAATAAAAAAAGTGGACATCCATGCGTGCAGATTGCTGAAGAGATGAGCTCTGGCCAAGAGCCATCAGGCAGAGACTCAGATGATGTTAATGGGCTATGGCTGGGGAAAAGAGGCATAAATGGAAAGCAGCAGATCTCAGATTGTGTGTGCACAAGAGAAACTTGACAGAAGCAGGGACTGCGTATCCCGCACATGGGAAGAAATCTTTAGGATGTCTCCTAGAATGGGAAGCAGATGATAGGAATTGAAATTTGTGAGGCTGGAAATGTTTATTCTTAGGGCTCCTAATCCCTTAGCCCAAGAGCATGCCCGAGCTCACATTAAAGACCTAGAATGAAGGGTACAAGCTTGGCAACCATTCTCAGAGCATGCAAAAACACTTGGCTGACATGCCTGAGTGCCCAGGGCTGGATTATCTAAACCAGGATGTGGCAGGAGGACTAGTGAAGCAGAAAAGAAAAATAAGTTGAAGGAGACAAAAAGAGAAATAGAAAATAAAGGGTGAAGAACTGATGAAAAATAACACAACTTGATCACAAAGCTGGGGCCGTTTTGTTTTTTGTGGCTCACCCAGACAGACAGACAAGGCAGGAAGGCCACCTCCACCCTCTGATGTGTCCTTCATTCCAATGGTCCTCATGTTTCATTCTGCACTAGCTTCCACAGTTACCTGACCTGAGAACAGCCCTGCTCAATCCTCTGGGAGTCAGCATGAGGACAGCCTGTGGCACTCCCGGCTCCCCCAGGCTGGGGCTGATTTGTACAGCAGCAATCCCCCAGCAAGATAACCATCAGTGCTCTATTTGCTCTGGGGGCAGTAAGGGGAGCTTGCCCTTACAGCAGTGTTTAGGAACAATTTGGTTTTAACATCTGCTGGGAGACTCCAGTGACTCACTTCAAGGGATTAGGAATAGCTCTCCAGAAGACAAATTCATAACTGCGTATTTAATAAAATCCTTCACATTACAGGATCCACTGGGAACCCCAGCTGGCTCAGCCCCAAGAGGGATGGGTGTTCCCACGTCAGTGGCAGAGGAGCCCTGTTGTGGCAGGGAGAGCACACGGCTGACACATGGCAAACAGACTCCATCTCTGCTAGCACACACCTCTGCTTGGTAGCAGGGTGATGTGAGACTGCAGCTCCATACCACAGGGGGCTTGCAACAGCAAACAAAGAAAATCAATGTTTTATGTATCTGACAAAGACAAATTTTACAGTGGGGGTTGCTTACACCTCCAATTAAGCAATTTATCACTTTAATAGAAAGCAGATTCTTCTGCCATTGAGCTGAGGCACAGAAGGGAGCTCTGAAAAAGATTTCTAAGTGCTCTCTTTCTCTCAGAAGCAACAGCCAGCTCAGGTTTTTCAGCTGAGTAAGGCAGAGTCTGATGTTAAGCAGATGTGCATCACAGAATGGCACCTGGCAGTTTGGAGAGATGCATTCCTTAGGCATTTCACCCTTGTCAGAGAATGGTCATTTCCCAATCATGTTACATTTAAACAAGTCTTCACCTGAGTGCACAGCCTGCTTAAATAAGAACACTCTATAATCATTCTGAAATGGACAAGGTAATGGAAAATGTTCTGCCTGGTATCTCACTGTAAGGCACCCTTAATCCCTGAACACAGACACTAATTAAGACTGATCAGAGATGGAGCATGCCCTGCTTCATGCTGCTTCTTTCAACTTCCCTTCTCCCTCTGGGCACAGAGTAACAGCAGCTTGATCCTACAGATGTAGTGGAACCGTACCCAGCAGATAACCATGCATATTCATCCCAGCTGTACTGGGGGCAGGCAGCAGCACCTCTGAAAGCCAGAGCACCTCCTCACCCACACCCCACCACCCCTCACCTGCATGGCCTTGCTCTTGAATGCAAGGAAAGCTGTGCTGGTTCATTGAGAGTGCTCTGAGGGTACTGAGGGGAGCAGATTCTTCCAGAACAGACACAGAGCTCTGAAAGCACAGGCTGAGTGCTGTGGGTGTCACCACACTCAGTAAAATCTCACTGTGCCCTACACTGCTGGAACTGTTCCAGGTAGGAAGGGCTCAGGATAAATGACACCAGGGACACATCCCAGCTCCTTCTCTGCAGGAGCTGTTTGTTTTACAGGTAAGGACCAAGCAAGTGCTGTGTACACAAATAGGACAGCACTGTGATGGGAGTAGTTCCAGGACCTGCTAAAATGATAATTTGCTGTAAATTGCACTTTATCTCCACTTCTATTAAGCCCCTTCATCATTTCCTCAGAATCCACAGGTATGCCTCAGCCTGGCTTGGACAATGCCTGATTTATGCACAGACAAGCCTCACATCCAAACAGAGCAGGTGCCCCATCAAAATTAAAACTTGTCCTTCTCTCCTCCCTTCAAGGTGAGGCTGATGTGCCAGTGCCACATCTTGCTGCTTCCTTTGTATGCCATGCTTTTGAAAATCAGAAAGGAAGCAGCAGGCAATATCCTCCCCTCTTATACATGATCATACACAGAAAGAAGGAATGGATTTGCTTTTAGGCAATTATTTCCTGGGGGCAAAACACACCAAAATCAATATCCCTGACAATCAATATCCTTAGTTATTTGTAGAAGGTCTCACTCTTTAACAAAGAAGCTACCAAAGAGCAAACCCCAAAAAAGCCAGAGCCATGGAACAGAAGCACTAATATCTGAAAGCCTGAAAGGAGCTTTGTATCTACTAACTGAAAGAGAACAACCAGGAATTAGTGACACAATAGAAAGACTCAAAATACACAGTATAAAGAGATGGTCCTGGCCCCCACTTGATTAATGGGTAAAATTCACAGAGCTGCTGCTCATGACAGAGCCTGCCATGGACTGTGCTGACAATTTGCTCCCAGCCCACTCTGTTCCTACTTGCTCAGGAAATTGTTAATGTTTCAGAGGACTTCTCATTCTCCCTGTTCCATGGCAGAAGTATCATACAAAGTACATGTATCCAGGCAAACCTGAGCAGCACTGGGGGGTTGACTGCCAGACCATTCACAGTTGCTCCTCTTCAAGAGGAATGCTGACTCTCACCTGCTCATTTGGAGATCAAAATAATGCTGACTCCATCTCCTCCATCATCATTTAGGAGCAAGGTGCCTAGCTCTGCCTAGAACACTTGTAAAAGTAAACCTGAGCTACACCCTTAACAGAATAGTTTTGCAAATAGTTTTGACCAAGTTAGCAGGGTTTTGCTGGAAAGCTGAAGCAACAACTATTTCATTCAATTTTTTAGGA
Organism: Passer montanus; assembly: GCF_014805655.1. Lineage (NCBI taxonomy): Eukaryota > Metazoa > Chordata > Aves > Passeriformes > Passeridae > Passer > Passer montanus. The sequence continues at coordinate 3,574,261 of NW_024370263.1, read as the reverse complement.
GTAAATCTGCCTGTCACTCGTACTGACCAGGCTGTTCACTGTGGGAACTGCTGCAACACCCCTCACCATGTGGGTGGGGACCTGGGGGAGTGGGCTGCCTTTCTGGGTGGGCTCTGCAAAGCTCCACTCATTCCTCAAAGAAATCACACAAAAAACACCAGACTAAGAACATGGCAAAGGAGATCTCATCACTGAGCCTACACATCACCTGGGGCTGATCTATCTTTACCCCAAGTAGCCCAAATTTGGTCGCTTTCTGGATATAATCTGAAAGGCTCCAGTGTGCAATCACTTTAGGGAGGATGGCTGACTTGACATTTTTAGTGGTGATGTAAATATTCCTCATTTAAAACCACAAGCTTCTCCATGGTGGTGACCCTGAGGAGTGACTCATACCCTGGTCAAAGTCAGGAAGAATAAGTCAGCAAGTCACAAACTTGGATCTAACAAGTTCAGAGCAGGCAAAGAAAATATCAGCTCCTACAGCAGTGTGCTGGCCTGTGCAACCCTTTCTACTCTTGTTCATAAACTGGACATCCCCTCTCTGCAAACTCAATACAGAGGAAAAAGCCCTGGCTGAAGTGGACCTCCTGAAAATGTAGAGAGTGCTGCAGCTCTTGCATGAGTTTTCTGCTTCGTTTCTTTTACTGCAGCCAGGTCCAGGCCTTAGCAGCATGCTGAGCTTTGCAGACACTGTGAAAGTAAAACCAGAAGACTGCATTTCCTTCAGCTAAAATCCATGTGCTGTGGAGGTCAAATAGGGACATTTAAAGGAGATCCTCAGGAAGTATTACATTTCCCTCTTGAGTCACAAGTCCAAACAAAACAAAGCATATGGCCTTTTAGTGCATTCCCAAATTTCCTGCACCAGTCAGACTTCTCTTCCTTCTGCTTAATCCTATCACTTTTGAACCAGACAAACCTGTATGAATCCTGTCAAGCTGACTACAAAAACCTGCTAAAGACAGAAAGAGAAAGGCAAAGAATTTATACATTCAGATATAAATCCAAATGCTGACGGTCAGGCTCTAAGGCTGATTCACATCACTGAACTCATCCTTTGAGGCACGCAGGTGATTCAGTCCAAGCTGTAATGCAGCACTAGTGGACCCACAATTACAAATAAACTCCAAAGGTAAGTGTTCTCCCAGCAGCTGGCACTCAGCCTTCCTCCAGGGTACAAGGCAGTCTGCCCTGGATCCCTAATAAAGCAAGACTGCTGTCTGCACTGAGAGGCTGGAATCATTTCCTCATCACAGCCTGTCTCTGACATCTCAGTCTATGTTTCCAGGCATGACAAACTGCTTTAGCCTGAAGACTCTTTCCAGTTCTCATTTGTAAGGTATTTATATCCTGTCCTCATTTTCCAGATTGTTTGCAAATATAACAAAACAACTGTGGTCGTAAGATTCTCAGATTTTTCCTTTCTGAAAAATGTGGCAGCCCCAGGGCCAGACCACCTCTTTGTATGGCTGAGAGCCACACACATCCCACAGGCAGGGACACTGCCATGGGCTCCCTCGTGCTGCAGCTCATGAATGGATGGGATTCTCCACACTCCATCCAAGACTGCTGGTAAGGAGCACATCCTCTATGAGATCTAACTCAGAAGAACAGAAAAAAACCATTCTGCTGCTCCAAACCAGAATTCATACAAGTTCAGGGAGAAGGCTGAATCCATACAGCCCTGCTCTTGACTGAAGTGGCTTTACAGACAAAGCAGGGCTGGAGGGACACCTGGAAAGCATTTCCCCTTCCCCTCAGGAAAGGGCAGAAAACCTTGGCTTTACAGAATTTAGAGATTTCATTAGAAAGGAATGATCTATCTTTCCTTCTGCATCTCCTTCTGGAAACAAGAGGGTGAAATTTGATCTTTGATTTGCACAGCCTGAAGCAAGGAGCTGCACTTTACCAAATGTGGGAGCTTTATAAAGTTTCATTGCTTTGAAGGGGACTGGGAAAAACGACCAAAACTGCAAACCTAAATAACTACCAGTGGCTGAGCTGCTCACAAAGTATGTTCAGACAGCTGCAGAATGTTCAAATTCTCAACTGAATCCAACCAAGGATTATGTCTGCCCCAGTAACCATGCTCCCTCATACTCCAGGGATGCCAGGGCTTGGTGACCCCTCCCAGCCATGGCTCCAGGTACATCCAGCTCCATGGCAATGCCTTCTGTAGGAAGCAGAGCACTCAGCTGGATTCTGGAGTCTCCTGGGCTGCAAGCCCGTGGTTTCTCTTTCCAGTGGTAATTTCTGCATTCTGGTATTTTGCCTGCCACACAAGAACCCCCACAGATATGCCAGAGCAAGGTGACACAGAAAACCCGCCAAAGCCTGCTTAATAAACATCTTTCTTCTGTGCTACTTAACTACCCAGTTCTAATTATGATCTTCATCATCCCCATTTCCTGCAAATAGTCAGCCTTTCTGAACAAAATCTGCTGAAGCGGCAAACATGAACTCTGCCTTACATTTGCAATCGTTTTTAAAAGCATCTTGAGACAGCAAAACCTGGCTCATCAACATACTGAGCACACCCACCTGCTGCAGAGAATTCCCAGAGCCACAGATGCTCATGGAGATGTCCAGGGCAGCAGCCAGAGGCTGATACAAAGGGTCAGTAACAAGAGGGCACTGAGCCCCAGCAGTTCTGCACCTTTTCCTTCCACGAACAGCTGCTTCCAGAGGGAGGTGGGAGGAAATCCCTTCAAAACCAGGCCAGGAATGATTGCTGCAAGCTGTTGGTCATCATGATCAACCCAGGGGCAAGACAGTACTGACACAGTCTGTCAGCTCTCTGCCCTTCCCTCAGCCACACCCCTGAGAAAAGGGGCACCAGAAAGTGCTCAGCTGCACCTTCATGCCAGCCCTAGGGAGAATTCAGGGCTGCAGACAATCCTCTTTCTCACCCAACACTTCTGTTCACTCCTGCATGGTGAACAGAGATGCTGCACCCCAGGGAAAGGCTCAGCTCAGCTCAGAGCATGCCTGCCAGCCAGCATAGAGGGGCTGCCAGCACCCAGTGGCTTTCTGGCAGCAGCATCCTTCCCAAGAGCTCCACGCTGGCAGCACAAGCCCTCATTTCATGATGGTTAGTTTATGATCTTGCCATACTGCCCTGCTATTTCTGAACAGCGGGGCTGTAATCGAAGGCGTCTGAGGGCCCAGGAGAGAAGGGAGCTATTAGACTGAGGGTTCCTGTGGTGTCCATGGCCTCTAGGGCAGGATTCAAGCACAGCCTTTGTGAGGGTTTGGACACTGGACCCAAGAAGGGGCTCCACAGCTTTCCCTTTCCTGTCCATTTCTCCTTGTCAGCCACTCATAGCTCCAAAACTCAAGTGTTACTTCTCTAAATGAAATGGTCTGGAAGGAACACAGGGCCTTCAAAATGGTCATCAAGAAGGGCCACCCCAACCTGTCCCTAGAAATCACACATCACTGGCTCTACACTGGCACTCTGGCCTTACAGAATTCCTAAAACAACATAGTTCTGGACACCTGAGCTAGCAATGAAAAGGGACACAGGGGACTAGTGTTACAGGCATTGAAAGATTTCACATTTGCATTTTGATTCCATTCTTTCCTCTGATCCTGGCATAGCTCATCAGCTGCATAATCCTTGTCTAAATCACAGCTTGTGATATGGCATCAACACACCCTACCTACATGAGTTACCTGATGGTTTCCAGAAGATTAGGCTACCTGGTGCTAAAACCAAAGCAATTAATTCAGAAATAGAGTACAGACATAACACTCAGCACCTGCATTATGGGCTGGTGTAACTGCAGCCCTTAGACCATTCTGAGGAGAAACAGGCTGCAAGCTTCCGCTGCTCATCAGAGCCAGCTTTTGTGACAAGAAAAAGACAACAAGCTAAAATAATGTGATGCAGTCTTCCCTGCTAACATCATCTGCCACTCCTCCTCTGGCACATTCCAGCACCTTGGCTGCTGCTTTGGGGAACCTCTCTTTGTACAACTCCCAGCACTTTCATGAGCAATAAGCAGAGACTGGAAAAAAAGAGCAGCAGCCCAAGCTACCAGAATGGGATTTCCTTGGCAAGTGAACTGCTGGACAGTAGTGCTGACATTTCATACAAAGAGCACAACACATGTCACAAGAACATGAGGCTGCTGCTGCTCTAGGACAGGGCTGTGTCTCTTTATCCATCTTTATCAATCAGCAAGGAACTAAAGATTACATTTCAGTCTGCTGCAGCCAGGTCTGCTCACAGTGGAGCTTCTTGTTCTTGCTCAGTGGCAATTACCCCTGCACAGGCAGCAGTTCCTTCCTGCAGGACAGGAGTGGGTGAGCTCCAACAGCCTGCAGCTGGCTCTGAATGAGAGACGAAAAGACAAAACCAGGGGCCCCACCAGCCCAGGAAAGTTTTATTTTCCACCTCTGCATGAATTGCAGGGCCTTAGTTGGAGCTGGTGCCAAGAGAGATGCCCAAAGATCAGCTCCTGAGATGCACACAGGCCCTGAGCCGGGGTCCTGCAGCCCACTGGCCATGTGTTCCCTCTGAGCTCAGATGGGCTGTGAGCACCCTCCTCACTCAGGATGGGATGGCTACACTTTGTACTGCTGCCATGGGGCCACACAATGAGTGTTGCCCACCCTGCCACAGTGACGTGGCTGAAGCAGGGACAAGTGTAACTACAGACCTAGCTCATTTGAATTTCCCAACCAGCTACTGAAGCTGGTAAAAAAATCCAACCCATTCCTTACCTGAGATGGCTGTTTCATGGTGCCCCTCCCAGCACCTCACTAAGAACCATTCTTCTCCCTCACCTGCACAGACCAAACCCACACTTGTGTTCAAGCCCCCAAATTCCCTCTTAGAGACACTACAGGTATGGCAAATCCCAGCAACACCTGCCCCGTGCTCTCTCTGGACACAAGTACAGCAAAACAGCTCTAACTTTACCCACATTGACTGAAAGAGAAAATGGTCTGCCTGGACACATAGCCTGTGTTTGTAACAGGAGCTGCACAGACTCCCTGTGCTAAGGAAGAAAAATATGTAAAATCTTGAGTCTCTGTGAGCAGCTGAGATGCTTTCCTGCTCAGCTGACAGCTCCCTTCTCCTGCATGGGGGAGGACAGACCTGAATGCTCCAAACAGACCCTCTGCAACATCCTCCTCCATTTATGGGCAGCACTACCCAGCAAACATTTGTTCCATCAGCCTCAGAACCCAACAGCCCCTCCAAAGACAGCAGTATCCTGTACAAAGGAGCACTTTTTACCTTTTCTGCCAATTCTCTGTACAGTCAGGGGTAAAACAATTACCTCATTACAGTCACACACCAAATTCCCTTCTGCTGGAATTCACATCAGCCCTACTGCAACTTTATAACATTTGCATTATAAAAATGTCTGCAAAGGAGGCCAAGAAAAACAGCTTTTTGTTCAGAGGAAGCTCTGTGGTCAAGATGATGTCATCAGAAAGCGCCAAATTAATTTCCTGTGGTTACATCCTACAGGAAATCCAAGAAGCTCAGCTTTCTTGCTAAACCAAGTAGTCATTTGTTGTCAATAACTGTTAATTATGTGCCCAGATGTGTCATGAACTAAGGACTATTACCATTAGCCCTCATTCCCTGGACTCCCCTCAGTGAGATCTGTTTAAATCAATGGGCTGAAGACCAGGCAAAATGCTCCAGCCCCACATCCCAGGTCAGCCTGGGGCTGCTGTGCTCTTGCCAGACATCAACTCCCCTGCTGCTGCCTCCATGCCCCACAACAGGGGATGAAACCCATGGGGATGCTCCATGGGGCAAGAAACCCCACGGAAGAGCAGCAGCCACACAGGTCACTCTGACAGCAGCAACAGGGACCCTGATCAAGAAAACTCCAATGACAAGTAACAGCTTTTCTGCTCTTCATGAACAGAAACAAGGAAATCAGGAGTTATTCAGAAGGTTTTCCAGCTGGTAAAATAATCAAGAAAATGTCTAGGAAGTCCCTCCCCCAGCCACAGTCCTTCCACGACCTACTGAAAGGTGCATTTTTCCAAGGCTTACTTGATATTTAACTTACCAAGTTAGTAAAGCCGTAAAGCATTCAGCAAATTCTAGCAGATTTTTTCCACAACTTGCCAATGGGAAATTGATCTTCCTCAGCTTTTAGATCTCCCCCAAAACCACTAGTGCTTACATGAATTCTCACCTGCTCTGCTGTCATGCAATCATCAGTCTCCATTTTCCCACTCACAGTAGAGGGGAATCCCTGGAGCAGGGGATAGGTTTTATATCTGTGCACTAAAATATGATTCTGTCCTTACAGTGAACTTTCAGCAGAAATGCCTCGGGACAGCCTCCTCAGTCCATGCAGCCCACTTCCCTGCACTGGCAGGGAGCCCAGCATAATTGAATGGTCAAGGCAAAGCAGATCCTGCACAATTTGTTTTCAGGTTTGCATGGGTTCTTTTTGCTCTCACTGGCGTTTAGACTAAGTTTATTTTATGCAAACACTGGGGACAGGGATCTTGCCCATTTCTTGGCAGGAAAAGGCACAAGTTAGGGTGCAGTTTAGCAGAGTCCAGGTCAGCAGCACCTGTAACACTGGGAAATGTGCTGAGGACAGCGAGGGCTCAGCTGCAGCAACGTGGTACTGACACTGACCCAGCAGCAGCTCCTGCCCCTGGAGCCCAGAGCCTCTGTGCTGTAGGAACACAGATGGTGAGGGAGAGGGAGGCAAAAGGACCTGCTCAGAGCCCAGAGATGGGGGAGGCAAATGGACAACCCAAGCATCCTGCCCCTCACACTCACTTATCATATCTACTGGTACAAAGATACCTGCTCAGAGCCCAGAGATGGGGGAGGCAAATGGACAACCCAAGCACCCTGCCCCTCACACTCATCATATCTACTGGTACAAAGACTTTCCTTAACAAAAGGCAAGTGGACATCCAGGAGAAGAAGTCACAGCTCCTAAATTCTTGGGGTAAAACAGGGCAGACAGTCAAATCATTTTGATCTCTCTGGAAAACCATGCAGACTACTAGCTTTGACTGTTAAAAAAGCTTCCTACCTCTCTGTCCTTGAGCTTCATGGCAAGCACCAGCTGATGTCTGTGGTTAGTAAGGGCTTCCCGGTAATTTCCTTTGGAGAAGAATGCAGAGCCCAGATTTCCATGAGCTCGGCATTCTCCTGTCTGGTCACCTGTGTCACATGCAAACAAAACAAAGATTAGCTAATACAGGCACTGCTAGAAGCATCCAGTGGAAAGACTGAAACATGGGGTACAAGTGAAGCTCTGGTGTGAGAACCAGCATAAGAACAAACTCATCTTTATGTTTAATACACAGCCAAACTTCCCTCTTTGCTGGCCCTCAAACTTCTACAGTAGCCATCAATCTTATTTTTAGAATTGTTTTATTTCTTCTGTGGCCTAACACCTGGCAATCTTCCATTCCTCCCTGTTTATTCCTTGCTTGACATGGTGAAGGTCAGACAATGGCCAAAGCCTAGAATAAGCACAGAGCATGCCAGCTTTCTCCAGAAAGCAGTTCTGCAGCACAGTTCAGCTCAGATGTTCAAAGTACACCGACAACCACCACGAGAGCAGTCCCTATGCTCTCAGTGAACAGTCCTGGCTCAAGCCTTTGGGCAGCCAGGGCTTTGTCTCACACCTGTCTGCTCTCCTACAGCACCCCACACAGCCAAATGCTCTCACTGTTGTGCAGAACATACTGAACTCAAGAGGGATTTTTGAATTCGTTTATTTTTAAACACTCTTTGTTCATTATTGTTTCACTACTGATTTGTTCCTTCCCTGGCTACTGCCCCAGAATCTCAGAGTGAGTACTTTTGTCCATCAAATATTTGGAAAAGCAGATGGCTTCATTTGAGACTCATGTAAGGTTTTGAGCCCAAGTCAACACAGGGAATAAGAGCAACTCTCACATACATGACATCAGGTAATTAGAAGACCCTGGAAAACCTTAGCACACCCACTGATCATCTGCCCCTTCACACAGGCAGGTTAACAGGGATGCACAAACCTGCAGCCTGCACATTTCAGAAGCTTCAGATGGGATTTAGCAGCTTGTGAAAACCCACAGCAACCTGAGCATTCGAGAGAGATGCTGATCACTAACCTAGCTCTCGCTTTGTTTCACCAGTCCCCACCCAGCACTCCAGGAGTGAAAGGAGCATTCTTACCTAAACTCTTGGCTACGTCCAAGTCCTGCTGCATGTATCCAGTGCTTTTCTCCGTGTTCCCGAGGGACCAGTACGCGCTGCTCAGTGCAGAGAACACCGACCCCCGCAGCTTCAGGCTGCAAGTGCCAATCTTCAGGGCAGCCTCCAGCACCACCACAGAGGCCCCGTGGTGGCCTGCAGTCAGGAGCTCCTGGCCAATCACAGACACCACAACAAAGGGGCTCTTGTCCAGCTTCATCTTCTGCAGTTGTTGGTAGGTGGGCTCCAGGGACTCTGAAGAGCAAAACCGAAGACAGAGGTACTCAGCCAATCATGATATTTGCATCAGGAATACCTTCACAACTCATCTTGATTTTTTTGTAAACAGATGATACATGAGTTAAAGGCCAGACATTCCAAATTCAACAAAGATTCATTAAGGGAGCTTGGGGCTCAAAGGTACCATCTAAGATCTGGCACATCAAGACAGATCACCTGGCAAGCTGCTGTCTGCCTTGCAGAAAGCACTTCAGGAAGGCAGCATAAAAATAGAGTTTAGAGCAGCATAGAGCAGCCTCATACTGAGCTCTGAAGTCTGGCCTAATGGCAGAAGGAATACAGAAGATATCTGTGGAATTTTGTAGCAAACTGGAAATGGGCCATCTGCAGTGTCTGAGAGCACTGGAGTTTTTGCTCTTTCAGCACAAACCTTCAGATGAATGTCTGCAAAGTCTGTGCCTGTCCAGATACCCAAGGACATGATGTGTGCTAAGAGAGGTGACCAAAACTGCAGAAAGAAGCTGCTCCTTTCTGCTGGAGACAGTGTTCATGTGGCACAATAGCACTAGACCTGCCCCAGTGCTTCGATTTGTCTAAGTGCAGCAGGGAGCACAGTTGATGCACAGCTGCAGGGCAGTCAGCCAGAGATCATCCTGCCAAATTTGGGGATGCTCCCACAGAATACCATATAGCCTGCATTCTAAGCAGCAGCCTTAGTACCTTTGGGTAGCAAATCAAATTGTATTCACCAGGTAACTGCTGTATAGGACAGAAACTTCCAGATGAATTCATTGTAGAGGATGGAGAAAAACACTGTAAAAAAGCAAATACCAACAAGGGTATTTTTTCATTTCAGTGCTCCTTGGCTCCTAAGCCCTGTGGCTCCCAGCACCATCTGCTGAGGAGGACAATTGCCATGTTCCCTCCTGCCTAACAACATTAGGGCACTGCAGCACAAAGCCTGGAAGAGACACAGAGCTAGGAGGAGACAACCCCCTTCCTCTAGAGAAAAAAATCTTGGAAACGGGGACACGATGAAAGAGAGGCAAAACACTGCACAGCTCATATGGCTTCAAGGTCTCTGTGACTGCAAACACTGCTTGAACAGAAGCGAATTAGCAGAGCAGCCTTTTTGCCTTCTGGAGTGCTCTGTTTTCAGAGACAGCAGTACCACAGAAAAGCTGCTGATGTGCTCTTCTGGGGCAAACACTGGCCTGGGGCATTTCAGATGTGCTGCTCCCAACCTAAACATTGTGGGAAGTTGTTCCAGTAACAACACAGCTAGCGCCACAGCAGCACACACCTCTGCCTGCACTGATACTGGAGAAAGGAAAAACGAACAAGGACTCCATGGGAACTGCTGTAAAAACCCAGTTTGACTCATCTCCAGTGCCTCTCAAGCTGGATAACACCATCTTACTGTCCCACTTAACCAGAAAGATAGTTTTTTTGTTCCTCCTGTAACTTCAGGCTCCATACTTGGCATTCTCCTGACTCAGCAGAGAAGCCAAATCTTGAAATCTTTCCCTTCAGGTGTCTTTCCCCTGTCCTCAGATTCTGGGATTAAAGCTCCCAGCTCTGGCTAGCTCAGCAGCAGGTGAGATCTGAGAACCCCCGTGTGCTTACCTCGCATGGGAGACTTCATGGCGGCCTCGACCATGCCGACCAGAAGCTGAAGGCTCTTGGGATCCTGCGCCAGCCCCGAGGCGAAGGCGGCCAGCGCATCCGCATGGCGTCCCAGGTACTGCAGGGCCACGCCCTGACGGAAGTATGCCTGCAGGAACAGAGAACACAAGGCCCATCACTGAGCAGCACAAACAGGCACAAACAGCAGCTCCTGGCCTCGTGCTGGTGGATAAAAGGCCACACCATGGCACTCGGGTTTCTCTGGTCGCGTGGCTACAATCACTGCAGTGCGGTCTGTGAACCCCAGCAGCGTGCACCCCCTCACTGTGATCACCTTTTGAGCTTTAGCAAGGCCTCTGAACTGTTCTGGGGACAAGGGTTGGTCACTTAGAGTAAGGCAAAGCTTTCCCCTTGGACTTGGCCAAATACTATTTCTTAACTACTTATAACCAGATGCTTTTCTCAAGACCCTCCTTTCCAGTCTCAGCTCACACAGCACAGAACCCAGTTTCTCTCTCATCAGCTCTTGCCAACGAGTCCAATATCAACATCCAGCACCAGTAGGGCCCAAAATGTACTGCAAGCTCAAGCTGCAATGAAGCACAACACAAAGATGCAGCCAGGAGCTGAGCCTTCTTTCTCCACTCACATCCACTGAGGCAGACACTGTCCAGCACTGCCCCACTTGCTAAGTGCACTATATACACAACACACACACGTTTGCACTGATCTATACAAGCTTCTTAGACTAAAGCAAGACACTCATCATTCTGAAACGGTTTACAAGATGTTTTATTTTTTTTTTCATTTCTTAATTTTCTAGGAAACCATTTATGGGAACATGCAATACCTTCAAAGTAACTTGTATCTCCTATCACCATGTATTTCCATTTCTACATCAGCAACATCAATATGCAGCTGCAATGCACTCCCAAACAGAGCTCCCAAATCTGCACACACTGGCACACCAGGAGCCTACACACAAAGCAGGAACTTCAGAAACACACTCTGCTCACACAATGAGCACAGGCAAAGTCCTGGCCCAAAGGGTATCCAGAGCTGCCTGGGAGATACTGGGAAAAAGATCATAGAAAACACAATCTAGTATTTACAAAGTACTCAGGTATTTGTAGGACACACATCTGGACACTGTGTTATAAAAAGGTCTTGAATCTTTAAGCACCTTTGATGCCTATTACTCAGGTTTTATCTTCATGCCCAGCTAATACCTTTCAAATGCAAATTTTGCTGCATTTTGAATTCATTCAAACCTATTTCAATAGCACAAACAAAGAGGATTAAGCATTATTTGCATTATTTAAAAGTGCTTTAGGAACCAATACTGTTCCTTGAGATTGGCTCTCTTGGCTAGGACCTCATCACTCTCTCTTGGTCTGTAATAGCAGAGAGATCTGCACTCAAGATACATTAGGTATACATCTGGGAAGTCTTTTTACTTAAACAGGAGAAATCTTTAATTAATTTTTGAACTCATTAGAGCATTCAGGCACTTTTGGACTCCAATCCAGGAAAGCAGAGATTAAGAAAAATCAGAAATGATGTGAGAAATTTAGAGACATGAATATTTAATCTCTTTTCCATTAGTAAGTCTTGATTGTAGAACCCCTTTTAATGAATTCAATGAAAGGAAAATGCTTTTCATTAACCTTTAGTATAAATGTGTTCTTATTGAACAAAACAAGCCACTGTAGTGGAAACCCAATTCATTGTTAACTAGATTACAAGCATGAAGCTTTAAATCAAAGAAAATACAAAGAACTAACAACATGCAGCAGCCACCAAGCACAAGTCCTCCCAGCAGAGTGTGAACTGTCACCTAAATCATGCTGTACACTATTAAGTCTTGTTTTTGCAGAATTACCATCTAATTGCTTTCTTTACTGCCTGATGAGAGGGGGAGTTGGCCACAGCATGACTCTGACTGGGACCTTCCCAGCCCACAAGGCTGCTTGGTCCAGGACAGCAGAAGGTGGGCACGGACACACAGCCACCAGCACCCAGCTCCGTGTGCTGCGTGGGCATCTTCAGCACCTTGTGCTTCACTGGCACATCCTGAACGCTGAGAAATGAGAAACCACATCCTCTGAACCCTGCACATGGAGGGGACACACAGGCTCCAGGTGACAGGAGGAGACAAGACCCACGAACATCCAGTTCAGTTCCGCACATTCTGAACATCCTTTATGGAAAGCGCTTTTATCCGCTCCCCACATCTATTCCTGGAAGTGCCCCTGGAAACTGCTTAATTTGAATACAAACACAATATTCAAAGCCCAAAAGAGAACCCTATTAATCATAGCAGAAAGTACAATTTTGGCCTATTTTTCTCCTGCAAAAAACCCTTCCTTCCTTCCTCTTCCAGTTTCCAGCATACACAAGAATGCTCCCTGCACATTGTGTTCCCCATGGACCTTTAACTAAATAAATAAAAAGCATTCACTTTACCTATTTCCTCCCCAAGAGGCACCCACAAGTTAGTTTAGCATTGGAATGAAGACACTGTATCAAGGGGAAAAGTCTGCAAAGAGGAAATGGTGAGAATCACCCTTTGGAAGAGGAGAGGAAAAGGGAAGGCAGGGAGCCAGCAGCTGCAGCTGAAGGAATGAGCCAAGGAGCAGCTCCTGGTCCCGACACAGACAGAGCCTTCCCCTGCTGAGAGAGCTTTAAATTTTAAATCACATTATGTGAAGATACTACAGTGCTCACTCTACAGTAACACTTACATTAATTTTCCAGTGATCTCAAGTAAGAAAAAACTATCAATTCCTTTTAAGAAGATTAAAGCAAGGAGAGAGACAATGTTTCACTAAAGACAAGACAGAAAACAGCAGGTGTTTTCTAACCTGGCTCTCTGCATTCTCATTGTCTCAATACAGACAGCTGGAACCATCTCTTTCATTTTTGCAGTCTCTGCACCACACTTTCCAGGAACAAGGCACTGTGCAAGAAGAAAGCCTCATTCTCAGCTGGAATTTGGCACCAGATGCATCTCCCTCAATGAGAATTATTTTCTCCTGTCCTTGTTTTAGCAGGATGGACACAGCTGTGCTGTTCCCACCTCCAGAGCCCAGCATGTCAGGGCTTCCAGCACCTGCACCCACCCCTCCAGCCTGAGCTCTGCCCAGCACACCACTGCCTGCAGAAGGACAGGGAGAGCAGCTCTTGCCAGCAGGAATCCTTTGGGAAAGGAAGAGGATTAGAGTCCAAAGCAGCTCTACAAAGCTGCCAATCTCATCAAGTCCCTGATTCTACGTTGGAGAGGCTGTTCAGTGAGCATTCCCACGCATCTCTGAGAATCAAACAGCAGTGCAGGCTCACACAGCCAGGCGGGCTCAGCCTTCTGCACAACAGGCTCAGCTTCTGCCCACTTACCCAATTTCATACAGCCAAGGGAAGGAGGGAGGACAAGGAATAGACAGAGCTTTTCATCCATAACACCTTTGAAAGCACTGTTGATATTCTGGAAGCAAAAATAAGTTACTCTAATTAATTAACTGGTGAAATATATTTGGCACTTGAGACTTAGGAGGCATGCAAAACACAGATGCTGCTCACACTGCTGGCCTCAGGACAGACCCAGCCAGGTGAAGTGGCATCACTCCCAGCACAGCACCCAAAGGGGAATAAGTCTTCCTACCCCATTCAGGTTTTGCCACCCATTTTTGCAGACTTGCCTCCTTGCCCCATGCTCTTCAGAACGTTCCATGTTTTCATGGTTGGAATAAAGTTTTTAACTGCTTTTCTTACCCTCAACATAATTCTGCCAATCTTGTATGAGCATGAGAAGAGCACAGAGACAGCCCTGCCCCTTGGCCAGGGCAGTTCTGTGGGGCCAGGCCACAGCACAGTCAGCACTGCCTGGGCAGGCACAGCCCCTCTGCAATTCTAAGCACAAGTCTTGTTTTCTGCCCAATTTATTGACCCATGTAGCTTCTGTACACACCAGCATTTTCCACCTGTGTTTATTACAGCCCATCTAATGGAAAAGGAAAATGTCTGTCCTACTAAGAGCTGCCACTGGACTGATGGCTGCAGTGTCTAGGGAACACAAATAAACATGCTTATTAGCTTTTTTGATCCTCATCATTTGAGATCCCATCTAGACCCTGAATACTAGATTTCCCTGTGCAATCTGAAACAGGATTAGAATGCAAATGTCATAACTGAACAACCAATATCAAGAGGAGAGCTGAAATTTTTATTAAATCTTCTGATATCAATATGCAAGAACTGTTTCAGACAACAGTAACTGGTTTATAATTAATAAGAAATATGCAATAAAGATAAAAATACAGTACAAAGACACAGCATGTAAATCATGAATGGCACCTTTAAGTTCCCTAAGATTTTGCCACATAAAACCAAGTCAAGGTCCTGCCTACAAGGAATGCAGCAACAGATTCTACATTTGGGATCTCCCCTCCCTGCTCAGGAGCTCCTGTGCCTCCCCCTGCATCCCCCCTTTCTGCAGGGATCCCACTGCCATCACAGGCCACCCTGCCCTGCCAGGCTCACCTGGTCCCTCTGCCACCAACCCTCACCCCACAGGCTCACAGACATGGCACAATGCTGGCCAACATTAACTGGATAACAGAGACAGAGGAACAAAACTGGAACAGCACCAGAAGAACTTGCAGCAGAAAATTCCTGTCAAACAAACATGGAAAACTTGAGAAAAAGCACCTTGGTCTTAAACAAAGGCTGCCATTGTACACAGGGGAGGAAACTCAAGCCACCCTCGTGCTGCTGTCAGCTTCAGCTCCTGGACAGTCGGCCATGGGGGCAGGAAAGGCAAGCACACAGAAAATGCTTCTTCCATAACGCTCCCTTGGTTTGCCAGATCAGGAGAAGATGCCAAAACCAGCAGGAACAATCTCTGATGCACTGAATGCCTGTTCTCAGTGTGCACAACACCTCTTGTGCAGCCAGAGCTGCTGCCCCTCAGGGCTGCCCGTGCCAGCTGTGCCCACGGCTGACCAGAGCCTGCAAGGGACCAGCAGAAGGGAGGCAATGTGTGAACAGCTGCCACGGCTTCTCAGGGCCAAGCACCAGGTTGGATCCATCCTCTCCCCTTGTGACTGTTTTACAGCCAAATTTTAGAGAAAAATACGGACAAATCTCTGCTGTGGGATTTCAGGAATGTGAGGAGAGGGAAGACTGCACTTTAATTCAGAACACATGTAGCACATGCATAAATACTGCTGCTGACCACACGAGCTGAATTCCTGCTTTCCCAAAATTAAGGTTGCACCCCAGGTAACACTTTTCCTTCACAGTCCTACATCTGGCTGACACCTGAACCACAGCTGTCAGCCTGCCCTGGAGAATCAGCACAACAGATTTGTTGTCTCTGCAGCTTTGTTTTTTTATCTTCTACCTGTTTCCAAGATGCCTCTTACAGAACTACACTACTTAGAAATGGGAAGTTCCTCTAAGACCCATGGAGCATATAGAGAAAAACAAGATGGGTGTGTGTGTGTAAAATACGTTGCCTGGCTTTATCCAAAGAGCATTTAATCATTCTTATTAACTGTGCTTCCACTACCTGCTAATGGGATTCTGTGCACAGCTCACTTGCCCACCCGGAATAAATCAAATTTAATCAGTAAATAAAGAGTCAAACATTTGTTTATTTAGTTGAAGTAAACAGCCCAGCTTCTCACAGAGCTTTTCCTAGTTGCTCCTTTCTCACATGCTTCAGGCTTACTCTAGGAACAGCAGCTACATCCTGGAACTCCTCTTCAGAGGACATCCCTCTCCTTCCCAACAGCAGGTGCCAGCAGGCAATCTTCCTGTCTTTATCAGCTACAACTCTTAACCACCACTTAACAAGAATCAGCTATGAGTGGAGGGAGGAAAGTGCTCTGGAGGAGTAACAACCAACCTGTCAGTGCCCAAGCACAGCAGCAGGAAAACAGAACCAGCCTCCTCTGCCTGAGGCCAACAGGCACAGCACTGCAGCATCTGCTACAGCTCCTCCACAAGGAGGACAGGGACAGTTTGGGACAATTTTTGGCCAAACAGCTTCTTTCAGAACGGCAGAAGAAAAGATAGGCCACTTTTCATCTTGCTCAGAAGTAACACCAGTCTTTGTAACATATTATTAGATATTTAACAGATACAGAATTATACAAAACTTATAGGCCACTTTTCATCTTGCTCAGAAGTAACACCAGTCTTTGTAACATTATTAGATATTTAACAGATACTGAATTATACAAAACTTAACTAAATGGATTAGTTGACACCTAATGGCTTCCCAGGGAAGCCTGGGGCAAATGCAGGGCTTGAACACCATTATTACCTGGTGCTTTGTTGACTTTCAGCACTGTACCATGATCTAAATTGTAAATTTAGTTCTTTTTCCTAGTCCAGGTACTCTTGCTCTGGACCCCAATACTGAGCCCTCTTGGCTTCACTCTCCATCCATAAAATCCCAATTATCCTACCTCCTCCTGGTCTTAGCTGCTGTTGGATTGCTGTGAATCTGAAAAGCATTTAGGGTTGTTTTGGAAACACTCTTGTCTGCACCAAGACAAGATATAGCAGAGGTAATTTAACAACCCTTTAACAACTCTGGTGAAGGTACTCACCCAGATGACTCAAAACCTCTGTAACTGCTGGAAGTCAGATAAACTTTGATCAGCAAATGGTGATTTGTGTGTAACAAGAATGAGTGAAGTGCAATATTTTAAACTGGCATTTCAGGATTTTAACACAGTTTTTCCAACACAGACAGACTCCACAAGAGCAACACTCCGCATGCAATCAAACACTCAGAAAAGTGAAATGCACTCTGAGAGCCACCAGAATTACACTGGAGTTTGTGGAAAACAAGCCCCAAAGCCACTTCCTTATCACCCATCTCCATGGGTCCATTCTCAAGACTGCCTTGATCTTAAGGTACATCCTTTCCCACCGGTGAAGTAGGAAAAAATCCGAGCAGCACAATCCCCAGGAGAGCAGAGCAGAAGACAAAAGATGAAATTCACAGCAGTTAGAGCACAGGTTAGCAGTGAGTCAGGTGGGGGCTGCAGTGTACCCGCAGCAGGGAGCTGGTCCATATTCCCTGGAGGAGCAGCTGATGCTCAGAGGGGCTGTGACAGAGGAGCCCAGCACACACCTACTGCAGACACCTCCTGCCTCTTGGCTCACCCTGCCAGCACCCAGCCAGCTCCGCCTGCCAAGGACAAAGCTGATGACAGGGGAGAGGGGAAAAATCAAATTTGCAAAAGTACTAAATATATAAATCTCTTTGGCCCAAGTGAACGTGGGAAAAATTCTTCAGCAGGGGCGTCCCATTTAGCAAGTTTTGCCAGATCATTACTCTTGTAATGCAAAGGGGAAAAACATCAACACCATGTTTCCCTACAATGATTCGCCTCCTTTATCACAGATCTCTGAAGCACCAAGTAATTTAGTAGTTGCTATGGAAACTGCTAGTTTTATTGAACAGCCCTGAAAGGGTCAAGAGGTACCATCAAACTGGCCAATTGTAAATTATTTCCCTGCTAAACATCTGCTTTATTTTAGTTGCCCTACCACTTCTCTGTTTTGCTGTTAGAACAGTATCTGGATGGACTCCAGAATAGGTGTCATTCTTCAGTGGGGTTGCAAGTTGCAAGAGCCAAGTCCAAAAATAGCGATTTTCATTTTCTAATACACCGTAAAATCCTTCAAACAATGGAGCCCTACTGAGGGCAGAACAGCAAAGGACTGGGGACTGCTCCCTCTCACACACATCAGCACCAACCTGAGGCAGTGGTAACCAACACAAAGAGCTGGTTTTCACCATGATCCCCGGGGTTTTCACATGGCTGCTTGCACCAGCCACAAGATGAACAACCCATCAGACCGATCCACTTGTGCCTTCAGAAAAGGGACAGAACAGCAGTGGAAGAGCACCCTGCCCTTCTCAGCAAGCACCCAGATCTTCTCAGCTTTGCAACTCCAGGAAAATACAGTCTCCCTTGCCAGCAAGGGTCTGTGCTCTAGGAACAGAAAACATTGCATTGCCTGTACTGGACTACCAGAAAACAATGTAATCTACCTTCCTTTATTCATCATACAGAAAATGGCACCAGAGGTTCCAAGTGCTACTTAGCAGCTTCTATTCCTACAGGCCAGGAGAACAGCAGGAGTACTGGCTGCATTTCCAGCTTTGCTATTGAACTCACTGAATTTGTGTCAGTTCCATAAAAGTGCCAAATTTCTTATTATTCTCATTAATGAATGTGTCTGTGGAGCAAGGCTCTCTCTGTGGAGGACATGAGCAGCTCCCCTGTGCAGAGGCACTTTCTGTCTCTTCAACAGACACAAAGCTGCCCTAGGCAACATCACCTGGAAATTCTTATTCCAGCATTAACTTGCCTTTAAAGTTATCTTTAAGTAACCTTTAAGTTACAACTGTACTTAATTCAAATAACTGGAATAGGCAGGAGAGAGCATTTTATTACAGAACATACCTGAATTTAAGAGGCTGCATGCTTTCTAATGACAACCATGCCTAAGTTCTGTGCCCAGGGCAAGCCAGTAAAGGGCAGGCTCTGTTCCCTCCTCATACACTCTCTCCGTTCTTCATCTGGCTGAAATTATTCAAGTGATGACAAAGAAAGCAAAAGCTGTCTATGTAGACAAGTTCTGGTCTTTCTCACATATCCTGTGAACTCCATTACTTGTGTAAGGTCTTGGCTTGGAAGAAAATATTCTAAGTTCTGAGGTATTTGGCATGCCTTGGTATGGTGACTCCAACCTTGATTCAGACTTTCCACCCCCAGGAATCCCAGGAGAAATGAAGACATTTTTCTGAACATCCACAGGAAAATTTCTCCTTCGTCAGCCGATGAGTTCATAGTATCAATTTCAGTTCTCTTTTCTAAAATTATCCACCACAGACTAAAATTTCCACACAGCAGATACTGGGGCATGGCTCTGTTAGGATACACTCAGCAGAAGGGATTCTCACAAGACCAGGGCTTGCCTGCCTGTAGAGCT
Organism: Passer montanus; assembly: GCF_014805655.1. Lineage (NCBI taxonomy): Eukaryota > Metazoa > Chordata > Aves > Passeriformes > Passeridae > Passer > Passer montanus. The sequence goes on along the minus strand of NW_024370263.1, from coordinate 3,555,192 downwards.
CAAGCCTGGACTCCTGAGAAAGTTATCAGGGCTGCACAGAAACTGCAAATCATGCAGATATAGCTACAGAGAGCCCCAAACCAAAGAGAAATGTTTGATGTGTGACAGTTCCTTCCAGCTAATGGGAAATCACTACATCTGGACTCTGATGCAGGCAGGTGCCAGGTGGTAGAAGTACAAATATGAGGGGTCATGCTAAGCCAAGAGAGATCCTGCACTTCCAGAGGCACAGCTCAGGAATGCTGGAGGAGAAAACCAAGCAGTGCCCTGCTCCAGGACCACGGGAGTCCCAGTTCACTGGAGCTGCTCAGCAGCAGAATCTGGTGTGTTAATTCTCTTCTGACTAACAGACACAGCAACTGCCCCTACAAAACCAACAGCTTGAGGCTTATAGTACTGAGGATCTGTTCAGCATTCTGCAACACAACACCCCATGGGAACAGCTCCGCTCCAGCCAGGAGCCCCTGGGCATGGGCAGAACCTCGAGCACCAGGCAGGCACCACTGGCACAGACCTCCTCAGCTGTGCCCCCGGGGACAAACCCTTCCTTAAGCATTTCCTGCAACTTCCTCTTCCACTGGCCTCTTTTGGCATTTCCCAGAGGACGTTCTGACAGCCAGGTCATGGCTGTTCAGCTGTGGCATTCGTGCAGGGTAAATGCAGCCACAGTGAAAACTCTGTCTCTAGGGAAGGAGAAAGCTCACAATAATTACAGCTCGCTGAGAAAGCCCCAGCAATAGGGATGGCTGTAGCCTCTTCCCTGCCTGTGAATTGTACAAATTTGAACTTTGGATGAGAGGTTTAATACAGTAAGCACCAGGCAAGTCTCCCCCACAAGGTACCAAGAGCAAGCAGGAGAACAAAGAGAAGAAAGCACTGCCTGCTGCTTGCCACCGGCCTGCAGCCCTGTCAGAGCGCCGGGAGGAGAACAAGCAGGCTTAGTGAATAATTGAAGATACAGTGATGAAATCTCAGAATGTCAGAGGCATAATACAGTTTTGTAGGTTTCATCATGAAGCTTTGAATTCCCAAATAAGACACACTGAATAATTTATCTCCATGTCAGTACTGGGTCATCAGCTGTTCACTCACAGCACGCTTCAAGACACTTGAATGGGTCTGAACAGACTAAAGAACAGGGTCCAGAGGGAAGAGGTGATGAAAACTCAACCCACTCACCCTTCCAAACACTAAGCTCAGATAAAAATGTGTAGAGTCCTCAGTCATGCCCTGTGCATGAGGTCCCACAGGTTGTGAACCTGCTTTAGTGCTGCCCAGCACCAGCTTGCCCCAGTGCTGCTCCTCAGCACAAGAGACCAGGGAGCTCTCCTGTGCTGGCTTCAGGCTGGCATCTGCCACCCTGTCACCCAGGCTCAGGCTCATCCAGCTCAGATCCACAGGCTCACCTGTCTGTAGTGTCTCAAAGCCCCCAGCCACAGCTCTGTGCCACTGAAAACCACTTGCTCAGCAGAGCAGGGGATGAACACTGCACAGCCTTTGCCCAGACATCGTTTGGAGCTTGCCAGTGCACTCAGATTTTATTGGTTTAGTGTTATTTTTTCACATTTTTAGCATTCACTGCTAGGCAGGTACCTGTGCAGCAATCCATACCCAGCCTGTTTAATCAATAACTGCATGGCAGTGAGTAAAAATCCCTGCATTTCCAACTGGAATTCCACAGTTGCCACACCCAACCACCCATGATGGGATCAGAGAGCACAGCTCAATCTGTCTGGGCAATCTGCTTTCCTAGAAATCTGCTTTAGATAATATGAACACACAAGCAGGTCACACACAACAAAGCTTGTAGGATTTAAATCAATTCTCAACCATCAAAGACTTTCCCACATACTAATATCCTGAAACAGCCCCCATCAATACTGACTGACCTGGCAGCATGAGTAATTACCTCCTAGTTCATCCTTTAAATGACAGAGGAATCCTTCCCAGCTGAGCTATTCCCCTGAGCATCTCCCTAGGAAGAAGGAGCAGTATTCAGAAGCAGAGCTGCATGCCTGTAGCTTTCCCTGTGGAAAAGGCAAGCAGTCACCAAGGAATTCCCCTTTCCACCTATGCTGACAGGAATTTTGTAATGTATCAGATTATTTGAGGCAAAAAAATTAAATGCAATACAACTACATTGGCACATATTCTTTTGGCTTTCACAAAAATATATTTTTTTATTTTCTCTTAAAAATATCATTTAAATGAAAGAGTCTAGATTAAATTACAGTAAATTTCCTGAGGCATTAATTATGTCCATTCCTTATTTGTAAAATACAATAAACTTTTCAAAGGCTCTTGGTATCATCACTTATACAGTGGGATTTGTGCACTGGTGATTATCAGTAACTGAATACAGTCAGAAAACACCTGGGTGCTAAAAAGGCAGGGGAAATGTTTCAAAACGAAATGGGAAGTGACACTTACGAGTCTGGAAAGAACTGGTCATTTAAATGACAACGTGCCAGACAAAGGCAAAAGACAAGGAATGAAGAAATCAAATTCACTTAAGTGAGCACGTGTGTGCACTCATGCATATGCAACAGGAAAAAGACAGCCAGCCACAGATCAATCATGCTAACAGACCATATGAACATCAGAAAATGCAGGTCTGAGATAGTCTGTATCCAGTGGGATAGAAAAAGAGACATAAACAAAGGTACAACTGCCACAACTGCACCAGTGTCACTGTCCCTACACTGTCCTGCAGCAATTTTTTCTGCAGATCAGTTAAGCAGTCTTTCATTCAATTATTGCCTAATTAAGTGAAAAACAAGAACGTCATCCTTTAGGTCTTTGTTAACACTTCAGTAAATAATTCCAAGCTTTTCTCTCATTATATGACAATCTTTCAAGGCATCTGTTCTTTCTCATCACACATCTCCAAATATTCTTCCAATCAGGGTGTCACAGCTCAAGGACACCACTGTGCAAGATGACAACCACCACACTGGGTCTAACAAAAGCTCCTGCAGTCACCTATTTGTGACTCACTACAACTGGAAATGGCAAGACAGGAGCCTCATCACAGCCCACAGCTTTGAGCGGGAGAGTCCTGCAAAGCTCCATTTTTCACTTAACCAGACAATGAATAGGTGAAAGTTAAAAACTTCTCCTGAAAAATGAAACAATTAGGAAGTGCCTTCTTCTGGGAACATGCTGCTTTCACAGCAGCATGACAGAGGTTATTTTGAACTTATTACTTCCACTGGATTCAGCTGTAAGTAATTAAATTTAGTCATAGAAGTCTGATCTATAAATGGAACCTACAGAAGCAATTACCAGAGCTTCCACTGGATCAGGAAGCAATGGCCTGCTCTGTTTGATGTAAACTGAAAAGAACATTATTTATACTGCATGAGAAGTCACAGTAACATGGTCCCCTTGCAGAGATTTGCTTTGAAAATTACAGTTTTCAGTGAAGAGAGTCACAGGTTATAAATTCCAGCCATGCTCTGCTCCTTCCACTTGAACAGTCTCAGGGGCAAAAAAGACAATTGTATGACACAATTTAAAAGAACTGTTTTGGCTCCTGTTCTGCACACAGAAACCACATGAAGGAGAAGTTAAACATGCAAGAGATGGGGTGACTAAGCATCAAGATTTTTAAAATTATATATTTTGATACCTTATTTTGGTCTGTTTGGAATCCTGACCATGCAGAATCTGATGGATCTGTGAACCCAGTGGGTTTCTCTCAGCCCAGCCCGAGCATGCACTTTTTCACTCCTCAAACCACCTCTGTACAACTGGACTTGATCAGGAAAAGCTTCCAGAATTGTGTATTCTGAACACAGTGGTGGAGAGGTGCAGCCTGACAACATTTGCTGGGGACACCAAACTGAGTGGGGAAGTGCACACTTGGGAAGGAAGAGCCAACCTGCAGGAAGACCAGGACAGGCTGGAAGAGTGTGCAAACAATTTTCTGTCTTTCTCCACAGGCAAAACCACTGAAGTGCAGGAGAAACAGCTGAATCCTGCTCTGCCTTGTCAAGAAGATGAAGAGCTTGCGTGCTGCTGGAAGTGAGATGTGCCACATGCTCATCGAATGTGAATCCCCATCTGGAGCTGCAGTCCAGGTAGCAGAAGGTCATGGCAGTAAACTCCTCTGTGCTCAGACATCAGCATTGCCATCAATATTTCATTGCTCCCCTTCATGGTACAGGCAAGGATAACAACCTACTCTTCATCACATTTCTTTTACTTCACAGAGGAAAGAAGAAACAATACTCTGTTAGTAAGTGCAACACAATTAACAGAGTAATAATGATGAAAACTACTGCACCTTGTAAAATCTTTGCTTGGTTGTAAAGAGTTCTTTGACTACTAATGGCATTGTGCAATGAGGTCTGCAGCAGCTTGGCAGCCATTAGCAATGATTCACTGCCACAAGGCACTTCTCAAACAACATATTCAGGAATTAGAATACTGAAAGCTTTTCCTGGTCAATCTCTGGGCATAAAAATACGAGAAAAACAGAGGATCTGTGAGGAATGAGCACAGATCCCCACACACTGAATATAATATGGAGAATTGTTATAAATACGCTATAGGGCATTTGCTATCAGACAAAAATTGGTGTTTTTGTATTTATAATTTGATAAGGAATGTGCTAGGGCCATCCCTTAGTGGGACTGAACACAGAGATTATGCACACTTTCATGCTACTGTGGCAAAATTGCAAACACACAGCCAAGCTCTGAAAAATGGCCATGTGATAGTTCTCACACAAGGCAGCCTACAGCCAGAAAATAAGTCAACATACTTTAGCAGATCAAGAAATCCTCTAGCAGTCTCTTCAGAGAAACTACTTTGAGCCTGAAGCTTCTTAAGCCTGCCTAGGACAAACTTCTTTGAGGACCATCTTGGTATTTGCATTCTGACATTGTGTTAGAAGTCTCTCCATAAAAAAACCCAAACCAAAAAATGCACAAACAAAAACTTTTACCAGAAAACCTGAAAAAATTCCAGTCTGGGAAAACCTGCCCCCCATAAGATTGCCTGTTTGTCAGCCAACCATCAGCTGCTGTCCAACACCGACCCTGGCAAACACCACCTCAGACACTGGGCACCTCTCACACCAGATCCTTCCTTTGAGGAAAGCAGTTTATAAACAATGATGCTGACATGTAATTCTGTGGCTATCCATTTAATTTACAGCTGGGAGATTCTGTACAACAATCCAGAAGAAAAGCAGTCAACAGCCACCATATTTTGAACAAGAACATCTGCTCCATGCCCAGCAGACACAGCAGTTCCAGCCACAGCAATTCTCATGCCATGTGCAGCACCTTACCCCTGCCACACCTCATCTCACATCTATCCTACAGAGGGACACAGCAGTTACAGACCTGGGTAGGAGTAAATGTTCCTTCAGTAATTCAGTCCCATTTAAAAAAAATGAAAAAGTAATTCAGCAGGGTCTGAAGGTTTCAATTTCAGTCATCTCCCCTCTGCCCTTTCACGTGACTGCTCCCAAAGGAAATCCTGCTTGGAGGCATCACTATTTCATGTACCTGAGTCAATAAGCCTTTGCTCTGAAATACACAATACCAAGAGAATACGCTATCCCAATGCCTTTAAAGGCACCCATCCCTACCCTACACACACACACTGATCCTCTCCTTTGCACACACAAGGCTCAAGCATCTCCCTACATCACTCAGCACCTGCCTCATCTCCCCCAGCTCCAGACCCCACGAGGCTGAGCACAGTCCCCAAGAGCAGGGACAAAACTGACCCACAAGCACAGCCCACAGGGCACTGCCTCTAACACCTTATTTATTATTCCCAGCCACAAGGAAAAAATAGGGCGCTACCACAGTTTATACTGGCAAATATACATCTTAGATAATGTAAAAGATTTGCTTTAAACTATCAACAAGGTAGAAAATGATGAAGACAACCCTCCTCCCAGGACTTGGTATTATAAGCAGGTGGGAAAGAAAACCTTCAAGCCACCACTTCAGTTAAAATAGATCTTCAGCTTGAAGGCGAAGAAAGATTCAGCTGCAACTGAAGTCTGGAATTTCCAAAACATGTTTTGCATTTATTAAGATATTATTAACATCAGTAGAGAAAATAACCAGTCAATTCATACAGCAGCCCAGACTCATGTAAAGGTTGTTAAAAATGCAATTCAGTGGCAGAGGTAGGAATGTAGCTGCCATGAAATGCAGATCACAGACACCTGGCAGAAGGCATGAAAGCAGCATCCTGGAAATATCATTTAAAACAACACTCATTTCTGCAATTGCTGGTTCTGGAAGTAAGGACCTGGATCCTACTTTAAAGTCAAGGCAGTCCAAACTGCTGAACCAAAGCAACACAGCCACTGACTGTGTGAGTATTCATCTTCAGAAATGCCAAGGACCTGCAGCAGGACAATGACACACAGAGGTGACCTCTTCTCAGCCTGATCATATTAACTTGATGAAAAAGCCAGGAAAGGCCTTTTTCTGACAATTCATTGCTCTCTGTTCAGAGAGTCCCACCCAAGCTGGATGGACCCTGCAGATGCAGCCACAGAGGCCAAAGGGACATAAAACCAGAGAGCCACTGCAGCACCAATCTTCACATTCCTACCTCTATTTGAAACATTTTATGTGCACTCATCAGTAAATTAAAAAGCAATAGCTCAAATCACTGGATTTACAGCAAAAGACACTAAACTTAACACCCAACCTCATTGTTGGGAAATTTTTCTATTTAACAGCTTTTTGCCCCTTTCTACTGTAATTCCATTGCCCTCATCATCCCACATTGAATAATCTCTCCCTGACACATCCCTGTTTATACACATTCCATAATCACAGACTTTTATGTTCCCTACTCAGTCAGTTATCCAAATGATACAAATTCAGCCCCTTTGATCTCTCCTCACACATCAATCCCTCCAGGCCCCTAATCACTTTTTTCACTCTTCTCTGAACTCCCTCCAGTAATGATGTGATTCTAATCCTCTGAAAGGAGAGGGTTTTGGCTCCAGTTCTTCCACAGATGCAAGCAAACTAATTCAGAGAGACTCCACAAGCTCTGTGCATAGCACTGTCACCAGCCACCACACATTAGACAGTGACACCGAAACAAAGATGGAATTGTGTTGTGCATGCTGGAGAGCCAGAAGCTAAAGGAACCACAATGAAAATTAAAACAATGAACTGATCAGTGCTTTATACAGTCACCAGGACTTCAGGGCAGTTTCCTGCCGGATGCTCTGAAGAAGCCAGGGTGACTGTCCCAGGAACTACAGCTTCTGTAGAAGCTTCAGGATAAATAAATATCCCAAGAAAATAGTGCACAGAGCAAAGCCCAGGGCCCTGCCCACAACCTGGGAGCTGTTTCTCAGTTACCACAGGACACCCTGCAGCAGCTGCAAGTGATATGAGCCCTGCTTATAGTGATCAAATGCCTGGCATCCCACCAGAGGAGGAGACACTATTCACACCTCCACCAAAGGCCCTGGCCAGGGTGAGAGCCTCCAGAGGCTACACAAGACCTGTCTGCCATCATTCAGAACCAGTTGTGAACAATTTCCAAACTGAATTACAACAAACCTACTCCAATTTGACAGCCAGTAAGTAAACAACCTTTAAATTCCACCCACAGATGTGTTGCCTGATTAGTGTATTCTTTGCTACAGTTCTGGCAAAGGAAGGTACATCAGAATCCACACAACTTGCCTGTTGCAGAAAACTGCCCATTTTATGCACAGGGATTATACTGGGTCCCCAGTCATACTGGAATTACAGGCATCCCAAGTTGGATCCCATGGGCACACCACCACCTCTCCTCGGGGGAAGATGCAGATCTCCTGACTTCTCACACATCATGTGAAAGCCAGGAGAAGAAGCCTTGTGCAAAAAACAGATGGCAGAAACAGCTCAAAATGCTGCATTTCAATGATTAAGAGGTATCAGAGTAAGAGAGAGACAGCTTGTGTTGGGCCACAAAGCATTACATCTGAGACTGTGTGTCTGGGAGGGCACTGTGCTGTGAGCATGGAGAAGATGGAATTCATCAAAGCAGGATTCAAACCAGAAAAATGCTGATGGAAGCAGGATGATGGGAATTGCAGGCACAGCAGGAGCCGCCATCTCAGCACCACTGTAATGGCCACTGGTGACACGTCTCCATGGCAGCGGGGACTGAGGTGGAACCGCTGCAGGGGAAGGGACAGCCCCCATCCCAGGGGGACAGGAGGCCAAGCAGGACACACTCCAGTAGTGGCAGATGAGCTCTTTCCCTCATGTGTTCCTAAATGAGAGACTTGAGATAAATGGAAAAGAAAACACTCCTCAAGCAGGTCCATAACAAAGCCAATTCCTCAGCCTCAGCTCCTCAGATCTTCCCCATCAGATGGGAGCACAGGGCTTCAGTGTAAAAACCCCAGGATAAGAACCCCTGAAACAGGTCCAGGTGAAAACTGGGACACTGATTTCGATCAAGTTTTAAGTGACCTTTTGCAGGAGACAAAAGCAACAGAGCTGTCTGCATTCAAAGTCCTAATGAGACCAGGTGAACACCTCAACAGATTCAAGGCTGGTCAAGTGAGAGCCTGAGATTAGCTCAGCTGGTTAGTGCATGGTGCTAATAATGCCAGGGCCATGGGGTTCATCCCCATATGGGCCACTCACTTAAGAGTTGGACTTGATGATCCTTCTGAGTCCCTTCCAAATCAAGACTACTCTGGGATTCTGTGAAGAGTATTTTCCAATGAAAATAAGTATCAGGCAAGGAAATGCCTGTGTCCCACTGAAACCTGTAGTGGTCAAATGGATTCAACTGGACATGGCAAATGAAACAGCAGCAAATACAGAGAGTGGGGACACCTCCCTGTAACACCTCCACTCACTGTCACAACCCAGACAGACACGGGGTACAGCTTCAGGTGAAGATAGTGATCCTTTGGACACTGGTGAAATGGCATGAGACACATCCTAGCTCCCAAGGGATGAACCAGAGCATCTGTGTACATGGCACCATTATCTTGGGGTGGGGTCCAGGGTTTCTAGGATTTATTACAGAAGCCATAGACTTTTCATGGAACTAAATAATTCAACCATTATCAGGACCATAAGGACTCCCGCAGACTTATTAATAATGTCTCTAGAAATGACTGCAAGGTTTGAAGTCACTAATGCTGCAATGCAATGCAAATGAGTACAGGTTAACACTTATAATGGGGTGAATCCTAGTTTCAACTATTGGAAAAAAACATAAATCAGTCAATGCCGAGATGATTAACAAGATAAGATTAAGGTTAAAACTAGAAAATCTATTAACCTGTTTAAGAAGTAAATGTGGCACCTGGCAGGTCATCAGTCTCTTAAGCCTCTAGGGTGCAGATGCTCTAAGCAAACAGGAGAGTGACCGAGGCAGCCAAAAGCTCTGTGTGAAGGTTACTGGATCTGTTACTGCCTTGTCACATCACAAGGGACATCTCCCTAAACTCAGCAGAGTGAGCCACGCCACAGACCATCAGTTCCCACTGCCACAGACTCAATGTACCACAACCCCTGGATGGATAGGATCTGGGAAGAAAGAGCTAGTAAGAGGTTCAACATACAAAAAGAAGCACAAAAAAAAGAAATCAGCATCTAGAATGGCAGATTCAATTTCATGTCTATATCCTAACAGCTGTGAATTCAGCTCATAACAAAAGTTTTAATCACAAAACTATATTCAGCCATTCTGCTTGTCCTAGGCTGCATATATGCTGTCATTCAACTGTCACACTTATCCATTCACTGTGTACTGTGAAAACAATTGTAAAGAATTTTAATTATGCCTCAGAAGACACATCATCTCCAGGAGAGAGAGACACATGGTCCACCTGCATATTTAAGTCTAATTTCCCTCAGGAAAATTTTCCTCTAATGCATTATTTCACATCAGACAGCCTACCACACAGAGCAACTTGCCAGGCTGCACTAATTGTTAACAGTTTGGGGTTTATCACGTCCTGCTTTTTAAAGCCGTGTACAGAGCCAGTCAGGACTGTGACAGCACAAAGACAACCTATTCAGAGGGATGCCGACCTACAGAAGAAAACAAATGCTGTAGGTGGGAAATTGAAGACAAAAGAGACAGTGATTCAACCTGTATCCCAGAGCCTTGAACTTAAGCATGACTGTAACCGGGCAGTTCCCACCTTAATGCCATCAAGTCCTTGCCTGAGATCAAACTGAACAGGGTATTTTTGCTGCTAAGACCTTTGTTCTGTAACAGTGAGAACCTAAATGCATTCCTACTCTTCCAGGATTTCTTCTGTGCATTGAAGAAAACTAGGGGAAAGTTTAAGGAATTGTGGCTTTGGGGAACTCCCTCACTGAGTGCCTGTGCAAAATACTAAATATTTCCCTACATTTCTTTACCCATCAAAACACAGAACTAGTCAATCTAATCACTACACATATCAATATACAAAACAAAAGACCTCTAGACTTGGAAGAGAGAGGATTTCACAGGCAAAAGGCTGCAAAGAACAGTACCCAGGCCACTGGAGCTCCTCCTCACTAATTATCCCAGAGTGTCCATTTGCTATGTAACCAAGGGAGAAGTGTGTCAGACTGTGGCAAAGCTGTCTTCAGCAGCTTATGGAATGTTTCTCCGAGCCCTGCTGCAATTAACTGCCAGTAAAGTGCTGAGGCAGGCAGAATTAGGAAGCTTATAACAAATCAAGTATATAATCCTACACCATTTACATTTAAAACAGCTGAATTGCTTTTAACTCACAGAGCTGTAGCATGTTTACAATTTCATTCCATCTGATCTAGATGTCCTATTCCCCAACCAGGACAAATAAAAAAATCCAGTTTCAAGGCAAAAATGGGGAAAGACTCAAAAACAATGTACAGCTCTCCAGAGCTCCCTGACCCTGGTGCCAAGACTGGCCATGCTGAGCCACCAGCACACCCTTAAAGTCACTGCAAACACTCAGAACCACTTAAAAAAAAAAAAAAAAAAAAAAAAAAATAGAAAAGGACAAACATGTTGAGGGTCATCCATATAACACAAGGTTCCAAGCAAAGAGAATGAAGGAAAATCTAGAAAAGACTGAAAGATAATTTAAAAAAAAAAAAAAAAAAAAAAGATTACCCCAGAAGCTGCATTTTAGCTCAAAGGAAGTTTGAGTAATGTAAAATATGGAGATTGCGAGATTGCTGGATCCAGGAAACGCTTTCCCATAAAAACAAGCATGCACAAACTCCAACATTCTTGCTGTAATAGCCAGTTAGCTGGAGAGAAAGCAAAGCAACTGCTGCTAAAGTGTTATAAAACTTTGTGGTGGGAGAGGAGGGAGGTATCAGGGGAAATGGACATTTCCACAGACTGAAGACTTCTAAGGAGGTCTATTAAAAAAACCCAAAAAACCACAAACAAACACACACACAAACCTGCTTCTTAAGACAATAAAAGCAAGGTTTGACAAGGTCTTAAGCTTAATCTACAGTGCAAGAAAAATAATATACACTATTCAACACTAATGTCTTCAGCAATCCTGGTACAAAATGGTTGGGCAGACTCAGATCCAACAGATACCGAGGATGATGGAAATTTCTCTGCTAACTTAGCTGACTTTTAGCCTGGACTGTTGGATGGACTTTGCTGCTGCTGCTCAGAAGATAATGCCAATTAGAAAGGAAAGCAGCACGGAGAATCCACCTACTGCTTTTAAATTCTGCCAGCTACACAAAGAATACAATTAACGTCTAAGCAAAGCATATAAAAGTGACACCTGTACTCAAACAACTCATCACCATCCGACCTGCTGCATTACAACTGGGACACCCTGTGAGCAAGTGCTGACAGATTTTCCTGATTCCCACAGCTGGCCTTCCCACCCTTTCCCAGGACAAGGACATGCAGGACACCCAGGGGTGCTGGCCTCACTGCCCAGCCACTCACACTGCTGGAACTGCTTTAACTGCAGGAACAATGCTGATTTAACTGCAGGAACAATGCTGATTTCAAAGGATCATGGCCTTGTTTAGAGACACCGGAGCTGGAGCACAGCTGGGGCTCATGCCCATATGGCAAATTTCTCTCTTTAATCTAACTTTGATAGTGAGATCTGTTAAATCTTTGATTTTATTGGCAGATACTGACTGTATTTGCCTAACCTCTGAAGCCTGATGATTGACAGTGTTAATGTACTTTTTAATAGATGAAAAGGGAAATGACAGCTTTTGGCTCACTTTCAAGCATATTTCTTCACTGCAAAATACTCTACAGCTCAACCTGCTTTTCATACAACCTAAGAAATCTCTATTCTTTATAGTGTTGCTAATAACTGGTGGCATGCTGAAGAAAACTGTAGCTCAATAGGAACACTTACTGTGGGAGCTACTTTACTTTCTGAAAGGAAGATGTTTTCTTCCTTTCTTTAATCTCAGCTGCATTGATCTGATCTTAGAAAATCCCAGACAGAAGTTAAACATTACTTCAAAATGATTTCTCCACTCTTTCTACACCAAACAAAGCTTACCCTCAGACTTTTCAAGTGCAGCAGTTGTAACAAGAAACTGGTGGTTCCAGCATCAAAGGTGATCTGTGTGGACTGCTGAGGCTGAGGGACTGCACTGTTCCACATGAAGGAAGCTGCTCACAGAATCACTGGTTCTATGGTTTGGTCTGGACATTAAAGCTCATCCTGTTCCACCCCCTGCCATGGGCAGGAACACCTTCCACTATCCCAGGTTGCTCCAAACCCCTTCCAACCTGGCCTTGGACACTTCCAGGGATGGGGCAGCCACAGCTTCTCTGGGCATCCTGTGCCAGGGACTCGGCATTCCCACATGGAAGAATTTCTAGCATGTCTGAGGAGGGGAAAGCTGTGGTGTGCATTACATGCTGTGAGAGACTGGCAAAGGTGTTTCTCTGCCCAGATATCCTTGTCACGAGTCTGCATCTGAGCAAGAGCTCATATTCAGAACCCAGAAATTCATGAAAAGGCTCTCCAACCATAACAGAGTAACATTTCTATGGAAAATGGGATGGTGCCAAGTCATAAGAGTCTCTGCAAAGGCCTAATTAACATGAATAACACAGCTGGATATTTTATGTATCAGTTAAGTCCCTCCTTCCTGCCACTTAAGAGTAAAAATAGTTGAATGTTTTATGGAGGTTAATTCATGCTTGCTTAGGTGTGATTCCACGTTAAGAGAGGGCAGAATAGACTCTTGCAGCCATCCATATAGGAGGCACATGGACAGCCTGTCTAAATGGTGTTTGCTGAAGGAAGTCACAGCATAGCAGGTTTGTCAGAGAAATGTGAGTAGCTGCCAGAGTATCACAGGAATTGCCTTTCCTTCCATTCCAGACTTGGTTTCAGGGTAGATGAGCTGATATCATCACATGGTAGGTTACAAGATAAGCAGAAAAGGAAAGAGTAATGGCAAAGTACAAAAAAAAACTACAAAGAAATCTAAAAGAAAGACAGCATGGCTTACCAGGAGGTCAGACAGTTGGTTTTATCCCTCTGATGGCTGTTTAGTTCAGAATACAATCTGGCATGCTTCTTGACAAATCCACAGCATCTCAATCAATCTGAGGCGGCAGCAGCTCCCAGACCTGCACAATCCCTTTGGACCCTGCACCAGAGCACTGGCCAAGAGAAGCACCCTGGCTACCAAAGCCTCTGCAGTGTGTTACCCTGGGCTGCACATCCACCTCTGCACTGAGCCAGGCTGCAGAGCCTGCCCAGCTCCTCAGGTGCCAGCTCCAGCCCCCAACTGCTCACCTGCTCCATGGCAGGCCAAACAGCAGCTTGTGTCCAGGAAAGGTTCAACCACCTGTACAGGAACCAAAAAAGTGCTTCTACAAACTGTCTTCCATTAAAAGGACAGAAATTATTTGCAACTGAAGCCACCACGCTTAATTCTTATTCAGAGTTTCAAACTAGCCTATCCCATAAACATTCCCACCTCAGCTGTGCAATTTTGTTTCAATGTAGGCAAGAAACTGTGCAAGCCTAGATCTGGGTTATTCAAATAGCTGAAGGCACTGAATTGTTAGTGCTGCCCTGGAAAGCATGTAATCATAATTTGCAAAAAGTTGTCACACTTGCATTCATCTCACAATCCTCATTTACTCCATTAAATGTAGTAAGCTACTAAATAATAAAAACAAGAACAAAAGAAACAATAAGTCACTCTGACAGGAAGACCTGTATTTTCACATAATGGAAAAAAAAATCCCCTTTTTTAAAAAAAACATGACTTATTACTCTCTATCCAAAAAAACCCAAAAATCACATTAGTACCAGCAAGGCACAGAGGGATCAGAGGTGCTGAGGAGCCAAGCCCCTCTAACCAAACCACTTTCCAAGGGTCACCCCAAGCAGCACAGGCACTGGATCCACACAGCATCAGAGCCTGCCCCAGGGTGAGCAGGGCAGGAGCAGCTCTGGCCAGGCAGCCGTGCTCTTGGGGAACAAACCCAAGCTATGCTGACAGCACAATCCATACAGCTTTAATAAATATCCCAGTAGGAATGTTACTGACACTTTTAACTGTGGCTAACCAAAGCGTAATGGTCTCAGAGATTGTTCCAATTAAGCTGATGACACAGACAGGTATTTTATTATTTATAAAGCCCTCATTTTTGCAGCATAGGAGAAAGCAATCTGAGAGCATTTTTCTATTCATTACTCCAAACTTTTTCAAACCAGCATCTCTGCAAAAAATCCCTCTATGCCAGGCTTCTGTGTTACCCCACATTAGGACCAGCCATGAACCACAGTGTTTGCCTCACAAAGGGAATCTTTTTCCATTCCTCCAGAGACAAACTTTCCTTCCCAAACACTCTGTGGCTGAACCAGTCCATCCAACCTGTATGAAGGAATTCTACAATTTCATTTTGCCTGTATTTTCTCAGATGCGTATGCTTAGCTGCTCCTGTCAAACTAATATTCCAAGTTCCAGTTAAAGATACTTAGTGATACAAGCTGCTGCTTCTCTTTCAAATTGACCCAGGAATCCCTGTTAGAAGGGTTGATTTACCAGAGCAGGGCATTTCTGCTTAAATAAAGTACCACAGAGAAGAATATTACAAATGTACTAAAAAGCACTAATATCATTTGGCAGATGAAGACTTCATTTTTTCCACAAAACATTGCAAAGTGACATTGAAACTAATCAGAAAGACTTCAAATCATGAAATTATTTTCCAGTGTTCAATTCAAATACAGAACTCTGACAAACATGTACAAACACAGCAAGATGATGAGCTTTGCAGAGCAGTGCTTACAAATCCAACCTGACTCCAGGGTGCAGGTACAATGTACATATCACACACCCTTGCTATAAGGGATAAGTTCTGACCTTAGCCAGCTCTCTCATCCTCTTCTTTCACCTTCACCACATCTAACTTCATGCTCATTTTTAACCTCTTTTGTCAGCTCTTGAAGTAATAGACCCCGTTTAAGAGAAGCTTTGTGCATGTCATGGATTTTTCTTCTAAACCAAAGTAAGCTCTAGTAGAAATTCGAATGGATGAGCAAGACTGAAGGGATGATTTTAGGTGTATCAGAAGGTTACAAGACCCATACACAGGAATTAAGGAAGATTGCATTAATCATCTAAAAGGATTCAAATATTGCAAGTAGAGCAATTCCATTTCCTAACAGGAACAAATTCAAACAATTTCCCTTGCAGAAATTTCCATAATTACACGTAATAATTATCTTCTTGACTGAAATTCTGCAGTACAACACTTACTGCAAAGGATTTTCCCATCAAATGCTCTATTTAGGAAATAGAGGAGGAATATTTTCTTGGTGAATTGTATGTTGCCATCACATTGATTAACCCACGCTTCCGCTCTGCCAAAATATGCATCTATCTTTGATAACCTTAACAAGAATCAGCAAACCCTACTTAATGACCCTATAATTAGGTTTTTATAAAAGCCTAAAATATACAGATTTTTAGAAGTGCATGCAGAAGAAGAGGAATAGATCATATCCACAGATTACACCAAATGAAGATCAGTTATAACACTGCATATTGGACATACAGTTCTTTTCTGCTGAGGGAATCAAAGGCTCCAAGACAGCATTTGGATATGCATTCCTTTTCAGGCAATAAGGACAAGTATGGCAACAGCTGCTCCAGTATTTGCAAAAACTGTATAAACGCAAACAAAATACCAGAGGTTACAAGAAACTAATATTTGCATTTGTTGCTTTTGTGCATAAGGAAAATGTCTGTCAGCTGTTCTCCCTGTGCATAAGGAAAATGTCTGTCAGGAACATGTAATGTCAGTTATTCACAATTTTTCATAAGCAAATATGTACAATCCCACATCTCTTGTGACCAGCTGTGGGAACACAGTCCACTGGACTGCTGCTGCCTCTGTACATCTCTGTTATCCTATAATATCCCAATTCAGCCTTCCAGCAGTACAGCAAAACATCCTGCTCCAAGCCTGTGGGAAGGGGAGCACAGTGTTGATTTTCTGCAGCACCTCAGCCATCAGTGATGGGCTCACAGCACAGCATCATCCAGGCATTGCAGAACAAGAGTTTTCAGAGCAAGCTCATCAGAGCTCACGACTGATCCAACAGATAAACAGTATTATCAAAGAATGTTTAATGTGCTGAAAGACTCTAAATGGTCACAGACAGGTGAAAGTCAATCATCCATACAGCGGGAGACCCTGAAGCACAAGAGATGACACAGGAAACAGCAATTTGATAGTGAGGGATAAAATGACAACATTTTAGGGACTGTCCCCTCAAACGTTGCTGGATCTTTGCTGTACACAATACAGAAAAAGAGCTTGCAACATCAAGCAGGTGTCAGGTATCTTACCACGCCTGTAAGACTGGAAGTGAAAATACAGAAACTCTTATCAGATATAAAAAACCTTAGATAATGCACTGTAGTTACAAAGTGCACATTTCATCACAGAAATTTGTGGGAAATGGGGTAAGACCTGTCAGGATTTTGCAGGCTTTTCTACTGGAAATATTCAAATCAGCCCTGTTCCCAGCCAGTCAGCCTTCCCCTCGAGGAGCTGCCCTCATGCTCTCCCCTCTCTGCAAGAAGCTTTTTGATTTCAGTCATTGTTAAGAGGAAGGCAGGACAGTGGTCCATCACAGCAGAACAACAGATTACCAGCTCAGATCGCTATGAATTCAGGCAGAACATCATTCCAGAGCCAAGGACTGTATTGCCTTAAATGGAAAAGATCTGCAATATTTAACAGGTCAGGAATACTATCCATTTCTGTTTATTTAAGCATATAAGAGGGTAGATTTAGATTTTAAAAGTCTCTTAAAAATATAAAATAGCAAAGCTCATGAATACTCTGATAACTCCCAGTTATGAAAGTGGGGAAAGAAGCAAGGGTGAGAAAGGAAAGGAAGAAAAAGGGGGAAAAATATTTTTTTTAAAGATTTGCTTATTTTCACCTCATATGAACAGAATTCTGAAAAATCAGTTTGATTTTCCAGGTTAGAAAAACCATGGCATTTGCCACATGAGTAAATGCTCATGCAACCCATCCCAGTGCCGCCCGTCACCTGCCAACCTGCCCAGAAAAGGACACCAAGGTCAGCTGAGCTCCTGCTCCTTTGCAGGAATTACCAGCCTTGCAAGCATTCCCCAGTCCTTTTCCACAGCATAATCCATTTCACCCCACAACACAGAGTGAAAAGTGACTTTCACACCAATAGCCCACCCAGGAGCCAGCCCACTCCATTCCCTATGGAAAAGGACTCTACAGCCTGTGACATTTTAGCTGCAATACAATACAGATTGCAATCACTGTAGATTCCCCACAGTGCTTGCTTGTAAGAGTCACACAAACATCATTACTGACAAGAACAAGGTCACAAAAAGGTATTTCATTGTTTCTAGTGAATAACAGAGGTTGTCCCAGGAACCCAAACACTCCCATTCATCCCCACTTCAGCTCCAAATGGCACAGCAAGAAAACAGCTCCTCTCCCATGGAGAACATGATGTGTGTGCCCAGATTCAGTAGCAGCAGGAACAGATGGAGCCAGGAATGGTGACACAAAGTTACAGATTACAAGAAAAAAAAACATAAATCTGAGCTTTTGGATCCTGCTATTACACAGTGACCAAGATGAATGCACTATTCCAGTCTCGAGCACGTACTGAAAATCCAAACAGAGGACTTGTACATACCATAATACACACATTCAGATTTCAAAAAACAAATACAGGTCTCCAAGAGAGTAACTTATGGCAGAGAGATAATGAGATTTGCATGAATTTACTAAGAGCATATTTTCTTCTGTACTCCAGGAAAACTGAAGAAGCTGTTTGTACACAGAGGCATTACACATGAATGAATTTTCTTACAGAAATGTTCTTGGTAAATATGTCTAACTTGTGGCAGTCAGGAACAAAGGGATATTCTCAGCTCAGCCCTGTGTTGCTATTGATGATTTACTGAATCCTTCATGACATCCACACCCACCACAGTCAATTCAGGTTTTGTCCAGCAGTTAGTCACAGAATTGATTAGCAATTGATTTCTATGTGCAATTTTGTTTAGTGTCTAAACCAGCTGCTGTTATCAGGCTCAAGCAGGCAGAATTTCCCACAGTGCTCCTACATATAAACCAGGTACATTTCATAAACATGAAACACCACTTTATACACCTTGCTGGCTTGACCAGTTCGGAAAGAAGTGCTCTCACCTGCACTCCAGTACCCCACCAGGCACTCACAAGTATAATGATAATTTTATTATTATCCATAGATTCACTATTCTGCATCAGCAAGAACAACTACACCACCATCCATGCCATTCTGTTCTCCCCTTAGCCCAGAGGCTGCAGCAAATCCTAGCCAACAACAGGTCAGAGCAGCCCAAGGCAAGTCCAGGGCAATGGGGTCCAGCAAAAATCACCATTTCACTGAGGAGGAGCCACTTGAGCCAGCATCCTGTGGGCAGCACACATGGCTCTGCCAGCAAACTGTACCCTGGAGCCAAAGGAAGCTTCAAAAAGAGGTTCTGATTAGGGAAAGGTTTAGTTTCAGAACTACAAGACTGCCAGCCTGCCCTCAGTGCCAGAGAAGAGGTCATCAGAGAAGGGAACAGAGCTGGAGAAGGGTCTGGAGCAAACCTGATGAGGAGCAGCTGCAGGGGCTGGGGAGGCTCACAGGATCTTCTCCCTATCTTCAACTCTCTGAAAGAAGGCTGTAGCCACCTGGGGTTTTTTCTCCTGAGTAACAAGTGACAGGACAAGAGGAAATGGCCTCAAGTTATACCAGGGAAGGTAGAGCTTGGATGTTATTGAAAATTTCTTCATGGCAAGAGCTATCCAGCCCTAGCACAGGCTGCCCAGGGTAATGGTGGAGTCATCATCCCTGGAAGTGTTCAAAACCATCTTGATGTGGCACAGGGGTACATGCTTTAGTGGTGATCATGGTGATGCAGGGCTGACAGCTGGACTTGGTGATCTTGTCCAAACATAACAATTCTATGATATTCCTAAAAACCGAGCTGCTGAGCACACTGACATGACTGATTTTACGCTTTCCAAAGAATATGATCAATGCAATGAATCAGTCATGGCTGCAGCCAGACCCTGTATAATTACTGGCTCCTGAGATGCTGTCAGTGCAGTTGTGCTCACCCAAAGGCAGGGATGTCTCATGCTGGAATTCCAGCCTGACTTCCCAAGGCAACAGACTCACACACTGCGCTGGCAGCCCCTGGCTCCTGGGCCCAGTGCCTGCATCCCAGGGCACTTGGCCAGCATGGACCTTGCTCTGGACTAGAAGACAAGGATGCAGAGAGAACCTGGAAGGAAGTGGAGCCAGAGGTCAGTCACCAAGGTCCACAGGAAGAGTCTTTATTAGTTCTGATGCTTGTGGGGGAAAAAACCAGTAAACAACGGTTATTTTTTAAACTTAAAAACACATATGGTTTACAACAGGAGTATTTCAGTCACAAGCAAATTCAGTTTTTCATTTGCTGAAGGCAAGAGAACCGGTTACACATTCCAGGCAATAGCTGTATCTGTGAATCACCAGACAAAGGAGCATACTCCAGGGTTACACACAGGACTAATAAACTGCATGAGATTCTATACAGCACCGTTTCACAGCTGTGAAAGCAAATATCTCTCAATGAGCAAAACACCTTAAACATTTAATAATAAAAACATTGGTAAAGCAAAAGAAAACAAGTATAAATAAATAAATCAAGGGAGACTCCCGATTCAGTGAAGCAGCACATGCATTCGGCTCTCTTATTTGGGTATTCTAACAGGGACAAGGAGGGGAAATGACTTCTCAGGAGTCACTTGAGGAAAGGACCAGCAGCACCACGGGCTGTGGTGCCAGTCGGTGCTGCCCTGTCTCATTTTCTGTGCCACTCAGACCTGGGGCAGCAGAACCTCCTGCGTGGCCTGCACGAGCCCCTTTGCTGAGGCTGCTGCGAGCAGCGCATGCCGGCAGCGCTGCAACGGCACCGGGCCAGCAGAAATCCCAGCCCTGCTCACGTGAGGCTGCTGGCAGCACCGACTGAAGAACCTCTGCTGAGATTCCCTGGGACTACAGCTGAACACACAACCTAGTCCAACACGAACGTAGTTTGCATCACATCAGGAACAGGAATTATTTTTTGCTCAGACAAGCCTGACAGTTCAGAGAAGTTCAGCTGTCTCGTGTACCCTCTACACAATCAAATTTGGTTGCCCAAAATCAACTCAATTTGGACGCAGACAATAATGCAGAGAAAAGAAATAACCATCTGACATGGTGATTTAAGCACAAGTGGGTGAGCCAATACTGCCGAGTGAATCCTGACACTCTGAACAG
Organism: Passer montanus; assembly: GCF_014805655.1. NCBI lineage: Eukaryota > Metazoa > Chordata > Aves > Passeriformes > Passeridae > Passer > Passer montanus. Next base: position 3,534,380 of record NW_024370263.1, on the reverse strand, counting down.
AATCTTCCAGAGCCGAGGAGTCCAGCCAACAGCCAAGAATAATATTTCAGTGGTTCAGTCAATACAGCTGTAACCATGGCCTGGAGGGGTTTCCACAGCCGTAACCACAGGAGTGACTGCACATTCACTTGAAAATAGTAAAAACAGACATTTAAAAATCTACAGCTTGTAGACATCTTAAAACCAGTTTGGAAGAAGGCACAGAGGGGCCTGAAAAATGCACCAACACTCCCACCAAGCTCGACTGTCATCTGTTTATCCTTCTTACGAGACAATGCCTTGAAATAAGAACTCCTCTCGCTAGGTACAATCACTTGCTTGAAAAAAACCTGAAGGAACAGCTTCAGATTAGCTGAAAAGAGATGAGGTACCCGTGTAGAAAGCCGGAGCTGCAGTGGCACAAGGCACGTTCCAACCAGGACAGTCTAACACCGTTCATTCGTGTCTCACGCTCACAGCCAGAGACACTCTCATGCCTTTCACATATGATTCCTATTTCTTCCCTGATGTAAGACACAGTATCACACAACATGCTACAGAAGAAGCCCTGCTGGTTCAAGCAGGCTTTCCCAAAAGAAAAAAAAAAAGAAAAAAAAATCCAAAAGACCTACCCCAAAAAAAAACCCAAAAAACCAAACAAAAAAAGTAAAATGGGGGAAAAAAAACAACCCCCCCCAAAAAAAAAAAAAACCAAAAAACCAAACAAAAAAGTAAAATGGGGGGAAAAAAAAAGAAAATAAAAAGTTTAATAGTCCACAGCTGCCAGGAGCAAAGGGTCACTGCCGCAGAGGGGCGGCACAGCCCACTCGGTTCGCTGGGTTTTCCCTTCAAAGAACATCCATAAATCGCACTGCCGAGCGCCATGGAAAAGCGTCCCGCGCCGCGGCCCCGCTCGGACCCCGCGCACCGCCNNGGAGCGGCGGCGGCAGCTCCCGGGCGGCCCCGCCGGGCAGGGCAGCGCCAGCGGAGCGGGGCGGACCCTGCCGCCACTCACCTTCTTCCGGGGCTGCCATTTCATCATATTTGTAGAGCGGGGACGTGCAGCATCAAGGTGGCGCTGGGGCGGCGGGCGCAGCGGGGCCGCAGCCCGCGGTCATGCTGCCGCCGCGCGCCCGGCCCCGCCCCCGCCGCACGCGAGCCCAAGGCGGGCACAGACGCACCGGGCCGGCAGGGGGCGCTGCGCGAGGGAGCGGCTCTTGCGCCCCCTGTCGGTGTCACCCGGCACGGGGACAGTTCGTGTGGCACCGGCACACGGGGACAGCCCTGTGTCCGGGCATGGGGACAGAGCGTGTGGCACCGGTACACGGGGACAGCCCCTGTGTCCGGGCACGGGGACAGCCCGTGTGGCACCGGCACAGGGGGACAGCCCTGTGTCCGGGCACGGGGACAGACCGTGTGTCCGGGCATGGGGACAGAGCGTGTGGCACCGGTACACGGGGACAGCCCCTGTGTCCGGGCACGGGGACAGCCCGTGTGGCACCGGCACAGGGGGACAGCCCTGTGTCCGGGCACGGGGACAGCCGCTGTGTCCGGGCACGGGGACAGTTCGTGTGGCACCGGCACACGGGGACAGCCCTGTGTCCGGGCACGGGGTGTCCAAGGACGGGGACAGCCCAGCACACGGGGACAGCCCCTGTGGCACCGGCACCCCTGTGTCCGGGCACGGGGTGTCTAAGAACACGGGGACAGCCCCCTCGTGTCAGGGGCACACGGGGACAGCCCTGTGTCCCAGCACACGGGGACAGCCGCTGTGCCCCGGGCACACGGAGCGCGGTGCCGCGGTTCCAGCTCTGCCGGGCCGTTCTCGGCTTTCCCCGTGCCGCTCTCGCTGCCAGGGCTGGGGCTGCGGGCACAGCCGGGCACTGTGGCATCTCCCAGGAGCCAGTTGTTCCAACAGCACCGAGCTTCAGCCTCAGCTCTGGGGCTCTTCTGAGACTGCTTTAATAAATGAACAGAGGCTCCGGAGAGTTACAAATCCTTAGGGCATGAACACAACGCAGTTTAATTCTAGGCTTTATATTATTGAAATGGTGCAGAGGTGTAGTTTTCATTGCTGTGAGGAATGACCAACAATGTATCATCTTGGAGGTAAACAATAAACTTAATGGCAAATGTAATATCAAAACACAGGTCAAAAAACAAACATTCACTGCCAGGTCCCTTGGAAACACAACAGTTGCTTCTTTCCATCGCAGTCCCAAAGGGCAGAGTGCCTTGGGTCTCAGGGAGGCCAGAGCACTGACAGGGGCATTTCAGCTCCAGCCCTGATGCTCAGACACCACTCCATCCCACACAAAGCTCAGACACCAGTCCCAAAGCTGCCTTCAGCAGGTCCCATCTTGTCCCACTACCCTCAGACACGAGCTCTGTGTTCCGTGTTTCTGTCCCCACACCTTCCCCTGGATCACTGACAGGGCACGTGGCAGCACAGAGATGCAAGTGAAAAATAAAGCTTTGAAATGCAGCAGGGACTGAAAAGAACAGGTGTGGCCTGGAACAGGAGCTCCTGCTGGTTTTACTCCCCAGAGCTAGTGTCTTACAGAGCTCTGCCCTTCTATTACACCAACAGCAGAGTAGCGGGCCCTGAAACTCAGATTTCCATAAATTGAAGAACTGGTATTGACAATTCTGAAGAGTTCTGTACATAGCAGTTGGTGCCTGAGTGAAGGAAATAAGTGCTCAGCTCCACGTGGCTGTCAGAATGAAGCTTCATCAAATTTACAGACAGATTACAAAATGTGGTGTTTTGACATAATCAACAGGAGGTTTTTGAAATTCTTCCCAAGTAAGGATAATTAAGAGGAAGCAATGCAGGAGCTGTTGCGAGAGATTGTAATGTTACAGTTAATGGCTTAAACATTGTTATGAAGGACTTTTTGCCCCTTATGGCAAAACTGTGTAAAGAAGCTGCAACCACCAAAGCCCACCCCTCCCTATTTGATGTATTATCACATCTCTTGCATAATACTTTCTTCTAAATCAATTCTAAGTTGATATCTTTGTTACGCCTTGAAATTCCCTCTGCTCAAGTGAGCATCACCCAGAAGCAATCACACACTGCAAGTAGGAAAAGGTCCTGTTGGAGATGGCTTGTTGAGCAGTTTGCTGTCAGGCTATCCAAGCAGAATGAGAATTCAGTTCACTGTGTCATTCCAATTAGGTAGCAGCTCAATTGGTCAGTGCTCAGCAGGTACATGAAGACTCAGAGTAAGAACCTGCACTTCCCTGTGTACTGCCTGGGCTGGCAGCGTGTGAGATGCCAGCACTGCAGTAACACCCACAGCAAAGCACTGCAGACCAAGCTGAGTCCCTTGGCAAATTCATGAAGGATAATGAAATCAAGTCCTTTTATTTCTGAATTTATTAAAGCAGCTTTCAATTCATTACAGTGCTCCTGTGTCTGACGCTTTTACCCCCTCCAGCCAGAGTGCTGAAGGCAGACACAGCACCTCACAAGGGTTTACAGATGAGACTCTGCACGAGTGACTGAGCTATGGCAGCTGCTCAGCAAGTGTGGCCTGCAAAAGGGAAAAAGGAGATCAGAAAATTCTGCTCTGGGAGGAGGGAACTCCCTTCAAGTGCAGGAATTAGGCAATTCTCTTTTAATTACCAGACCAAGTCTTGTAACAAAACTCCATCTATTTCACACCCTTCAGGAAATAAAGGTCAACACTCCAGCATTACCCATCCTTTGGTGTTTCAAATGAAACATACTTTGGTGTTTCAAATGAAAGCCCTACTCCATGCCTTGGAGAAGAGAAGGGAATATGGGGGGGATAACGAGAGGAAGAGAGGTGATAATCAGAGAGAGAGAGAACACAGTGCCCTGTTCCATCATCCTTCCCTTCACAGAGCAGTGAGAGTCTCTGCTGGCACCTCAGTTGTGATTGTATTATATGAACACAGTGTGCTGTGAAATACCTGTGTGACAGTCCTATGGCAAAATGTACTTCTGTACCTCAATGGATAGGAAACATATCCTAAATTTTAACTGCATCTTACCAAGGAAGGTGTTTGCCTTCAGAACTGTTGAGACTCTCCTATTGGCTTAGGAGGCTTCAGTTCTACCCTTACATGATCCTGAGCAGAAAACCATGTTTGGGACCTGCTTCTAATTATGCCTTGCCCCTCCTTTTTTCCATAGGAAGTACAATTACTGCTGCTATGGAGACAAGTGTAATTCAGGCAAGATGTGGGTCAAAGCATTACTTGGAAGGCAAAGATTCACAGAAAAGAACCCTTTCTGCTATCTGCCCTCCCCTGGAGAAGGGTCTTCTCCCACTCTTCCCTTGCCAATTTCCACCACAATCTGCTGTCTCAGGTAACGAAGAGCCAAATAAATCACCTGTAACTAACCTGGAAGTTCTCCCCAGGAGAGCTCCTCTTCCTCCCTTGCCCCCCCATTTCCACACCTTACCCAGTGACTCCAGCCATCCACAGGGTCTGCCAGCACTCACATCTTCAGTGTCTCTGCAGGCATAACAGCCTCAAATAAGCTATTACCAGCCCAAAATGGGAGACTTACATTAATTTAGTGGACAAGGCTATACAAACTTCTTTTTAAGCTATACTTACAATATTATCAGGTTCCTGAATGAAAACACTGCTTTTATTCCCCAAGATAGTCCCCTCTGCCTGCTCCTCAGAGTACACCTTAAACACATTCCTATGAATTCTTTCCAAAAAACCCAGTTGCAAGCTGTATTATCTTACATGCAGCCAGTAGTGAGACTGAAAACAATCTTTCCCTTCCTGGTATGATGCTGCTTGGACAAAAGGCCTGAGATGATAATTTTCTAGAAGAGGCAATTGATTCAAAGGAAAGGTTTGTGTTGAAATGAAGGAATTCTGTGCCTGAATATGAAATAACATTAAGCAGGATAGAGGATGGCTGTGGTACCTTTAAGGACACTCTAGCACTGAGGAAACAGATCCATCAATACACAGAGGAACCAACAAGCTCTCAAACCCCAGCAGCAAATTAAATGTGAAACCTTTCAATTATGATTTAAAATCACATCCCCACTTAGACATCTCTCTTAAGGAGGTGGACTTCAGACACACCTGACAGTGACATGAAGAAACTGAAAGAGAAAATAAAGTCAAACTTATTGCTTTAACAATTAGCTCCTCTGGAGCTCACAGGTGAACAGGGAGGGAGTTAGAGTTTGGTGACATACACTCTGCACATTAAATTTGTCCTGTTTTTCAGGATACAGAACATACCTTCTAAATGTAAAGAAATCATAGGAGCATATGCAAAGTTTTAATAAAAATTCTTTTTTAGCTTTGTCTGAAAGGGCTACACAATAAAACTATTGTATTGTAAAGGATCTGTTTTGTCTATTCTAAATTTCTCTTCCACACAGTGGAAATGTAAGCATGTTACCCAGGCTATCCAACTCCTGAGCCCTGAGCCACTCAACAAAAGATCCTGTAACTGTCAGAAACAGCCCTTAAAACTCTCTAAGGACTCTTCTCTTACTGATTTAGAATGATAGGCAGTTCACCTGCTGAACTTTCTTGTAAAATGTGTACCAGGAATTTTGTTTGTGTCTGTTCACATTTTCAGACAGGACCGTATGAATAAGAGATGTGACACAATTTATCCATATGCAGCATCATATCTTCCCAAAGCACAGCATGCTGCATCTCACAGCTGCCCTTTTCACTGCTGCAGCAGTAAGAGAACAGAGGAAAGAAATAAACTGAACTCCTCTACAATGACAAAGTGTCTACAGACAGCCAACGAAGCCTCAAAACCAGAATTGGATAAATCTCCCTCAGAAAGACAGATGTTCAAAGAGCAATTCCTTCTACAGTTAATCTGAAGAATACCTTGTCACTGCCATGTCAGAGATAACCATTTCAAAAGTGGGAAACAATCTTAAGGTGTTGTAAAACCCTACAGCATCACTGAAATCATTGGAGCAGAGACAATTTGGCCTCTCTGAGGAGTCACATCTAAGATTGTTAGAATAGAATAGTTCCTGTTGGGAGGGACCTAAAACAATCACCTAATGCAGTTGGCTGAGGAGAAGCATCTCCAACTCAGCACTACCATGAAGGTTTCTGATGCAGTTTTAGTTAGCTTCACTACTTCAAACAGCAAAATCAGGAGAGCTCATCAAAATAGGAATTTGAGACCCTGTCAGTGACCAAGGCAACCCCAATTAGCTTTGTCCTACAGCAGTGAAGCCAGCACACAAGACTCAGTCAGAACCTGACTCCAGTGGCATTTCTCTGAGAGCATTTAAGAATAACTAGGACAGCTGTTGGCTCCAGCCTAAAAATACAGAACACATCTGCTTAATTTACCTTCATGTGCTCAAACATCCAGCACTGAAAAAGCATAAGGCATAAAGAGGTACTAAAATTTTTCTCTGTGGAGAAACAGAAGGAGAGAACCATGCAGCAGTTTCCATTCATGCCTGACAGGAAAGGTGAGGGGTGAACTATTTGCAAGAATTAAAAATAAAAAATATTCAAGCTGCACCTACATAAAAGTATTTACTGATTATAATAGAATGGTTTACTGATTATAAGAGATTGGTTTAAAATACTTTTTTGAAAATTATGTAAATGGAAGTTCATTACTGGATATTAGATTACTCCATAATCTATTTTTGCAATTAGCATATTTTCTTATTGAAGTTTTATTACAAAAGGTGACCCCACAGCAGACCCAGAAGCACAAACCTAGTCTTGAAACCTGTACTCACTTCATCTTTCTTTTTCTCCAGCACACATTTTTCCATTTTGAAAAGTGAGATTATCATCAGATACCTTAGAAACAGAGGTTTTTTGCACAGGCACGGGGTAAACAGGAAAAAACAACATTATCTGCTTCCCTGGAATGTCTCTGCTGATGTGTCTGGACCTCTTGGAACAAGGACTCTGCTGTCACCCACAGTCCCCAAAGCCCAGGCCTCACCATGCAGCACAGAAAACTCAATTAGAACAGAAATGTAATTAAGTAATTATAGCTGGAAAAAAGCTTGTGGTAAGTATCTTTAACCTGATACACAGTAGCTTAGACAGCAGGTTCTGAATGTGGGTTAGAAATATTAAGAAAAAACAAGTGTGGGAAGGAATTACCTGAATGAAATAAGCAAAAATAACAAAGGGAAAGAATTATCTAAAAACTTCTCAATTTATTAAGGTCTAGGAGAAATGGAAAAGACTCAATAGATCTTGAATTACACTGCTACACACGATGCCTTCTTTATATGCTGCATGTACAAGCAATGACAGACAAAAGAGAGACAAATTGGTTTGATATATTCTCTCTGCCTGGGCACAGACTTTCACTGTTCAACGTGACATCGTAGCAGGCTGTCAGAAATGCAGTGATTGTCAGGTTTTCACATTGCTACCCAACCACCACTCTATAAACATCAGAGTTTAGGTAAAATGCTGCCAATAAGCTCATATTTACACTTCAGAGAAGTGTGCTGTTATTCTTCTCCTCCTAATTAAGCTGTATAAAGGCTTAGGCCTAATTACCATGACTTTAATGTCCTAAAACTGAAACAGTTTCACAACGGTTTACTCCAAATAATTCCAAGCTCAAAAAAAAAAAAAAAAAAAAAAAAAAAAAAAAAAAAAAAAAAGATCTTCATCTGAGGTGCTACAGGACCCCCATATCAGACAGATCTAACAGCCTGGCCTATTAAATCAGTGATTTATTTTGCTGTGTGTCCTGATCATTCTAAGAGAACAGACAAAATCTGGGAACATACCTCTTGTAGATCCATCTTCTACAACATGAAGAAGACAGCAAATGGTGCATCTTGTTTATAAGGAAGAAATCTCCTTTCTGATGCCTTTTGTTAGAGGTTTATACCTTGAAGTCTGGGAGCAGTTACCACACCTATCCAAGCACAGGGACACTTACAGAGCTGTGCCCTTCCTTATTAAAACAGCACAGAACACAATTTGCCCCCTGAGTTTTCCAGCTGGAGAATCACCATGGCTTGCAGAGGACACGGCAGAAATGCCTGGGCATCCCAGCCAGGAGGAACCAGATCCCTGCTGTGGTGCAGTCTCTGAGCTCAGCAGAACAATTTCTACTCAACAAGTGAGCAATATGAACCTCCTGGCAACTCACAGATCTCACATTCCTCTGAGAGGAACCTCAGAGTACCCTTAAGCAGATCCCTCAGAATGGCACAGTTCCAAAGATTCCAGAGTGGCAATTCACCTGTGTGACTACTACAGGAGACTTCTCTGTAGCCTTGTACATGGACCAGCAAGATTATGATACTATTAGCTAGCAATAATCTTTTTAGCAGGAAAAATCATCAGTAAACATAAAAAAATACACAAAACAGAAAAAATTCTCAAGCTCGAAATGTTCCATTTGGATAAAGAATTCCTGACTTTCTGTAGGCGTTCTCCTGTTGCTGCCTTCCAGCATCTCCCCTCCTCCCTTTAATTAGAGCCCTTGTAAAAGGAGGGAGACGCAAAGCTATATTTAACTCTCTGTACACCAATGACCAGATAACACATTCTGTACTGAACAAAAATATTTTTAGTTGACCCCAAAATCCAGGTGAAAAAAATCTAGGAAAAAAACCCGTATTTTCACCCTGAAATACAGAAAAGCTTAAACCCACCTTTGGCTTTATTACATGTGAAGCACTGCTGGGTAAGAGATTCAAATAATTCCTGGAGGCCACTTAATCTGCAGAGAGAGCTGTGCATCAGTAAAGAGAGCAGTGTCTGGCACCAGAGCCTCTGCTGGAATGTGGAACCGTCCTTAATAGGAAGTACAAGTGAAAATTGGAGTCAACAGATTCCTTTGATTCTCCTCTGCTGCGAGTAACTCCCGTGAAGAAGCCCTCAGTATGTTTTCTGGATAAAACAGGAATTTCTCCAAGCTCATCTCAGAAAAACACTGGGAAAGGCATTCTACACGGGCTGCTCCCACGAGCAGAACTTGGGCTCCAGGACTGAGAAACCCCATGGAGTGTATTTGAACTCTGCACAGAGCGTGGCTGGGCCCAGGCTCAGTCCAGGACGTTTCTCAGCATCTTGACAGAGCCGGTTTCTCCATTTCTCAGCGCGCACATCTGGCAGCGCCGCGGCGCGAACAGCAGTTCCTGGCTCTCCGTGCATGTGTTCTGCATCCCATGACATCATGCACTGCTCAGCCTGCCAAGGAGCACTCTCTGCTCCACAGACCACCAAAACAGAGCCCCAGCATCCCTGTGGGGAACAGGCTAACTTCCAGCCCCGAAAGTTTTCCCCTTGCAAAATCTTGTTCAGTGTTTCATCTGTTGTGCTGCACTCTCTCCCACTCACATCCATTACTCAAAAGCAGTTTTCAAATCATTCCTAAATTGCTTCTATTCTATCCTGCCTGTAAAGATCTTTTCTCTGCACAAGGCTGTAACTACTCAGTTACTTCTCAGCAGAACAACCCTTTTTCCTTTTATTCACAGTGGGTTTTTAACTCTTTAACAACCTGAATACTGGGAAATCTGTATTTCCTAAAGAATCTTAGGTTTGTTTTTCTTTGCTATGGGTAATAGTAGATGGCACTATACAGATTGATTGTTCTCTGGAGATGGGATTAATGGCTCATCTTGTGTCATACTCATTACTTAACACTGCCTCAGCAGCACAGAAGCTCTCTGGCACACTTAAGAAAATAGGTTCTACATTGTAGGGCAAATCAGAAGAAAAATAATTCTATTACCTGAAAAATGTTCATGTTCAAAACCTTTCAAAACCATTTAAAGAAAGGCAGACAAATACCAAGACCAAAGATCCATGACTTACACACTTATTGGTGGAGAGACCTGGAGCCAAGAACTGCTGCACGATTAGACCCTGGAATTTACCAAAAGTGGCTCTCTGCTCCAACTCCTGTTATCAATCCCAAACTAATCAGCCAGAAGGAAACAGATACTGCAACTTGGTAATGAAGTCATAATGAGAGATAAGGCTGCAAGATTTCCCTGCAATAATTTCACTAACAGAGGTGAAAAACAAGGTCTGCAACCCTGATTCCTCTTAAATAGGGCTTAATTGTCAAAGGGGGGAGAAAAATTGCAACAGATTGATATTTCAAAATGACAAATTTCAGCTTTCTTCTCATGTGAAGTGGTCTCGTGCAAAAGAGCCAACTCACTCATCAGGCAGGGGTCACTCAGAGGTTATCCACAGAAACAGGACACAGGCAGAAGCCAGGTCTATCACAAATTACCAGGCACATTGGCTCGAGGCAGCAGCAGCCCATAAATCCATTTCTCCCAAGACAGTACTTGCATTTCTAGATATTCCACTGACATCTCCTTTGCTCGCCACCAGAGCATTTCCAGATATCAGTCTAATGTTCCAGAACAGAAAAATGAGGGCACTTGAATGATTTCAAGTCACTGCGCTCCCAAATGAAAGAGCAATTTTTTCCTGCTGCCTGAGCCCCCGACTGAAGGTTCTCAAGCCCAGTTGCTGTGTTTGGCATCAGGTAACTGCACTCAGTAATTGTGGCTACTGCCACTCACTTCAGAGCACTCTTAGAAAGGTCACCCAGTTAATACCCTTGAGTTTCTTTTCATTCAGTATTATTATTAAAAATAATGATTATTTTAGTATTTTTTCCAGTGTTTAAACGAAGTAATTTGTTTTATATTAATAAATATTAAAATATGCTATACACACATAACTATGCTATGTTTCTCACACTGAAATGTATATGTTTTGTTTATTCTACCTCCTCCCCCAAAAAAATCTCAGATTAATTAATTGCCACTTATGATACTCCAGGGATAACGTATTTTCCTTTTTACTTTTGGTAGGGAAATATGTGACATAAAGAGAATCCCAACTGCAGATAATGTAAAAGACCTTAGAAATACCAGATTTAAAAAACACTGAAAGAAGGAAGAGTCAATCTGGCACTCCTACTCTGACTGTTACAGGGTGATTTGTTTTGACTCAGGGAGTCCTGAATATTTCTGGACTTGTAACAGCAATGCAAGGAAATTTATGTTCCTGAATTTCAGTTCTGTGTCTGTTTTCGTGGCAAGTTATTCCTGACAGAGTCTTTATAGAAAAGTTATCCTGTGATGATAAAGATGGAGCCCTAATGAGTTTCATTAGAATGCAGTGCATCAACCCTAGATTGAGACATAGCCCAACATGATTAATTACCCTCTTGGAATGGCTACAGCAAAATAGAGTGGGCTATCAAGGCTATCCTCTAATAGCTGTGTCCACCCACCTTCTCCACCTGCCTGAAGAGGTGCTCTCCTTTCCTGCAGCTTGGCTACACTGTGACAGCTGTGGGTGCTGCCAGGGCCAGCTCAATAGATGATAACCTTAATTCATCATCTTCTCTATTAGCAATTACCCTTGCTCATTTCAAAATCAAGGTCAGTCTTATTTAGCATATTTAACTTTCAGAAAAGTGTCAGTGTTCTAAGCATGAGTTTTTCAGCATCAACTACTATGCAGTTATGTAAAAACAGGAATCTTCTTATTTCACAGCTGAGTTTATAATCATGTTCAATCAAACTAGCTCAAAAATTATCTCAATTAATCCTTTGAAATGCATCAGCCAGTTCCCCAGCTCACCCAGTTATAGCAGTATCAAAAAACTAGAGCTGAAAATGTATGTACTTGATTTTTACTTTTCAGAACATCTTGAAAAGAGACTTGACTAAAAAGATAACTGAAATCTATTTGGAAAGCAGACTGCAGGTAAACCTACAGCTGTTTAAAGTTTATTGGCATTATCTTGAAATCTGTCACTTTCTGCAGCTCTGAGATGCCCCCATGAGGGTTTAGCTATGAAATATCAGGCACCTGAACACACTGTTCATGCACTCCTCAAAAATTCCAGCCAGCAAACTGCACGAAGGATCTCAGCACAAGTCCCAGTCAGGCACCAAAATTAAAATTTTTCAGTTATAAAATCTCCATATCTTGTTGTTCCATCGCTTGTTCCAAAAACCATACACCTCCTAGAGATGCACATTTGCTTTAAAGACATTTAGACTTGAGGGTCTTCAAAGGTCCCATCCCACCCAAGCCATTTCATGGGAATTCTATGTTACAATAAGCACAGAATATGGACTTGAAGCTCCCACAGGATTGAGTCTTGCATTGGTAGGAACAACAGGAATTTCACCATAGTCTTCCAAGGGTGTCCACTACAGAACGTGCCTGTGACATGTGGCAGAGGCCTCCTCAGTGACCTCACTGTGTGAGTGGCACAGGCACGGCTGGGATGTGAATTGTGCTCGCACATTCTGTTATTTCTGATACCAGCACCTCCATGCCACTTAAAATTCCTGGCTCTGAGGGTGCTGAGGCTCTGGCACAGGGTGCCCAGAGAAGAAGCTGTGGCTGCTCCATCCCTGGAAGTGCCCAAGGCCAGGTTGGATGGAGCTTGGAGCAACCTGGGACAGTGGAAGGTGTCCCTGCCCATGGCAGGGGGTTGGAACAAGCTGGCTTTAAGTTCCACTCCAACCCAAACCATTCTGTGATTCTAGAAAAAGTACTACTAAACCCTACTATGTCTCTCAGCAGCTGCCAAAAAGCTGCAAGCCATACCAGCCCCATTTCAGCTCTTCCATTTTTAACACTTCTAATGAGCAGATGGTTAATTTTTGTGAGCAGGGAATAAAAAACAAAACAACTTTTGTTGGTCCAAGTGTCTCAGGGTCCTTTAGGTTATAAAAACCAGTTGTTTTGGACATCTGCTTAAATTTTTGACTGCAAATTTAGCCTTTTCTATATTACTAGACAAATATTCATATCCTCCATTTGTTTTCAGGTAAAATAAAAACTTGCCAGACATTGTTCAAGGCTTTTTAGCTATTTAGAAGTTGGGAAATACTTCAAGAGTAAAAAAATTTTATTGTGCCTGTTTCCTGTCTACTTCCAGCAATAAAATTTTTGTACCTCTAGATCACAAACAGTATGTCTTTGTCCACCTTTATTATTGCCACCTCACTTAAAATCAGCAGATGAAGTTCCCACTTACAACTGTGAGTATCTCACCTTCAGATCCAGTTCCTCAAATACAATCTGAGGCTGAACCTCAAGGCTACACAATATTGAAAGTGTGAATATATGAACAATGCTACTGCTCACTTCAGAGGCCAAGGGACTGGGGCAACCCCAAAGTGAGGAAAATAACTAGGTAACAAGCTTTCTTTATGCTGTACTGATAGAATTTTGGGGGGTTGTAGCACTATAGAGATTCACAGAAGTACCTAAAGCAAAATGTAAACGCTACCTTCTTTACCATGGTGGAAAGCAAAAATTTCAGTTAAATGTACACAAAAGCCCTTCAGAGGCCTCAGCATTTGAAAGACCAGTGTGCTCACTGCATTCACCTTCCTGGCAAAACTGTCTTCTACTCAGATTAGCAAAATGGAGAGTTGTGGATCTGTTAAACTCAAGTTGCTTCTTTCTCTTCTACAGTGTGATTTTATGAAACATGAATTCACAGAAGCTGCAGTAAATTTTTAATTAGTGAAATACATATGGTTATTTTCATACAAATTTTAAATTTTCCTGGTTTCATGAAGCAGCAACCAAACCCAACACAATGTGCACCATATTTACAAATGCATAAAAATATTTATAGTTCCAGATATGATTTATCACTGTACTTAACAGTACTGAGCACTCTAAACTAACAAACAATAAAAATTACATTTCTGTGACTTTTTTTTGTTTAGTATAAACAAAATTTAATAAAAAATAAAATATAAAACCAATTTTAAATACAAACAATTTTGCGTGGGGACACAGAAGAAAAAAAGAACAAAAGCATTAGTATTTGGGAGGAGAAATTGTGTGAGAGCACGAGAGACAATGGATGTGTCTGAGCCAGGAGTGAGTTGCTGGTTTGGATCATTAACTGAGAGCTCACTGCTGCTCCCTCTGCAGACTCCAGGATCAGTATCCTCACTCAGGGCAGAGTGTGGGATCGAGCAGAACAAATGTGGGAGGGCACAAAAATCATACAGGCAACTGATTTCTTTTTATTCATAGGAACACTAATTTAGGCTCTTTAAAAAGCTACATTTACTATACACACTCCTCTTATCCACGCTCTTTTTTAGCTGCATTTCCTATTCTCTTACAGCTTTCCAAAGCCTCAGTGACTGTACCTTGCAATACCAAACATTTCCAGCTGAGTTAAGTGCACATATTTTCTGCTGTAAGCCTAGGAGGGCTCAGTGCTGTAGCTGTCCTTTCCCAAACAGTCACAAAAGCCATTATTTCTCAGCACACTTTCAGACTGCAACCAAATCCACGAAGCTGACATTTTTTATTTAGTACCCACGGGCTATAACCATGAAAAATTTACTCCCTGAAATACAGTTGCATGCATTTCCTATCCACCCTACTCATGATAAAAAGTAATTTCCTTGCACAGCCTGGTAACAATGGCAACTGAATGAGATGTATCACCATAAAATAAACATGAGCACCTCGCACATCTGAATTCTCTGGAGTGAGACTACTACTCTGTGTTCCCAGAGAACATTTAAATGAATAAGAGGCCTTGAAGCTTGACATGTATCTCTAAAGGCATGGGAGACGATTCAGGGCAACTGTCATTAAAATTAATCACTATTAGTGATCACAGACCTCACTGTGGCTCACTGCAGGAGAGCTATCAGGGCCAAAACAAGATGTCTAAGCAATGAAAACCAAGAGCTGATCAAGAACTTACAGGTATTCCTGTGTGATACCTGAGGGGGGCTAAGGGTTACACAACAACAAAATCTGATATTAGATTGTTTTCCAGTTCCTATTCATCTGGTAAAGGAAAAGCAAAGGAAAACCATTATTTTGTATTTTGGACCAATTAAGAATGAATTACAGTGCAAGAAAAAAATAAAAAGAAAATTAAAATAAGAAAATATGTCTAGAATTCCTATCCTGAGTTATTGCAAAAGTCCAACAGAATGAGGCAGGACCCAACCATGCTCTGCCCAACTCATGGGGGAGCTGTCCAGCAAACACAGAACTGAACGTTACCAGGGTTAAAACCACCTTTCACCTGCTTTTTCACACATTTAGAAAAATTATGAAACTGAATTCCACTAGGTGTTATGGCTTCATGGGACAAATGGGGTCAGAAATTCAGTTCTTGAGAAGCCCATGAGTGATGATGAAGACAGAGCAGCACAAATGTAACCTTGAGGACAGAAAGCCCCAAAATCTCTGACAGCTGCCTGACATCTTTGCCAGGAAAACCAACCCCACATTCCTGTTTCCTTAAACACCTCCTACCCACCAGGGCTTAAACTCCATCATGTGGCACTTCAGTCCCAGTACAGCAATTCTCATGGAAGAGCCAACACCTCCTCTCAGAGGGGAACAGAGCTCTCACAGAGGCAGAGGAAGATTCTGTGACACATGGATCCCAGTGCTTGTGAGGATGTGGGCTTAGAAAATCACCTGTAATTACATAAATCAGTAATTATTAAATCATCATTAAATTGTTATTTATTTTGTATCATTCACAATCCCCTTTCTGCTATGTCCTGCACTGCTTTTTGTGTTGTATTTGTGAAGGACAGAAGCCTGTAAGGAGACAGCCACAAGGAGTAAAACACTTGGCAAAAATTAACCTCCTTTTTCACCCTGAAAAAAGTTGGAAAATTATGCCTGAACTACCCATTAATGCAGTGTTTCAAGAAAGTTTCTTTCCACTTCCCATATGAGACAAGCCTCTATTAAGAAATGTTTCATCCAAGTACATTCTCCCTTTGTTAGCATCCAGAATATCTAGGGCTTGGTACACATCTTTGAAGAAGTTCATTAAAAATGAATCATAAAACCATGAATTTAACACTTGTCTAAATAAAAAATAAGTTTTCCATTAGGGGAAGTGAGCACTGTATTAGTTCTAACACAAGAAAAACTAAAGGAATAGTTTTCATTTACAGACCTACCAAGCACATGGAATAGAATTTTGACCCTGACTAACAAAAGCCATCAGATACACTGCCTGAGGAGAACAGTCTCAAACACTGGACACTAAGAAAAATACCTTTATTATATTTTATGTACATTAATATTCATATGATAATATGAATATATATATACATATATATATTTTATATGAGCCGGTTCCTCAGCTGTTTCAGAATGAAAAAAGCAGTACAGGAATTTGCATACCACTGCCAACTTCTGGTAAAGTCATCAGAAATTACAAAAATAACTGCACTGAAGAGCATAAAAAATTGTGTCTATGATAGACTTCTAAGAACTTCTAGAGAAATTCATTTATTTGACTTCCAGGACAGAAACTTGACATTCCTGAGTGAAGGGAAAAAAGAAAGAGTTCAAAGCTGACATAAATCCAGAAGATAAAATTGAAACTAGAGTGTCCATTCACTACATGATAGAAACTACAATATTGTTCAACCTTTCTTTTAAACTTCAGGGGCAAATTCTCTGTCAGTGGATAACAGCTGATAAATAGCAGTGGATAACAGCTGATAAATAGCAATTATTTCTGTCGTTCCATGTAACACAAGGGGCTTTATAATTTCCTCTTTGGAGCAAACAAGCAATCATGTACAAAGATGCTTTTGGCAAAAGGAAATGTCACCTGCTTTGTGCAGCAGTTCAGACCTCAGTGCCCTCAGACACAAATGGAGCAGTGACTCAGAGAACAACAGGTTATAGAAATAAAAATAATTGCCACAATCCTCTTCCCTGTCTGCATTAGTTTGAACTGTCATCATGCTCTTGTCTCAGAAAATGCCTGTGCTTAATGCAGCAATTATCCCTGTGCTGCATCTCCTACTTGTACATGATCACAGACACTTCACATCTCCCTCGGCTACAGGGAGGGAGATGGAATGACCTGAACAAACCCCTGCTGGCACTGTAAGGCCAGGAAGATGGAATGTTAAGCCCTGGATGTGTTTTCAGCTGTCAGAGAGCTCTCAGCAAGGCCCCTGCTAATTGGTTGGGTTTTCTTGCCCTTGGCACAGTGTAGCACACTGTGTAAATGGTATCCTTGAGTGCTTCCTACTGACTTGCTAGTCAAGGCAAATTCCTGCTTTCTCCATTTTTAGTGTTTTCTCCTGTCTACTTGCTCTCACAAACTCTCAATTTAATTTAATTTCCTTAGAGACTGGTTGAGATTATAGGTCTGTGATGAGGATCCAGTGATGTCCAGAAATGCCATGTATCAGCCTGTATAACCAAACAAACATGCAGGTTTATAAGAGCATTCCTATCTATCACAGAGAAACCAGGTACAGCATCCTGGAATCCACTCAAATCCCTTCCTTTATTGTCACTCAGCCACCAATGGGCAGGTCTCAAAGGAGAGGAGGGCTTGATGCACTCCTTATCATCCACAACATCTTGGGCAGACTCAAATTCTAGTCCTCGGCCAACCAGAATTGTAGTTTATGCCAACTACAGCATGAATTCAGAGAGCTAGGACAAACCCAGGATGCCAAACCCTAAGAAAAACAGAACTATCTGCTGCAGAACAAAACCAAAAACATCTGAGACATGGTTCTTGGTGATTTACCAGAGCAGCAAATAATGTAATTGTTGCAAAAGGAAAAATAGATGGGGATAAGTGGCATAAAGACAGCAGAGTAACAAAATTAGAGTAAACAATTAAAATGCAAAGAAACCCAAATGTGTATAGATAAGGTGAGTGTAAAGCAAAGCATTTCAGAAAGCACAGCTCAGAACAGCTGCTCTCCTTCCACTGCCGAGCATCAGTGACACTGCAGCCTCAGGAGCCAGATCTGCAGCACTGCCCTCCCAGCCACTGCTGCCTGATGTCAGACAAGCACAGTGGGAAGCACCAATAGCACCAACTGTGGAAAGAAATTAACGAAATTCCACTTAAAAGTATCTAAACAATGTGAATTTCTGCACAGAGCTGAAATGAGATCCCAGGCCCTGCTGAACGCCTGAGCACAGAGCGCCCTCTCATGTGCTTCACTCATTTCTCCACACACCCCTCCAATCCTCCACAACTTCAGGATGAATCACCACTACGGTCACATTAGCAAAGGAATTAACCTCCAACGTGAGAAAACTCAATCCTTGTACACCGAGTAAAAACAACGAATATATATCTCATTCTTAAGAATAAAAAAATTGAAGGAACAAATCACTGAAGAACCAAAAACTGAGCAGAAAAATCATCTGGCTCTTAACTCCTCCAGGTTTGGGTAGGTAAGAAAAAGAAGTAACAACACCCACTGAGGTTTTAGTCTGAAACTATGGGGTTCAAAACCCAGTACTGTGTAAATAAATGAAAGCAGTCCAAATGCCTTAAAATGCTATCCAGTGGGAATGTGCCTGAATCTCAATGAGAAGGTAACAAATACTTTTTCTTAAATATCACCCTTGCAGATCAATCCTCTCTTCTGCATTTCAGAATTACCTCTGCATTTGTGCTTTGGATATTCAGATACATGAGGAATAAAAACCACTACAGCATTCCTGCACAGTAATATAACTAGTTCCAGTGGCAAGAGAGCTGTGGGGTAAGAAACTACCACCTTCCAGGAGAGAAATTTACATTACAGCATTTAGGCTAAGTAGAATAACTGCAGTTAACTCCATAAAAGAAAATTTTAAGTTGCTTTATTCCAAATACAAAAGGGTTCCAGAAAACAAAGGAAGGAATAATGAAACCCTACAGTAAGTGCTTGAAAAATTTGTGTTGATTTGTTGCATGCTGAGACTCAAGTACCTCTATAAGCTTTTCCAATTTTAAGGCAATAACCTGATTTCTTAGAGAGGAGAAATTTTTCTTGTCTACTTGTCTAAGACAGACAACCATTACATGAAAATACTTTTTTTTTTTAGGATGACATAACTACAGTGTCATTGGTCTATGGTGTCCCTGTCCCCCACTCTCATGTTGCACTGTTACTGCTCTGTAATTTTAGGAATTTAGGGAAAGGAGAACCTACACCACTTATCTGCACAGCAGTTTTCCCCCAGCAATGCCATTACCATCTCTTCTGGTGCAGAGAATAATTCCCTTGACTGTTGGGAAAAACATTAACTCCATAAAGCTGTCAAAGTACTACATGATGCTCATTATTTAAATACCTAATTGGAAAAAAAAAAAGGGGGGAGGGAGCAGAAAACTTTTAGGTGTGGGTGGTCAAACACAGGAACAGGTTGCACAGAGAGGCTGTGGAGGCTCCAGCCCTGGAGATATTCAAAACCTGAGCAGACAATGTCATGACCAACCTGCTCCAGCTGACCCTGCCTTCATCCCCAGGGGCCCCAGCCAACTTCAGCTATGCTGTGGTTTTGCAACACAAAAAGACAGAAAGAAATGCACAAATCTCATGATAAGGTAACACAAGTTCTAGCAAAGTGAAATAAGTCTGTTAAATGGTTTTATGTATGTCTGAAAAACTGGAATGCAACTTTCTGCAAATTAAAGACAGACTAAGCTGAAGGACAGGACTGGAAAGTTCCTTGCTCATCAAATTAAAAACAAGAGGTCTATTCATGAAAAAAGTTATGTGGTCAAGTCACATTCTTTGCTCAAAACTTTTACAGGAGACCGAGGGTGGGCACTCTGCTTGCCATTGACTGAGAAACTCTGAGGTTGTTAGGGATTGCCAGAGCATGTGAAGGTTTGTTTACAAAGATGGGCAGGCAGTCAGGAGAAGTGCAAGTGGACATGCAAGTGTCCCTTCTCCTTGTGAAAGTCCTGGTCAAAGACTGACAGCTGGGGAAGGCACTTAACAAGATACCAGTGCAAGGTTTCTGCCAAATTCCCCTACAGTGAGATGACAACACCTAAACCCCTCCTGCACTGCAAACACCCAAAGGCTTCACGGCTCACAATTCCCCCTGCTTTCAGTTTTTTCATAGTTTTTCTCCACTAGAGATGCTAAGCCACATTTTTAAATTGAGACAATAATTCTAAATTAGGAGAGACAAAGACCATAAGAGAAAGTCATGCCTGATGTAATTCTTTCTAGCTGCTTTTAAATTACATATGCACAGGGCATTCCTTTTGTATCAACTACATTCTCCAGACTAATCAACATTTCTCTAAAAGGTGTTTCAGCTCTAAAAAAGGTTGATACAAAAAGGTGGTCCTGTTTTAAGAAATAACATTTTTCCCTGCCTAGTGGCTGGAACAGTTGTATTAATCAGAGATCATTACTAAACCCCAATCTTCAAATCTGTTTGCCAGCTTGGCCCCCTCTCATTCAGCAACCCACTGAGCTTTTCAGGGAATGCTGCTCCTCAAGCACCAGTCCCTGGGGCTCCAAACAGCACAGGGTCACTAATGGTACAGTCAGCATCCTTCTACTCACACAGGGCAAAGAAATCAAATAAAACCAAGGTACCCCTCAGAGTGCTGAAAACATCCATCTTTGTGATTCTTGCTTCCATTCTCTTAGGCTGTGAATGTTCCTATTAGCCAAATGTATTCAAGTTTGACAAAGTCATTTCATCTCCTGTTAATGAACAACTTTTCTGTTGAGAGATTAAGAGAATAAATCAATGCCAAAACCCAGTTAATTGTTCAGTAGCAGTAGGCTGTTTGTACCTTTTGTTAGCTGCCACAGCACTGAGCCAGCACTCAACGGGTAGTGAAATCTACATTTTAGCACCGAATTAGGTCCAAATTGAAACTATTTAAGCCACAGCATTTTTCTTATAATGTGAGGATTTAAAAATATCTCAAAATCAGCAAGAACTAGGGAGAGACTGTTCAGGTATCAGAGTCACATAATATATATCCCTCCATTTTCATGCACCATGCCTAAGGCTGTGCAGCTGTGAAGAGAAATAGAATAAAAATTTTCTACAGCACAATCAACAGCAAAACAAAGAAAACTGTTCAGTGGGAAATCAAAGAACAAAATTAGTCTGATCTGATTTGCCTCTTGGATATTTCCAAAATGCAGTTTAATTCCTGAAATAGTCTGTTATCCTTGCATTTCTCAGAGCTATGCAGACAAAGTATTTTTCAAATAGCAGAACTCATAAGCCAGCCCTCTCAGACAAAGCCTATGAACAGGTTTATGTGCTGTTGTTATAAACACGTTTCAGCCACACACAATAAATTATTGTGGTCTGTAAGAGATCTGATGTTTCTCTCTGCAATCACTTTCTCATCGTTCATGTCTTGATCTGCATAGATAAGCACATGCATTTGTATAAACACACCTGCTCATTACCCAACATTAATTAATGCTTTAGAGAAAGATTTTGGGGTGGGGATGTTAAGAACATGATTTTCAGCCACAGATTTTATTGAACTAATGCTAACAAGCATTAAGTGGAGTAGGAGCAAAAAGGTAAGAATCAACAAACTACTTAAGAAATGTAGTTTGTACCCAAAGGAGGAAAAGAAATATAGAAACTTATATCTAGTAGTTCAAAAAACCTGCATTCAAATTAATTTTTCAACTTCCTAAATTAAAGGAAGTCAGGTTTTGTATTTAAAACTCAGGCCTTTCAAACCAAATACCAATTGTTCCTACCAAGCTCCCTCTTCTGGCTAATTAATAAACTTGCTTAGACTTTGTATGCAGAAGTTTTGACCTTCCCAGTTCTGTTCTATCCAAAAAAAAAAATTTTTTTTTAAAAACTGGTAAATAAAGGTTGATGTTGAAATATACAAGTTTTGAACTTCAGATAGAGCCCTCCTTTTGTCTCTGACAAGTTCCACAAACACACACAAGGAAATAAACATCCCTGTACCCTGTAGGGACACTCTGCAAACTGCTCCTCTCAGCTTCTGAACACCACTGCCTATTTTCTGCTATCAGATTGAAATGCCTATGCTCAAAACATACCACATTAGTTAATTCATTCCACAAAGTACACCCTTCCTTGTTCTGGCTAAAAGTAGGATTAAATATGCAATAAAGATACAAATATGTAATAAAAATACAATTTAGAAATTGTAAATGTTGAAAATGAGGAAAACAGAATCACAGAATAAACCAGGTTGGAAAATACCTTGGAGATCATGGAGTCCAACCTGTGACCTAACATCACCTTACAGCCAAACCATGGCACTGAGGGCCTCATCAAGTCTTTTTTTCCAAACCTCCAGGGACAGTGACTCAATCCCTGGGAGCCCATTCCAATGCTGGACCCTCTTTCTGTGAAGATTTTGTTCTAATATCTATCCTAAACTAGAAGCAACCAGTCCTCACCGAACTGACACAAATTCAGGAGACAGAACAAAGACAGAGGGGCAGTGAATGGCCTCAATGTCCTAAGCCAGCAGTCACCCTCATTGTGGAGCTGCCAAATCAGTCACAAACAGACTCTGGTAAAATTTTTCATTCTCTTCTAAAATCTAGAGTAATTGCATTTGTGGAAACAACAATTCAAGGTGAAAGGGAAGTACTATGTAGAAGGGTGTGAACATCACAACTCCAGTGGAATGAACACACAGAGGACAAACAATAATTCATTCAGCTGTGGGTTTTCATTATTTCAGTTACTGTAGCAGCATCATTGCTCCTTTCTAAAAGCCAAGCCACATTCCCAGCCAAGCCAATTTTATGAGAATTCTGTCACAACTGCGCCAATGAAGGCAGGCAGCACAGTCAAACTCCAGCCTCTACAAATCATTTCTGCTCAACACCTTTTTGACCTTCAATCCAGCTAACGAAAGGCCTTGAAGGGAAATTCATTTCATGTTTATATTTACCACTGTACCTTCAGCCCAAGTAAAATCAAAAACCTGTTTCTACATACAAAGTCCTAAAAGAACCATGACAACAAAAGACTGCAAAGCCAGCCTCTGAAGCAAAACACTGAGGGATGATCTGAAATAAAACAACACCAAATCTTTAAAAGTTAAAAATGAGAGACAAGGTTCCAAATGGGATTATGAGGGTTTGAGGGAAAGGAGGGAAGTGTGTGATGCACTGACAAACTGAAGATACCACTGTGAAAAGATAAAAGGGAAGATACAAGCAGAGACTGTGGCTGAGCTTTATTCAGGACAGGATGCCTGCAAAAGTTATGTTGATTCTTCCACTGCCAACTGATAGTAACTTTTGAAGTATACAAACATGCTGTATCACAGAGAAAGATATCCATTACACACTGATGGAATAAAACAAGAACAGATGCTATGTCATCACAGTAGTTTTTCCATCAATGAGGCTCAAAATGTTATGTAAAAGTGTCTCCTGACTTTTTGGTAAAACAAGAATCAATAAAGAAATAGAGTTTGCTTAAAGTCAGATGGACATTTAATAGCAGAACTAGAATTGAAACAGAGTTATTTCATGTTTTTAAACTCACTGATATGGTCTATCTGGAAAAAAAAAAGTCTTTTTTTATTATTAAGAATGTTTTGGGGTTTTTAAAATATTCCACCTTAGTACTGCATCAATACATAAGTCTATTATGTCAGTATTTAACTGACTGTTAGCAATGCATTCATTTAACACAGACAGTCTTTTTAAGCTCATAAATCTTTTCCATCTTATCTTCTATTTTAATCCAAAAGTCTTTTCCACTGATCATTTCAAAGGTAGTTATACTTTTGTGACTGGCACTTTGAAAGTATTCTTTTTCACCTTTTCACAACTTTTCATCTAAGTCAGAACTGTATTAAATCACTACCAGGCTTCTTAGAACCAGGATACAAAACTGAGCACAGGCACCCTTGATTTTACACTCCTCAGCCACCTGCAGCCAACCAACCTGGACAGCTAGAGTTTAATGACAATACAAAATTTTCTACTTTTAAACAGAGTCCTTCACACAAAATCTTTTATGACATGCAGTAATATAAACCAGATAATGACCAAAGAAAAACCCACAAAAAAACCCCGCTCAACAACACAACTTAGAAGTTATAAATCATCTCCCTGACAAAGCAGGAGTTTCCTCTAATGTGGACTCATTCAAGTCTTAAGGAAGCATATGAAAAAGCTTTTCTAGAGGCTAATAAACAACTGCAAATCAAAATACAGGAATTAAGAGTGATTTGCTTTGAAATAGAAGAAAACTTCAATAGTTTGGAGCCCAGCTGGTGCAGAGCACCATGCCTGCCACCTGCCCTGATTTCTGAGGAGAGGAACGTGGTGATGAGTCTGCTCTCAAACTGCACCTTTAGCTGAAGTGGCTCATAAGGATGTGTGAGGGACTGACAGGAGAAACAGAATCTGGAGCAGAGGCTGTTAAAATCAATTAGCACACAAAGGCCTGGCCCTGGACTAGCCAAGGCCAGGCAGCTACTGGAGCAATCAATGGCAGCTGGTGGGAAGCAAGCCCAGAGGAAGAGGCAACCAACATCATTTGCTCTTTACAAATGTTTCCTTACATAGTCAGGTTTTACTGAGAATGCCAAGATACATATTTCTTCAAATGTTTGTCCAAAATACACTACACACAAACACTCTTTGAACAGTATTTTGAAAGGCCTTATCATTCTAATGTACTAATAAGAATGTCTATGCTACCTCTCAAAAGTTCTGGAACCACATGTTCCTGGATGCTGATGAATACTGACTACATTAAACATTAAAACAGATGTCCGGTCTTCACAACCCAGGAACCATGCTGTGTTAAAACAGTAAAATAGTAGCATACTCCCATTGGGGAACAGTATGCTTACACAGAAAACTGTTTAATACCCAACAGGTAACTCAAGTCAACTTTTAAACAGAAAATATATTATTATCTGGAGCTTTTAACAAGACCAGACTTTAGTACAGAAATGCACTCTTTTACACTGGGTGCTACATATATGACCAACAACCCCGCAGGAGTTCCTCCTTCCCTAGAGGAAATAACACAGAAGACAAACACACTTCCTTACCTTTGGCCACTTGGGATTGAGGAGTCGTGCCTTGATGGCATCATCCAGGGCCTTGTCATACTGGTGGATCTTCATGTAGGCTGCAGAACGGTTGCTGTAGAGGATGCAGTTCTGGGGGTCCACCCCCAGCGCCTCGTTGTAGAGCACGATCGCCGTGTGGAAGTCGCCGTCATGGCAAGCCTGGTTGCTCTGCCGGACCTTCTCCACAAACTCAGCTTTGCTCAACATGGGACTGTCAGGACTTTTTCTTCTGAAGGATTTTGATCCACAGAAAGAAATCTGACAGGGGGAAAGGGAGAATTTTTATGTTAGTGTTAAGAAAGGCTACTCAAAAAGGAAAGAAAAAAAGAGATTGAATTATTAGAAACTGTACAGCAAAAATTAAAGCCACCAACATCACTGCAGAACAAAGGATGAATTCAGAACCAGATTCTTTAAAAAGTAAATTGTTTATCTATTGAATCTCTTTTTGAGGGTACAGGAGTACCAGAAAGAGTCTTGCAAAACATATCATTCCCTAAGAATGGGGTCTTCTAGACACAAGAGCAGCTGCAGTCTGTTTACATACGCTGCACTCCACACTCAGAAGTGCTTTTCTCCTCAGCCATGCTATTGGATTCTACAGCACCAAGCAGAGTTGCCAGGTAGAGAACAGGTGGCAGCTGTGAATATGAAGATGATGATGGTACCTCTGAACTTTGATATCACAGAGAAGCACAGGAATACACAGACAATGGAAAAACGTGTAAAATCTCTTCAAACCAAAGAACCTGCCCTGTAGCCTCTGCTCATAAACCTCTAAGCCCAAGGAGATGCAGCTGCAAATTGTTCATGTTTGGGAAGGGAAGGAGGAGTTTTTAGAACCACATACACTCACAGAAGAAAAGTGGGACAGACAATTTATTTTAACAACACAACAATCCTCCTTGGCAGAGCCACCCTCCTACGTTGACAACTTCAAGTAATACAAAATAACAAATAAAAATATTTCAGCCTTCTAATTACAAGACATTATTTAAAGTGAGCTGTAGAAAATCCTAGTCCCGTTGATTGTGGTACACTTTTTCTCCTTACTTAACTGTCTACATTGCACATTTTCCTCAACAACTCCTTTGCAGTCAGTAACTGTTTCTGTCATGCAAATCCTGCTCTCTCCCACGGACATTCAAGAACTCAGCAAGAACATCTTAGTCCAACTCTCATCACAAGGCAGTTGGGAGCTGTGCAGTAACAGTATTTGGCAACAGGCAATGCAATACATATGGTAACATATAAAGTACTTGAAAATATTCATTAAAGGTTTAGACTGCTATAATTAAGATTGGTGTCATCTAGTTTTAGTCCTGCAAATTGAAAAAGTTTAAGAATATCACATATTGTTACCACAATACAACAACCACAGGGTTTAAATACATTACCAGAGCCAGCTGGGGAATATTTTTAAAGGTGGAAAGGGAAGCAAGCTGTAAACTGACATCCTGTCACAAGGATCAATTGGTCTATAGACTTTTTTTTCCCTTTCTTCCTTAAGTCAAATAACAACAATAGAAAAGCATCAAGTTAGAAACTACTGATTTCTTATTTTTATTATTACATCCGTTCTTTCCTGACAGTGTTTGTGTGTTTGTCCAAACTTTTTCTAAACTCCTCTGTTGAAGGAGATTCTATGTTTTACTCAGGCAATCTCCTTACACTGCTTCAAGATTTTCATCATTAAAATATTTTTCCCAACATCCAAATCTCCTTTGTGTCAGTAAATGTACTGTTTCTTGTCCTGTAGTAGACTGAACCAAAACCTCTTTTCCTTTCATCTGTGAGGTTGCTTTTTCAATAGTATTCTTGCTAATGCTGGCACTGAACACGTTGCTTCATTCAAGCAGTGCAATAACTCACACATCTGTGAGCATCTGACAATAAACTTCATCCCATGGACAGTTTGTTGTGACCTGAGGGCAAGAACTGAATATGAAGATTCAGCAGCTGTTACATGGGCACGTGTCCAAACACAAAGGTGAGGAAACCCTGAAAAAGGTAATTAGCCAGCAGAAGGCTTGGAGGAACGGCAGGAAAGGGGGCTGGTGCCAGGGGCAGCAGTTTCTTCACGTGTCTTTAAAGGGGGCTGCTGCCTCCCTCCCTGAGTATTTCCTGGTCACTGACCTGCACCAGGGACAATGAAAAATACCAAATGTAATCTATTTCCCAGGCTTTTATCACATTCAGAGTGAACAACTGCAGCTACCACAAGCAGTACCACAACAAGCCTAAGTTATTCAGAAGATAAATATTTCAAGAAATAGATTCCTGACCAGCTGTGGCCATAACTGCCTCCAGCAGGAGGGTGGCCTGATGTGAAGGCACAGGCAGCCCCACCCTGGAGAGCTCAGGGGCAGCAGGGGCATCTCACCCACCCCTCTGCCTGACCACAGGGACTCTGCTGCCCACCCAGGACCACCAAGAGCTACTGAACCCTCAGCAGTGGGACCTCTGCAAGGGCACAAAGCACCCAGCACAACCTCGAGGAGCACCAGTGAGACAAGTCCAACAGCTGTCTTTTCTGGCAGTTTATTATGCACAAACAAACGCGCACACAAAGCTGTTAATGATCCTTCCAGGATCACACTGCGAGTCTGTAACAACAAGGAGAATCCATGAGGACACATCCTCTCAGTCCAACTGAAGTGGTTTCTGCCTCTAATATCCTGTGACGTTCAACAATCTCATGAAAAAAAAAAAAGGAAACTACGATGGTAATTTGTGGAATATGTTACTGTTTAATTCCTGCTATCATGAGAACTACGTAAGGCAGTAAAACATCATGAGGTAAAAGAAAAAACCCTGAAACAGTAAAACTGAGTCACTCTGGCACTCAAACCACAAATGAAAAAAGATTATGATTATGGTACCAACTCACAAAAAGTACTCATTAGAAAGTCATCCCCTCTGCAGTCACCACTGCTCCTCTCCTGTTAACACAGTGGAAGGTGATGGTAATGCACATATTTGGGCTGCCTAATATTTTGCTACAGAAGGTGCCTGCATGTACTAAACTAATGCTAAAGAAGTTTCTTAGTGCAGCAGAACAAATAAGGCTCTAATGAAGTGCAGAAGAGGTTCCAGTGAGAAAGTCTGAGTTAGAAGCTCATATATTTCTCATAAAGTAGAAGAGGGCACAAGCTTCCCAACACTACTCCAAACGAGCATAAGACAGCAGAAATCAGCTCTTATTGTGATGTCAGACAGAAGCTTCCACAATACCTGCTTCAGATCAGACTCAGCAACAAATGTCCTTCACTGGTGAAAAAGTCTCCTCTGGGAGAAGGTGCTCAGGATTCAACCCTGCTGGCCAAGCAAGTGGAGTGTTGAAACACACACAACCTTCCTTGGTCTTTTTCAAGATGAAATGAACTCCCAACCACCCCCAAAGCAAACAGGAACTCAAATATACAGCAAAACTTCTCTTACAAGAACTTCTGTCTTCCCTGATCAAGCTTGTTAAACTTAGTCCTCTCTACAGAACATCCATTAAATAAAAGAAGAGCCCATACACTCTGAAAAATGTGTCTGAACAGCCATAGGGAACAGATTCCCAGTGAGTTCCAGTAAGAATGAGAAGAGACAACAAATCCACATTCTGCTCCAAGAGGACTAAAGAAAACAATGTGGTACAAAAGTAAATGTTTTATCAAAACACCAATGTTACACCTCAGAGATTGTTGGTTTGTATGCAATTCCTCTTATTTAATGCTACATAATGCAAATTATTTATTTGATTTGATGATGTCTTGGGTGGCATGTCCATAGTTAAGATATCTTTTTAAAAATTATTAATAATTTTTAAAAAAATATACTGTGATACGTAGAATTTTTCTATTTTAAATTATCTAAATAGCTCAAGAGGCTACTTATTGAAGCATTAGGAAGAGGACAAAACCAAAAAGAGGCAAGCAGAAAAATTGGCAATCCTAATGGATTCTGAAAAAAAGTGACAGTAACTTAAGCTAAATACAGGTTTCCAAAGTCAGCTTAAATCTGTAGCTGAGCTTCCCTTTCCATGAAAACTTCTACACAACGTATATTAATCTGTAAAATGGTTTTATGGTTTCTCTCCATATTCTGGGCTATTACTGTTTTTCTGCAATAGAAATTGGCTTCAACAAGAGCCCAAGAACAAATAAAGCACATGGAGTGTGTCCCTGAAACCTCCCAGCAGCCAGTACTTCAGCCAGGCTGTACCACACTCCTGAAGAGATATGAAACCTTGCCAACCTTCCCCTAAACAGAGCAGAATTACAGCAGAAATAGTGTGGAAAGAAATGAAACACCACCAAAACTGGAGGTTTAAGCCACTTCAGGATGATATGAACTCATCAACAGGAAGGAAACAGATTTTTTTTTTTCTTAACTGGAGCTTAAACAAAGTTTTCTATAGAAAATGGTTTTAATTTTTTTTTTTTTAATGGAAAAAAGTTGTGAGCTTTCAATACTGAGTTTGGAGAGATCTGCACTTGTGACAGCAGTTAGATCCACCCTAATTTAAGGCATGCTACATATTGCTAAAAATTGTAATAACAACTATTCAATCCATGGCTAAATTACAACAGTACTTTTTGGTTCATGCATAATTTTTAAAACTAGTTATTGTTAACAATAATTATATAAATATATATATATAATTAAATCAGAATCTATCAATGAGGAAACAGACCTTTCCCTCCGATCTGTCTGTGAGCCAGAGGGAGAAAGAGGCAGCAACGAGGGAGTGATGGACCAGCAATTCAGGCATGAACAGTAACCTCACTCGAGGAACACCTGTTAGGGTAACACTCAAAGCACTTCCACTCATCCGTTTAGGAATTTATCCACTTGCCACATATCCATTTCAAAGAGCCTATAAAGGGCTCCATTAGCACCTGAAGAGCTCTTGTTTCACACCAGAAGAAAGCGCAGGAGAGATGCTATCTAAGACCGTGAAAACCTCCAAGAAAAAGGAAAGACACTAACATTAACAACCCCAGAAGATCAGAGGAGGAAGGTCAAGAAGGGATAGGCACCCGGCTCTCTGGATTTCAGCTCTCTGTCCACTGGCGACAGCCAGGGGCATCCCTGTGGCTGCGACCCCCAGCTCCGGGAGCGCAGCTGCTGCCCGGGCTAAGAGCATCGCTGATCGCCAGCCCGTGTGCTCAGCCACGCCGGGACACCCGCTGTCACCCCTGACTGAACCCAGTCCCCGGGTACTAAGCTCTGCCAGTGACAAAGCCCTCATAACCAAGTTCAGAACAACTTTCTGTGCCACCGAAGCAGGGTAAGGAGCTCCGCAGTGCTGCCAAGGACACCTGACACGCTCACCTCCAAACTTCGCAGATTTCAGCGAGCCTGGAGTTTGTTTACGGGGGCGCCAGAGCGAGCACAATGCCCACGCCGACATCCGAGCTCTGTGCTCGCGAGGGTCCCGCTCCAGCTAGCGGCGGTGCTCGGGGCACGCAGCCCCCGCTCCGGGGCCAGGCCCGGGCCCTCCGCCGCTCCTCACGGCGCAGGACCCGGCCGGGCTGCGGGGACCCCCGCCCGCGCCGGGCTCCCAGGCAGCGCGGTCACTCGCGGCACCCCAACGTGCCCAGGGCTTAGGGAGCCCAGAGCTCGGCCTGGAGTGCCCGGAGCCCCTCCAGGAGCTGCCCCACGGCCGCCCGGCCCCTCGCCGCGCCTCGGGCCACCGGGCCTGCGCCCCCGCCGAGCCCCTGG
>NW_024370263.1:3488848-3503761 GCF_014805655.1 Passer montanus | reverse complement strand
CTCCGCCCGGACCCCGGGCACCCCCGCCCGACGGCGCCGGGCCCGCGCCGGACGTCCTGCGGCTGCAGCTCGGGTTGCCCCGGCCGCGGCGGCCCCGGGACACGGGGCACAGAGCAGCGCTCGCCTCCCGCGAGCACGGCCGAGCTCCGTGCTCACGGAGGGTACGGCTCCAGCGCCGCTCTGTCGCCACACGGGAGGGGCACCGGCGGGCAAAGGCAGCGGCAGCCCGAGCTCCAGAGTGAGAGCGGCCCGCACCCCGAGCGCCGGTGGGGATGCTGGTCACTCCTGACAGCGCACTGGCCAGGCACAGCGAGCCTCAGCACTTTGCTTAACCCGAGTCTTCCAGCTGCTGGGACCCATCCTGCCTTTTGAAATGAACAGGCAAAGTGGATTATGCTGAAGACTCCTGTGCTGCGGGTAATAAGTGATAAAAAAATGATTTCTAAACTATCTGAAAATTGGATGCCACTTCACCGCAGTGAAACTTACTCTTCCATAGAAAAAAAAAAGAGTCTGAAACTTCAGAAAGCTTTCTACAATCAAATGATGAACACATGGCCAGCAGCCCAAAGGTTTGCCACCAAATGAGTGAGATCAACTTTAGGACATCATTGGAAAGCAGATCCTAGTCAGGACCCAGGGAAAGGACCCAAGCAAAACAGTTACTGATTATCTAACAACTGTGGGATGTAAAACAAAGATGGAGGAATAAATTATGGAAGTTTTCTATTTCTATCTAAAAACAAATAGACAGTGTAAGTAGCCTAGGGAATTACCTTCTCATCAGCAATGATGCAAGTCTTTTTAAAGTAACTGGTAACCAAAGCCCAAAGGCATCAGCTTTTGCACTACACCAGGACACAAATCTGGCTCAGTGCATCCTGTGATTCTTTTATGTGGCAAATGGCAGCTGAGTGTTCCCTTCTACTTCAAATGAGCTGCAGTAAACACCAGAACTCCCTGAGGATGTGCCACTGACAGATTTGCACCCAAGGGCACATCCCCAAGGACAGACACGACTTTGTTCTATCACCCCACTGCCTCTGGAGTGGACTGGAATCAGTGGTATTGTTTCCATCCAGATGCCCATGGATGTTTCTCCATCCAATCCATTAAGAAAAGTATCGATGTACAAGAATCAGCATTTTATCATTAGCATTGGTTTAATAGCAAATATATCAAAACACACAAGATCTCTGCAATGGGCACACACATGAAATGTGACTCATGAATATATTAATTCCTACCTGACATGGGTTTATTCCATAATGCATTAGGTTTTATTCTTTACAAATCAACTTAGAGTAGATGCCTTTAACCAGAAGTGCATGTTGGAGAACAGAGTTACTAAACTGTTCTTTCAGTCAGTTATGAAGTTAATAATCCTTTAGTAAGAGGCACACAGTTCAAAATTTTCACCTAACAGGCAAGCAAGTTTTTCCTCTCTCAGTTCAGTTCCTAGTTCTTCCCTGATAGGAATTTATAAATGTTCATTTCATCTCCTGTTATCATGTTTCCTCTTGCTCATCCCTCCCCTGGGAAATAAACATGGTACACTCATGTTAAACACCGTGCAGATGGGAATTGTTGCTTTGGAAGCCAATCAGCCCCATCCCAGTGCACAGTGCTGTGATTCTGCCAGTCCAGCATTTACTGTGGAGCTTTACCTGAAGCCCAGAGCACCTCAAGGTCCATCAGAAGTTTTACATCTCAACTGAATAGTCTAAGTGTCCTCAGAAGTCTGTGGGCAGCATTGTGTCAGGTAATGCTGTGTCTCAGGCAAAAGCTCAGCAAGTTTAGTATTCCTTCTTCATCTGTTAGGACTAAGCATTATTTCCATGCCTAACCTAGAAATTGGAAAAGAAGAAAGAGAGAATGTAGGTGGGGTTGAAGCTAGCCTAAAAAAGTGTTAGTAACTTAATTCAGGAGTTTTTCTGATACTTTCCTCGAGTCAGACAGCTGGATGGACTAGAACATGACTAATTGTGCAGATTCTCATGCATGCACAGCAGTCACTTCAGTCTTACAAAGTTATTTTTATTTGAAAATTATACATCTTCAACAGTTTATTCCATTATTAAGATATTTCTTAATAAAAAATTCTGCTCTCCATAAAAAAGCTGTCATTAACAAAGTCATTTTCTCTTCCTTTTCACCTCATTTTCTGATAGGAGGTAGAAGGAACAGCACGTTTAGCAGAGCCATTGTCTTCCTCATTCTCATGGGGACGCTTTCTCGTTGTGGCTGGCTGGAAGAAAAACACAGGAGGATGGCTCCAGGAAACCAGGTAAGGCAGAACCTGACTTTCTGCTTGCTCCAGAACTAGAAGTGTTGGAAGTGTGACCAAAACCTAACCCATGTTTCTCTCCCAAGATACATCTAATTTTATTTGATGGTTCTCATATAAGACATTGCTCCCAGCTTGAAACAGCTACTGTTCATAATTTTCCTAATTAGCATCTGGTGATGAATGGCACAATGCTGTCCTAACCCTGCACCAGCAGGAGAATGTTTACTTCAATACCAAACATTAGTGACTTGAATCCATGAAAAAGAAATACATTCAACCATTTTATTCTAAATATAGGACTAATCCTTTAAAGCCTAGGCAAGTGTTTCTATACATTTAAACAAAGTGTTGACAAAACATGGAAATCCATGGATACTCTTCAGGAAACAGAACTAACCAGCAGGCTGCCACCTACAGCCCAAGGGTACATTTCTCTAAAGTCTCAAAATTAACTGATTTTCTTAGTAAAGATTACTTCAAAATCTAGTTTCTCTGTACATCAAATATTAATCTTCAAATATCTACTGCACATACCATTTTTGATGTTTCTGGTGGATTCATATTGGTACGTGTCTGAGCAAGCAGCTGTTCAAATGTAGTTTTCATATCCTCATCCTGCAAAAAACCCCAGCATCTAAGTCGTATATAGAATATTTAAGGGAAAAGCAAAGATTGGGAAACTCAAAGAGAAGTGAATGGGACATTCAGTGCTAGAGACACTTAGAAATAAAGATCGTTGAGGTCCTAAGGATTTCAGCTGGTTTTTTTTAGGTGAAGGCACTGGAGAGGGTCCTTTTCCAAAGCAATGAAGTATTGCAGTATCTCCTTTTTTATTTAACTATTCTTAAGTGCTACAAAAAGGATTTTACTTGAATATCCATTTAATTTTATACAGAATTTTGACTTTTCTTTTCCAGTGTCACCTGATTTGATTGTGGCTACATTTGAATTGATGGATAAGGTAAGAAATATTTTTCCATTGATGTAACAAAAACCTGTGGTTTTTCTTCAGCATGCAACCAAACTAATCTTGTACCATTCAAAAGACTTCAGTGAAGATTTCAGAGGCAGAAACAGCAATAAGTGTTTATGTGCCTTTAAAAAATGTTTTATTAAGTAAATACAGGTAAGAAGACATTTCCACTGAGCAGTACTTAGGTTTACACAGCTCAACAAGTTTTTAAAGTTCTAGATTTAAGCAAAAAATAAACAACTTGTTTTGAAAACACTAATTTGAAAGCAGTACTAGTTTAAATAAATCTGCAGAACATGCTTACTTCTAGTATCTGAAAAATTCCCTAATGCCCCCAAAATCATCAGAGGGCTAGCAGGCTGGCCACAGAGAGAATGTGGTTTTTCCTGCTGACTTGTAAAGTCGATACTTCCAGACAACACAAGAGGGAGAGAGGAGCCAGTAACTCCTCACTACTGACAGGAACAGGACTGGGGAGCTCTTTTGGTGATATGAGATGTGTGATATCTAGAGCTGAGCATGCTGGATGCTGGCCTTCCAAGCAGTCTACATCACCTATGAACACCTGACACTCTGAACAACAGCCCCTGGAGGGAAACAGCTCAAAGAGCAGCAGCTGAGTGCTAGATCACATCTGGATTTTTGGCTATGATGTTTTCTGGAACCTTCTGTCCTGTCTTCAAAATTAAACTTAACAGGAAGAGATGTCCTTACATGGAATATATAATCAAAATAATAACAACTTGAATATATATATATATATACTGATATATCTTAAATTCTTAGCTCATTTAGATCAGTTATCCATTTCCCCTTTCCCCTTATGCATACCAGCGATTTTTAAAATCAGTGTTGCATGGTTTCTGAATAACTTTTTCTGCTCAGATTTATAATTCAAATGTAAGAGTCTATATCTGATGAACTCATTGTAAATGTTACACACAACTCCAGTAAGTAAAAGCCATGAATGCCAGGAAATGCTTCCTGATGCCCAGGAGCATAATCAAGACAAGTTAATCACTTTAAAAAGTGATCCACCCATGTTTTTTGTCTCAGAACACTATCAGCTGTTGAGCACTGAGGGATACTCCCTTGCTTCCCTCATTTCTTATGCTCTTCACCAAAGCCTCTGAAATTCTCCTGTTACCAGTGGGGGAACAGGAATAGCCTTGTGCTTGGTGTGAATAAACAGAACCTGTTGAATGGCTCAGATGTAGGCTGGGTGACATTTTTCAGCCTCTTCAAGCAAAAATATTCAAGAAAGCTCATCGGTTCAGTGGGTACCTCTGCCAAAATTAAGAAAAGACCACCTAAAGATTATCCCTCTCAAACCTAATTAGACTATAACAGGAGGCAGGGAAACCATCACTTCCTACTCAGAGGATTCCCAAAGCAGGGACACTTATTCCTGCACAGCAGAGTAAAAACAAACTAGTATTGAATGCTTGCCAGAAACAAACTGCACTGCCTGCCCACACAAACATCTGAGGAGATGGGGCTCTGTTCCAATGCCCAGAAGGAGAGGTCCATCCTACCAGAACCACAGTCAGACTTGGGCTCTAAAAAACACATCTGGATCTCACGTGTGGAAGAGTTCTGGGAAGAGGTGTCTCAAAGGGATGCAGAAGCTGCTTACTGTATTGAAAGAAGGTATCCAGGAGACTACTCCATGCTGCTTTTGCAGTCTCTCTACAGGGATTATTGAAAACACATGATATGAACAAGTTATCCCTCAAACAACACGGCTTTCACTTAAAACTCAATTCCTACCTGAAGCCAAGGATGCTGTAAGGCCTCCTCTGTGGTAAGGCGTTTGCTTGGATCCACTACTAACAGCTTCTTCACAAGATCCAGAGCTAAGACAATAAAATGAGCTGGTTGGCATGTGGTCAATACACTCATTACCTGAAATTTGCCTACACCAAAACTACCTGTGACAATGTGCCTTACACCAATGCACACAAGTGCAGGCTGGGCAGATCCCTTTTCTTTTTCTGTGCATGGGAAGGGCTGCAGACTGCAACCATCCTTCCTTCACATGCACACAACTCCACACTTCTCAGTATACCAGAATTACCCTTAGATATATTTAGCATATACACAGTTTATGTTCTGAGCATGCACAGGAGGCTCAGCACTTCCCTAAAAGCTTCAGTATTACTGTGGAAAAGCAAAGACAGCTTAATTTATCCTGGTTTACAGTGTCTTGGAAAGCAGATTATCCATCTGGGAAAGTGGGAGAGAAGAGACAGGACATACACATGTATGCTCAACATAAATCATCTTCTTAGGAAGCTGCTTAGTAGACACTGTGAAAAATATGGCATTTATGTTGTATTTCATTACTCCAAATCTCCCATAAAGGAATTTCAGCAAGATTTAGTTTTCATTTGATCAGATTATTCTAGTACATATCAGTAGGACTATGGAAAGTATGTTAAAATTGTACATTCTCATGAAGGTCTGATTTAATATTGAATAAGCTCCAAACTATTCAGGAAGAAGTTATATTTGATAAGTTTATTAGACAAAGGATGACCACATAATTTATTAGAAATTCCTCTGCACATAAAAAGAAGTGTCCAAGGTAAATACTACAGTTATTTTGAGTATATAAAATGTCCTGAAAAACTAAAAGCACACAGACAGTAATTATCATTTTAGTTTGCTATGCAAAAACTCAGTTTCACAGACTACTTCACTTACAGTGGGCCAAACATAATAG
This sequence comes from Passer montanus, assembly GCF_014805655.1. Taxonomy (NCBI): domain Eukaryota; kingdom Metazoa; phylum Chordata; class Aves; order Passeriformes; family Passeridae; genus Passer; species Passer montanus. Next base: position 3,497,773 of record NW_024370263.1, on the reverse strand, counting down.
ATGATTCCTCAAATGTGACTGACACTTTCAGCTCAAAGACTAGCACCATGAAAGGACTCCCTTGGAACGTTTGTTTTTTGGAATTCTAACTCATATTCCTTAAATTACTGGTATTTTTGGTTCAATACTTGAAGAATCTTTAGGCAAAGTCTGTGGACGAGCTTGATAAAGTCAGAAGAAAAAGTGAAAAGAGGAGAAACAGATGTATGTGCCCACAAACTCTGTACTTGTGTGGTTAATTATGCTAAATACTACTAAGAAATCTCTTCAATAATAAAGTATGTACTCTTTCTAATGCTTTAACTATGAACTTCAAAAAATATTTTAAATATATTAGCTTAAAAATGAAACATTAACACACAATGTGTCACGCAGCTGAAAGGAGGATAACGGAAAATAAAAACTACAAGAAAAGAGGTAGATTTTTGCTACCCACTGTGCTGGAGTCATACCCATGTCTGACACGTGCTTCCACTCTTTTGCAATGAATGTGTATTTTCCACGAGTGATTTGATCCTTCAGAGAGAGCTGAGTATTTTGCTCATTGAATGGTGGATATCCACACAAGCTGTATAAAAGAGAAGAAGTTAAACAACACTGAATTTCTCATAGCAAATGAAACACTGAAATCACACATTTTAAGGCAGTGTTTTTATACGTGTAGAGTTTTAAACTTTCCCTTCCTCAAACAGACACTGAAGTTGCCAAGTCTCAAGCCATGCATGTCAAAGACTGCCCAGTGAAGGTACATCTACACAATATCTTACCATACAAAAAGAATAACTCCTAAACTCCAGCAGTCCACAGCTCGGCTGTATCCAGCAGTCCCAAGTGAATTTAGAACCTCAGGAGCAAGATACATGGGAGTACCACATAATGTTTTCATAAGAGAAGCTTCTCCAAGAATCTTGGATTGTCCAAAATCTGTAATCTTGTATTTAAAAATGGTAACATCACATTACATATGAGGATGGACTGTACTAGAACACATCATACTGTAGACATACATCAGGAGGTAGCATTAAGTTTCTTCCTTCCAAGCCAGTTCCAGTACATGACTATGAAGTCACCCCAAACATTTTTAAGGAGGAGGAAGAGAAAGAAATATGACAAAGGATCACAACTTACACTACCAAAAAATACTCTAATATTTGGATATAAATGGACAACTAGAATAAAGGTGTTTTAGCCTATTAGAAAAGTTTACATGAAAAATATGCATTTCAGTATGTAAATAGAGTCAATGCTTTCTCTGGAGGAAAATAAAAACAACACAAGAAAATACAGAACCCTAATTCCACCCTGGACATTTGTGGGAATGCTGTCTGTAATTCAAGAATTTAGATTTTATTGGGGAAAAAAATCATTGACATTTGAAAATACATATGTAGTGTATGGGTTTAAATATCCACAAAAGTAAAATTACAATTATGAAAAAAAAGGCCTATGTTTCAAGTTACTTCATGGTTTGTATGACTAATTCCATAATATCTTTTTGGCTGTGTTCAATGAAATATCAAGAAGAATGTGAAGCAACACTCCCAAATTTTTCCATTAACATGAAATGTAATTTTCCTTACCTTTACAATACAGGTCTCCTCAGAAGATGAAAGTAGCACATTTTCTGGCTTTAGATCTCGGTGTATAATTCCATTGTCATGAAGATACTAAATACATACAGATGGGAAATTAAGGAAAACCAGACTATTAACTTGTTTTAAAATGTAAGCTTCCCATTTTTTCTCATGGCAATGGCAGGATAACTGAAATGGCTGTGTGAGAGGGGGGCAAACATTTAAAACTCCCTAACATAGGACTGTCCCTTAAAAAAAGAAAGCAAAATGAAAACAAAACAAAAGAACCCACACCAAAACACCATCACAAAGAAGCAAAAAAGCACCTTAGAAATAATTATGCTTCAAGTGTCAAATCTCATGCAAGCACAGTGTGCAGACCCACATTCTGTGTCACCTTTGCAGGAATTCTGCTTTTCTGTCTCTCTCTCGTTAAACCAACTTGTTAAGAATGCTGTGCTGATTGCTTGCTTGGCTTTCAGCAATGGCAAGTGACAGAAAAATTCATCTTAGTGACTTTGTTTTTTTGGTAGAATTCACAATTATGTACCTTTACTGCCAGCAGCATCTGATAAAAGTACAACTTGCAGATCTCTTCTTTCATCTTGACTGGCCTTGACACTCTGTCATACAATTCTCCTCCTTCCATCCTAAAACAAATGCAGGTTAACAAGCCAACAATAACTTCCAAAAGATTCATCTCATTAGACAAGACTAAGACCAAAACATTTGGCCATTCTGGCTACAGAGAAAGACTATATTTCTGAAAATGAGTGAGCAACATCCTAAACACAGCACAAGCATGGCTGAGGCAAGGTCAGTCTCTTGAGTCTTCACTGGGAGTTGTTACATGATTTTTGATCAGCTCCCTTTTATGAGCTCAAAACCAAAATAAAATAAAAATCCACAACAGCAGCAGAGCAAGCAACACCCAGGCCCTGAGTGCCTACAAAGCACAGAAGGATGATTTCTCCTGGTTATCTAGCTCCTAATCTTACAAAGGTTTTAGAGAAAAGTGGAGGCCAGCAAAACGAAAAACAAAATTATAAAAGCAAAACCTCCACAGTTCACTGTGGCTATGAAAAAAACATTTCATTTTATGCATTTACTTTCAAACAGGTTACTTACAGTTCCAAAACAATGTAGTAATCCTCTGCTTCAAAGAAATTTTTAATCTTGATTAAGCAAGGCTAACAGAAAAGGGAACACAAACAGAGACACACAAAATAAAATAATTTGTAAAAATTAATCCTGAAGTTCTTATTTCACTATTCCAAACCAGGTCACTTAAGCTAACATTTAACACAAGTGACTTGCAAGCCCCCCAGACCACACCCTCAACACTTTATCTACTTTACATGCAGAGGAAAGAGAGGATATAAATTCAAGAAACAGCCAGTGGAAACTAGTCTTTACATTTAGTTATTTTGCAGCATTTACAAAAACTTGCATGAAATAAAAATTTCTGCCACAGGGGCTCAGTTAAAAGTTCTCCTGTGATGTTTCTTCTCAAATTTCTATCTCAGTTATCCAAAGCATTAAAATCTCAAATCTGCTAGGATATAATACACTTAAAAGAAGAAAAAAAGACCCATTCAATAATCTACAAGGGAAATTATATATCTCCTTTAACACATTTCTGAATGGATAAAATTGCTCTTTCATTACTACACTAAGGTCAGTAAACTAAACAAGTACATAGAGGAGAGAGCAAAAAATAATAAAAATGTACAGTAATACTCACATGATCTATTTTCTTCAAAATTTCAATTTCTGTATTGATATTTAAACCTGGGTTCTATTAAAAGAATCAAATACCATATTGGGTAAGACAGAGCTGTTCTGGAATAAGACATATGAGAAATAAGAGACAGTACCAGAAAAGAGATCATTTCATGCCTTTTGCTATTCTAAGTGATCATAACATACAACTTTTTTCCCATAGAATTATCAGATACCTTCAGTGAATTAAATAAACAGAGTGTTGTCAATATCTGGAACGAGATATTGCTCCAGACATGTAATTTCACTGCAGGTTAGAAAACCTCAACTAATTTCCAAGTTAAAAAAATTATTTTTGCTTATATACTTGTATTGTATTTAAACAGCTTTTCTCCCTCCAAGATGCTTTGCACATGAGCCAATCTAAAATTACATGCTACTATTTTGCAAGATAACATAAACAGATTCTCTAACCCGTGGCTTAGGCACAACTAATGAAATCAGCTCAGCAGGGATTTTTTTGCTCTTCTTCCAATCCAAATCAATCATCTTGGAACACACAACTTAACCCATACACAACATTCCAGATATACTCCTGTGTCTGTTTTGTAGAAGAACATGTAATTATAATTCACAACAGCATCTTGAGCCAGTCTTTGCTCTTCTCCAATTCTGGCTTCTGCCATTAGACCTTCCCAAAAGGCTCCATACAATTTTCTTAAAAAGTATTATGATGGAGCATTCAAGAAAATTAGCTTCATTGGTACATTTTTGGTCAAGACTCTGCTGGTTATCATGTGTCTATGATTTTAGGACATTTTAGGACATAGACCAAACCCTGCAAGACTCCACACCACCCCTTGTATATATCCCATTAACATTAATTAAATGATGAACCTAACGGATGTGGTCAAGGAATAAAACCAAGAATTCTGTACATGATACAAGATCAAAAAGCATTTTTAAATTAAATACTGAAGACATTGAGTAAGAAAATCCTCATTTGAAGAGAGCTGAGGAGTCAGAGAAGTTACCAAATATTCCAAGACTGCTGCAAGGCGGCCAAGACAGACAGACAGACAATACTTACTTCATCACTCAGGCCACTTGCCACAAACTTCCGTTTATTGATGATTTTCACTGCAACTTTGTTACAGGTGCTCTTCTCGAATGCCAGTTTGACTTCTCCACAGGCACCACTGAAACAAGAGCACAGCTCTGTCAAAAATCTGTAACAAGTGCAGGCAAATGAAAGCATAATTTGGAGCTGGCTGCTTTCTGAATAAGGCACGTTGTCTGTTCTGAGGAAGTACTCAACAGTTAGAAAGTCTACAGCACTTCTCAGGAAACATTCAAGAGTTAGAAAGTCTGTTTAAACACAAGTGTTGCCAAGGGCCATTCATTCAGAATTGCAGGAGTCCTTACTCTATTTGTAGCAGAAGTACTGGCAGGTAGGAAGGACAAGCTCTGTCAGCATTTCCTCCATGCAAAGGCATTTAGGAGAAGAGAACTTAGGAATTAATTCTCTTAACACTGCACAAATCTGAGGAACAGATATGACTATGCTTGTAGTTTTACTAAATAGCAATTATATTACAGAAAGAAATTCTTCTGTTTTCCACTCAGATTTGTTTCTACTTAATTATTCACCTCCAGATTCTTCACCAACTGTTTCCAAAAGAGAAAAAACAAATAGCCCCCATTTAAAATAGCTTCTCTCTCCTTTTTCCTGGACAGTTCTTTTCCTTTTCATCTGAAGGCCTCAGCAGTGATATTGTAGAAAGCTGTATTCTGACACAAAGCTCTTCCTTCTACTTCCAACAACTGAGTAAATTAATATACAAACTTTAAAAACACAGTAAAAATTTACAAACTTCATTCCCTTCTACAGAAAAAAAAACCCCAACCAAAACAAAACAAAAAACCTGTTTTTTGCAATTGGTGGTAGGATACAAACCCCAAACCAATCAGAGAGACAAAGCCAAAACTCCTGTTTAAATTGTTGTAAAGAACATATTTATTCACATGTTATCATTCATTTTTTTCTTTTAAAACAGCAGCTCAGTTAATACTGGTAATAATTCCAGCACAAGATACTGATAATGAAATTAACCCTTTCTACTGAGGGGAGAAGGATGCTTACCTTCCCAAAGTCTTTGACATGATATATTTCTCTCTGAATTCTTTAGGAAACATCATCTGATCATCCACCATAAGATCAGAAAACACAAACACTGGGAAGACAAGTGGAGATCATTTTCCTATTATTAGGTTTAAAATTTTTATTAAAACAAATAGCTATGTTTTGTGAGCTTTTATAATCAACAATATAACTGAGAAAATACTGCCTGCTAGAGGAAAATCTAAATATTTGCTATAAATTATACCAGCTATGGGTTAGCAAGGTGATCTTATTGCTAACAAAATTACATTTTGGGATTAAATTCACAGCAGTATACCAGCTATGGGTTAGCAAGGTGATCTTAGTGCTGAAAAATTACATTTTGGGATTAAATTCACAGTAATCTTTAACTAATTAACTACATTTAAGGGCAAAATGAGTAAAAATTTCAATGTCCCAGCAAAGATCAAAGAGAAGTAATAATCAAGAAGACAGCATCTTAGTGGAAAACCAAAACCAAATAAACAAAAGCCCAGGCCTGTTTATTTTTCAGAGGATTTTCTATTTATGATGCATCTGGTTAGGTATCTGGGAGCGTTTTTTCAACTTTTCTTGAATAGTCTGTTTCCCCTGTTCCCCCCATCACATGCACAGCTACTGAAGCCCAAAAGGGTTTCAAAAACAGGAAAAAAACTATAAAAGTTTATACTCTAGTAAGGTGCTACCTGATGCATATTTCTTTAAGTTTTTTTTTTTCCGTTTTTTTCCTAAGTTGACATGGATAATTTTTATGTGAACTATTTTTGTTTTTATAAAACACCTATTAATAAGATGCGCTCACAAAGCAGCTCAGCTCCCAAGAAACAAACTCAAATTAATGCAGAAGCAACCTCTTGGTCAATACATGAAAAATCTACTTAAGTTCAAGCACATTTTACCCTTATTAGTCTGTACAGACAACGCAATTTCACAGTTGTGTGTCAGTGGAAGCCTCCTCCCTCTTCCAACGAGCTCTCTATTAACAAATGTCCCATTTGCACTATGGTCTTCAATGTAGGCAACAAAGGAATTTCTTGGACCCATTTCCTCAAAGAGAAAAAAAATGGAGAAGATGACAGTAAAGAACAAATGACTTTACAATAAAGACATGATACACTAGGAATTTACTATTGTTGACTCAAGAAGTGAGACTGAGTTTATTTCATAAAACATATGAATGGGGTATTGCCAAAAGGAGTCAACCCTGAAGATACTTTGATTTCTTTAGGATCTCTGCCCCAAAGTCTCTTTTTGAATTAATAGATAAACATTTTTAGCACTTACCCTGAAAATTCTGAAGTGCTTCTTGCTATAGTTTTGGTAGAAGCCAGTCTCAGACAATCCCAGCTTAGAAAAACTGTAATCACAGCTTTTGTCCCTCCCAAACCAGTACTCCTCATTGACACAGTCTGCAGAGGAGGGGAGGGTACAGCAGAGAGAGAAGACAATGTTGCAGGAAGTTAATAACTATGGCACTACAAAATGATTTCAAATAGTAATGGATAGGATAACAGAGACAAGATCCTTCCCATAGAATCAAGTTTGTCTTAATTCATACAAAGCACCACACCTTGTCAAATCCTTTAATAATTTTACCCTCTTCAGCAGTAGTATTTTTCAGTTTACCATCAGCAATATAGAGACATATAACTAAATAAAATAAATTATAAAATTTGTTTCAAATGAAGCATGTAACAAAGAATATGAACACCCCAGAATTTCTATAAGTCTATGGCAGCTGTGTATCTGAGAACTCAGTGTAAACACTGGGATGTAGTATGGAATAAAACATTATAGCAAAAAGTTCCATATCTAAATTTGCTTGTAACTAATTTGAAAATGAAAGGACACTGCTCTTCAGCAAGCTGCTCAGAACTTCTCTGAGATCCTACAAAGAAACCAAGAGATTTATATCACAGTATGCACCTACCACAGTTGCTGAAACCTTTTCCAAGTGCAAAGAGTCGACCCCAAGGCTGAGGATTCAGCTCTTCAGATTCCTGGTCCTCAGGGATGGACGGAAGCTCCTGAGTGGGAACAGTGTCCAAGGAACTGAGAGTCCCAGAACTTAAGGAAGACTGACTGGTGCTCTGTGACCCACTGGAAGAGCTGGTACCACTCTGTGGCTGCTGGGCACTCTGGGACTGCTGTGCCTCACTTCCAGTCTCTCGAGACATGTTGGCTTCAAAGAGAATGTTAAAGAAACCGCAATTACTACAGCAAAGTAAAACTGGCAAACACACACTGCACTGTTAATGTCCAAGTCCTTTCTCAGCCTCAAAGATGCAAAACTTACAACCAAAGCGTGCATGTTTGAGTTTCAAGCAAATTCCTAGGAACTGTGCAAACCAGGATGGTTTTCCTTTTAAAAGAAAACGTGGGGCGGCCTCTGCTGGTTCTGAAGCAGAACTAACCCTGATTAATTCCCGGATTGCTACTGGGTCATACAGGCATGGGCTGCGCTCTGACAGAGCATCCCCGCACGGAGCAAGGGACCGCGGCTGGTCCCCAACACGAGGAGAAAAACAGAAAGGAGTAAGAACTGTAATGTGACATAGGTTTTCTGGGAAGCCCCCGAGAGATTTATCACACCTGTTCACAATAAGTGGACAAAACCTTGCCAGATTCAGACACTCACCGCAGCCCCGGCAAGAAACAGCCCGGAAATTCACAGCCTGCGGTGTTTCCTTCTGCTCTCAAACGCTGCCCCAGCCCCTGCTACAGCTTCCTCAACACAGCCGTGCTCGTGAGCCTTACCAGCTGTACATGGGGTTTTCAGCTGGTTGCCATACACTTCAATGTATACTTCTCCTTATCGCTTTGCTACATTTCATTACGAGCCATAAACTCGCGGCATCTCCCGAGTTCCCTCCCCGTCCCGCTGGTCACAGGTGTTTACAAACACGGGCGAGGCGCGGGCAGAGCAGCATCACGGCATCCACAATTTTCGGGCTGGGCACGAGAGGCCGCCGAGCCCCACCGGGGCTGGGCACGAGAGGCCGCCGAGCCCCACCGGGGCTGGGCACGAGAGGCCGCCGAGCCCCACCGCCCCCCGGCCCCCCGCTGCTCCCACACCCACACGGCCGCGGGACCCCTCTAGGGGTGCTGGCCCCACCTCTGACCTGCGCAGCCTTTCCATACAGGAGCTTTCCCTCGCGTCCAGCCCGAGCCTCGCTCAAAGCGCTCAGCCGGCGGGGCCGGGCCCCAGCGGCCGCCTCGCACCGCGCGGCCCTGCCCGCCAGAGCACTGCCGCTCCGAACCAACACCGGCACCACGGCCCCGCCGAGCACTGCGGCCCCGTGCCCGGCGGCACCGCGCGGCCGTCCCGGGAGAAGCAGGGGGAGCAGCCTGCGGCGGCCCCGGGCCGGGAGAGGCGGGCAGCGGAGGGAACGGGGACGGGCCGCAGCGGGACCCGAACTCACGGCCGGCGGGGCTGGCGGGGCTCGCGGCCGCCGTGCGCGCTGCGCG